>NC_063208.1:18878032-19235532 GCF_017589495.1 Alosa alosa | reverse complement strand
GGGATTTGTTTTATCTGCTTAAAAAAGCACATTGACGTATGGAATCCAAACAAAACACTTCAAGGATGATTACATGACAACAAATCAGGAAGGCATTATGGGAGAATTTAATGGTATTTAATGGACTCCAAAGTTTTACTAGGCGTCACAGGAGCAGAAAGGTTCAGACCTGCTGTCATGTCAGGTGACAATGCTTTGTATTTGTTTTTGTCAGTTTTCAAGTTCTTACTACTTAAAAAAAAATATTCACTCACGCTTTAATGTGCTAGGAAGCAATATAGTGACAAAGCAAATATTGAACATAGAACACACATTCAAACACTAAAGTTAATAACTAGATAAGGCAGCAAATGTACTCATTCTGATTTAATACATTCTGGAAACTGTATGTGTGAGTTCACTAAAATAATATTTCTACTGAATAGCTTTTGGTGGCTTAGTTCACTGTTTTGACTCAACTGAACAGATCCTTCCGCTATGTTTTTAAAACACCAAACCCATACCACACACAGTACACTGTAAGTGTCATACTACCATGCCATAATCTTGGGTGGATAAACTTTTCTCAAACTGTTCGTTTCTCTTTTTAAAATTTGCATTTAAACTTCACAAGTGGTTCTCAGTCAAGAAAACAAACACTTTTTTTTAAAGAAAAGTCGACAGTTCTCAGCTAATTTTATCCCCAGGTGTCAGCTGTCAGTTTTCTAAGGCAAGATGCCTCAGCCCTGAGCGCCACCTATTATTTTTCCATCAAGCTTTGTACATGAAAAAAGGGCTCTTCTTTCTCTCTGAATTTTTGAATATGTCTTCTTTTCATATTTTCTCTGTGTGTAGGAGGGTGAAGTATAGGCCGTATTTAGAAATAAAAGCATGTTTTGACAGCCATAAATGACATAAATTGCCATAAACAGGGAGCGGTGAAGGACGTGAAAGAGGGGTCAAGGGTTGGTTCATGTATGTCTTTGCGCATGCGTTGGGATCAGTAGCAGGTGGAGGGAGATGTAGAGTTGTGTGACTTGTGCCCTCTAGGTCTTGAGAAGTAGCAGTCTGAGGATCTAACTCGTTCTGGCCCAACCCACACATCCACCCACGCATGCACACAAAGTGAATGTACACACATAAGCGTACATACATCCACCCACATACTTTCTCTCTCTCACTTGAAGGTTAACTCAAATCTGTGATGATGTCCTACACAAATCATAGGTCTTACTTGTAAATGTTAATACCGTGTGTGAAACATATGCTTGTGCAAGGATGCCATATGCTATATAACAGTTGCTAATGGCTGGTGTGGTGGTAGTATAGTGGTTAAGGAGCTAGGTTAGCGTGCAGTAGCCTGAAAGTTTTGGGTTCAATTCCTGGCTTGAGCAAGGCTCTTAACCCTCCTGTTGTGTTCCTTTAATGTTTATTTGTTTTGTGTTAACAGTCAGAAATTACCGCTGCATTATAACTTGTTAGAAATCCATAGTAACACATATATTTACAGTGCATGAAAAGGCACTGTTATCCAAAGTCTTCTACTTGTGATCCGAAGTCAAAATGTCTGCGTCTAATTCAGCTTCAACTGTTTAACATAGAAACTTTGTTCAAACTTTGTAACGTACTGTAGGTCTTGAAAAGGACACTTGAGCAATGTATTTGTCATTTTTGTATACTTGATACTTGTTGAGATATTAACAAAAAACAAGCTTATTTTTTCCCATAGACTTTGCATTAGCATTATGACAACAAAAAAGGCCAATTAAACTTATTTGCACCTGTATCAACTGCCATCTGCTCAACTAGGCCAACTCTCTCTCTTGGCGATCAGAAACGGATGGTCAGAGGTGCAAAGCTTAAGGGTGTGTACAGTCCACCGTGATTTTGTAATCAGACGTCGGCCGCATTGTTCAAAAGGGTTGTTCATCTGTTAAATACTAAATACTGGATGTCAAACATATGGGAGATTTTCTTTCTTTTTTCGTCATTTCACCCTCATAGCAAATGAACAGGAAAACCGTAAAATGTAAACCAACATTATTTACATTATTAACTATAAAGCCTACTATAGCCTACCTTAAAGTAGGCTGGTTATCATGCTTTCCTCCTTATTCTATGTGAAAATATCTGTGTAGAAATATGTGTTTTTATGATGTATTATTGTTTCGAATGCAACTGTTGTGTTGTGTCTGTCTGCCTGTACGTATGTTGCGTCCACATATACTGAATAATGTTTCCAATCATAACTGTGTATATGTCCACAATGACCAATAGAAAATCCTACGCCTATCAGCCAAATAACTGATATCATATGATTTATTCATGGGTTTCATCAGGTCCCTTTCCACAGGTGTATAAAATCAAGCACCTAGATTATGAATGAAGACTGCATGGTGCTTGATTAATACACCTGTGGGGAGCTGGACCTGATGAAACCCATGAATAGGCTGTTTTTTTATGTTGGCTCAATGACTACTTTGAACTTTTTTTTTGTTTTGTTTTTGCATAACTATGTTTATTGTTATCATTGCACTGTATGCTGTTTTGGACAAAAGCATCTGCCAAGAAGCATGGCCATAACCATAACCATAATAACTAACCCTAACCCTAACCCAAACAATCCTAATGTTAGGGTTAGGCCTAACCAGAGAATTGTCTCTGTATGTAACAACAGTTAAGCTATGATCATCAAAGTTACGGGGATCTAGAACTGCAACTTTTGAAAAGAAAAAAATAAATGAATGTGACATAGCCTACTAAGCCACGCTGGGTGCACCAACAGACAGGGCTGAGGGTGTGTGGGGTTGGCACAGATGAGATGAGGACAGGTTATGGAGTGGCAGCCTCTTACATGTGCCAAGATAGCATGGCACTGAGCCCCTTCACAATCAGCACCCAGTGAAGTTTCTCTAATGTCTCCTAATGAAATTCCCCAGGGATACAACACACGAGCATAGTAGTTTACTGGCAAAGAAAAAAACAAGCACACAACAAACAGAAAATAAATACATACCAAAGACAACAACGGCAAATCCAGAGGAAAGGACAATGGAGTAGTCAACCTATAACAGACAGAAATTGATTTGCCTTTTTCCTACTTTACAATACAGAGGGGCATTAGGCTCCAGAAGAAAAAAAAGATTGTTTGGAAAAGAGCCTGTGGAAAACAAAATGTGTTATTAAGCCAATAATAGGATTATTATTTCTGTTTGTTTGTTATGGTGGATCAAGTACATTAGAGTTAAAGGCAAGGGGATTAATGCTAGACTGTTATCGCTGGTTGGCAGAAATTAGCATCAGCTGGAGAGGCATTATTTGCATAAGCATTAATTGTTTGGAGAACCTTGCCTTGGTAATTAGATATTGTGTCCAGATAGAGAACCATTTTGCTGTCAGAAACATAAAACATGCAATATCTCTCTGGGGTTCTTTAATGTGTACTCAAAAAAAGTAGAACTCTGTGAATTCACAGCTTCTTGACAAGGTTTTGGAGTGATATGTGAGTGGGTGGTGATTTCTTCTTAAGTAATTTCAAAGTTGGAAAAACAGACGTTGCGAATGTGATGCCGAGTGTCGCACTTGTCTGTGACAACTTTGTATTTGCGAATGTGTGCGTGTTCAAGTGTGTACATGCACGCTTGAGTGTGTGTGTGTGTCTGTGTCTGTTTGCCTGCATGTTTTGTATACCTCTTTAAATGGATGATTAAAAAGCCAAACAGAATTGTCCCTTGATTTTAATTATCATGTTCAAACCAAGACAGCCCTTGAGGCTTATTTCTCCTCTCTGCTCTCAATACGTGTTTCACACTTTGGGAGTATAATGTGACAGGCTGATAATTGAACTCACTAGTTACTGTTATTCCTGTGGAATAAACGTTGCTTATGCTGAACACTGCTGGGGCTGCTGTTTGCACCTCTGTGCCAATCATAGGTTTGATCAAACAAACATTTGGTTTCTACTGCCATGCAAAAGAAACACACATCAGGGAATAGGAAGGATGTTTTAAACCAGTGCTGCTTAAACAGTTGAATTGCTATCGCAACACCAGCAAAGTGCTAACTATTACTATAGCACACATTGAATGGGAGTTGGTATATAGGCATGCAACATATTTGGTTTATATATATATGTGTGTGTGTGTGTGTGTGTGGGGGGGTAATGTGGGGTATCTATGTATGTATGTATGGATGTATGTACAGTATGTATGAATAAATATATACAGTATGTATACTGACATTTTTGTTTGTGGAGGGAAGCACAGGGAGACTGTGTCCCCGAGTTTCCTTTTCCACAGCTGGGTCACATTTGGGTACTTCCTGAATCTGTCAACGCCATGTGAATGTTCCCAAATGTCACCACGTCCCTACAAAAACACTCAATCCAACAATGTCCCCACAAATATACAAGTGTGTTCACATGGTGTAATAAACTGAATGAAACATGGTGTAAATATTAACTTTAAAAAAAAACCCTATACACTGCAAAGTAGGGATTAACCTTTCCAGTCAAGACAATGACCTGATGAAATACAACTTTAATGATGAAAAGACTGGTTTAGTTCTCAACATAATCTAAAATAGATATTTTGTTAGTAACTCTTATATCAACAACCTCCCAGAGGCAGAAAGGTCCATTTCTCTCTCAAGGCACAGGGTGTAACATGGCTGTCTGTGAACATTAGCATCAGGGTCCCTGGTCTCTGGGGTGTAACCTATTTTCAATTTGGTCTGTCTCCGATGCACCTCGGTACAAGTAAGGACCTCGGCTGGTGAGTGATCCCTGTCTACATGGCTGCTTGGCAAGTTGAAAGGGGAAAACACCAGGTCTACCTTCTAATATGTCTCTCAAGAAAGTCAAAGGCCTGAAAAATAAAAAATGGTGTGTGTCTGTGTGTCTGCATGTGTGTGTGTGTGTGTGTGTGTGTGTGTGTGTGTGTGTGTGAGAGAGAGAGAGAAAGAAAGAGAGAATTTTGACAGACGAGCTCAGCCGAAACATCACAAGATGGACAAGATGGCAAGCTGTAGAGATGTGGGCCCGAGATCTCCCTACATGGTTACTGATCCATGCTCCAGCGCTACTGAGTGCTTCTCCATCACACAGATCAAAAAGCTCCTCGCATGCCTGCAGGCTCTGTGGGTGGATGGCTTAACCCCTCCCAGAGATAAAACATGCTCTCCCTCTCTCCTCTTTCTTTCTCTTTCTCTCCATTCTTCTTTCTGTCTATCTCGTTCACACTCAGTCACTCACGCTTGGAGGGTGGTCAATGTTGGAGCTATGAAGTGGCAACAACACTTCCCATAGAGCGAGCCTCATAAAGTTGGCTCAGTGTATGGTGTGCCTCTGTCAGTTGCCATACAGTTAGCATTTATTGCTCGTCAGTTAGCAAATGATTTACACTGTGACACCTGAACCAACTGACTTTATTGTTCTCTGTTACTTTCACGACATGTGTTAGTGTACTGTAGCCCATTTGGGCATTTATTTTCACTCTGCGTGAGAGCATAAAATGTATTAAAAGACCTGCAGCACCAACACCCAGAGATGTTGAGCTACACAGGTGGCGGATTTACTAGACGTTTCAGGTGAGTTGGATTTGGATAATAGAGGCAAAGAGGCAGAAAGACAATGCACCAAAGGAGATGTCAACCACAGTATGGATGTCAGGAATGAAGTGGTCATGATGGTAGATGCCGGTCGTCGCCTTTGGTTAATATACATGCAGTACCTCTGAGTGTTTACATTCATCACACTGTGTGACATATTTGATTTGTTTTTCACACAATGGGGGTAAAAGGGAATTATATGTGTGCATAAGTATGTGCGAATTGCACAGATAAGTTTCCAAATAGTACTCAACCTATGTGATGGTGTGATTTGCAGCCCTCTTAACAGTGTCATAATTGTGTATGCGTGCTGGTGAGAGCATTGTGTATGTGTGCTGGTGTGTGTGTGAGTGTGTCTGTGTGTGTTCGTGTGTGTGTGTGTGAGAGAGAGAGAGAGCATGCGGGCGAGTGTGAAGTTCTCAGCTTTGCTGTGGTGCCAGTGACAGCTCTGATCAGAGTGTGGTGACAGGCTATGATTGTCAAAACACAATAGCACTGACTGGCAGCCAGGCATCTCTGGCATGTGCTGAGCCCCCTGTTTTTTCCCACCCTCTCCCCCCTACCTCTCTCTCCCGCTCGCCTCTCTCTTCTCCTGCTTCACTGTCAGCTCAATCAACAGCATCCTGGGGTGGGCTCAGCCAGCGCGAGTAAAAAAGCAAAAAACAACAAAACACCCTCACAGACAAAGGCACACCGCCAGGGATTAACTATCCGTGGGCTTGAGTCTGAGGCGTTTCGCAGGCGGCGTGCATGCGAGAACTGAGAGCTCGAACTCAAGGCGGGCGCCACGCCGTGGATATCAATCTGGGGAACCGCGGGGGTAAACGTAGACAAGAGTCTGACTTTTTTTTTTAGATAGGACTTAAATCCGCCGGAGATTGTGACTGACGTTCTGGAAGCTTCTCGTGGCAGCCGGCGCCGGGAGGGAGAGTGAATGTTGTGAGGACTCGGTGACACTTAACACAGCCCAGTTGTGACAGTTTGTGTCAATTCACGTCAGGCACCAACTGGCGACTGAAGTACCTGTTACCTGCTTGGCATACTGTGGCCTGGAAAACTAAAGACAACAGATAAATGTGTTTAGACATGCTTCAGTTAATCCAGTTGAAGTAGTGCGTTGCCCAAGTAGTGCTAGAAAGGATTTTTGATGGCTGATGTTGAGGAAATAAAGATTGCTCTTTTGCTTTTCACTTTTCATATCATATGCTAAGAATGCAGAACCTGAATGAATGTTAAGTCAATCATAAGATTACACCTGTCTGATCATAGCTGTGCTGAAACTGTTAGACAACTTAATCACCCGTACAGTGTGTTAAAACATCAATTAAAATACATGTGAATTGAAAATTCATGCAGTCCATGAGAGGCCTACCCCCTTACACATCTGACTGACATCTCCATCAGTGTCTGTCTCTTGATGAGGTAGTTCTATATTCGTCCGGAACTAGGACAGGTTACGCTCTATGGCAAGTGCTTCTTAGCACGTGGCGACAAGGTAACGGGTGTCTGGCTGGCATCTCGCGCGCCCCACTCTCAACTTCGTTCTATTTATATTGCCATTCATATTCATGAGCCATGGCAACACCAGTGCATTTAACTTTATTGCTGGGGCGAACTTCGCTCTCCGTTGGCAGCTAACAGAGCGCCGACTCGCACGGTGTGACAGCTGACTTGCAGCCCACTAAATCATCCCGGCCAGACGCGGACCGTGAAAAACGCGGACTCGGCCCGGCTTGTAAAAGCGACTCCCCTCCGTTCATTTTCGGCATTAAGTGGATTGTTTGCCCCCCTATTAATGCGCTGCTTCGAGGTGTAATGTGCTTGCGTATGACGGCTGAGCCACTAAAAGAGACTGACATTTTGTTTATGGGATGGCATTTTTAGTTGCTGTTGTTGCTGATGTCCTTTGACAAGCTCCAGTAAACTTCGCTTCTCCATGTCTGGTGCTACTTCTAAGAAGCGCTGGGGCACGAGGGCTGAGTGAGTGACGAAGAAAGCCTCTCTTCAGTAACTGGGGTAGGGACTTAACCCTTAACGGATGGATAATTCCAAATAGCACCATTAAAATTAATGGACTTTGAAGAGCTAAGCCAAAAGCTGTCATCTTCAGTGAGTGTGCCATCTCTTCCCATATACAACACATATCACATAGTAGGTGTTCAGTGAGTTGATGCTGTTCGAGAGGTTAAGGTAATTCAACTCAGCCTAACATACTCTTGATTCAAAAAACAGAGTGGAAAAACAAAATTCTGTTAACTACAACTCTAAAAAATCCAGAAATAAACCTCTTACTGTGTGTAGCTAGTTTATTCAGAATATGCTGATTCACATGTAAACGGGAACATTCCCATACTGTATCTCACTCTGCTGCGCATGTAAACATCTTATTCTAAATATTGCCTTAACCAGATTGTGGACCTTAATCGGAATATGGTGTGCAAGTAAACGTAGTCAGTGACTGACTTTGTACTTTGCCCGTCATTTAGGGGTCAATAGGGTCAATTGCGACCACTAATTAGTGTACTTTGGCAAAAAAATCGAATTCTTTCACTAAGTGTGAGGAGCACACAAGGACAAGAATCTTTACAGCATAGGCCTAGTCAGCAAGTCATAGCCAGACAAACACAATAAATTCTCACGGAGAGTGGGTATGATTTAATGTGAGTCATAATGCATTCTTTCATAAGCATACTCTAAAGAACACTGCCCTGGGGACAACATTAGGCCTAATGAGAGATTGAAGGTTGGCTTGCTAAAAGGTATATTCAACATGGCTTTCACTAATTCCTACAACCACTTTAGTTACAGTTTGGTATCCGAGCAACAGGTGAAGTACTAGAATCTAAACCTAGAACCTGTTGATTCATGTCCCATCACACTGCTAAACCTGAATCTCATTCACAGTCAAACACAGTGAGGTTAAGATATCCAATCTTATTTGAGTCATGAACCACTGTTGAATCTTCTGAAGGTGTTGTAGGCCGAAGGAGGAAAGCAACGCGAAGGAACGAAAGGAAGGTACCTACAGTAGGCTACTTGGCAACCCCGGAATAGAGTATAAGTACATATCTTCATAGGGTAACACTTTACTTGACAGTATCGACATACTGTAAGAGTGACATGACACTGTCATGACACCATGAGCGTAGATTTAGGGTGGGACGCTAAGGACTAGTCCTAATCAAAATTTTAAGATGACAAAATTGTCCCCACCAATATTTTAGCAAACTTATTTGTACTGCTGATCATTCCGACAGCCAGCACGACAATACAAGAAACGTCAGGGTTAGCGAGTAGGTGTGTCAACGACAACGGTAAGTTACCAGGGCTGTCTGCCAATACATACCCCATAAAAGGCCAAAGTAAAACATTTTGATATTGAATTTGACTGACAGAGCTTTCAATTCGGCAGCCGTGGCCTAGGCTATACTGGTTAGCGCTTCGGACTTGTAACCGGAGGGTTGCCGATTCGAACCCCAACCCCACATTGCTACCCAAGCGCTGCTGTTGTTGCAGGCAGCTCACTGCGCCGGGATTAGTGTGTGCTTCACCTCACTGTGTGCTGAGTGTTTCACTAATTCACGGATTGGGATAAATGCAGAGATTAAAATATACTTATACTTTTACAATTAACCACATTATAATCAATAGGCCAAAATCATAATTGTGTATCTGTGCCGAATTTCGTAATTCAAGTCCAGTGTAGAACTGAATAAGAAAATCATAAGGCTGTATATCTTGAACTTCCAGTATGTGAGAAACTTGACTTGCCTTAATATCTCCAACCTCAAGTATGCAGCTAATAAGGAAATATAATTGTTATTTAATTAAACAAGGTGAACTTCTCCCCACTGTGCAATGCAGAAAAGGATGCTACAAGGAAGGGAATTCAAACACACTCAATACTTTACCATCTATTGATGTCATTGTGGTTCATTGAGATATCTGACATTTTTTCTGTTAATTGGCTTGGATACAAAAGGACATTGTTGCCTTTGTCGGTGTCCTTATGTGAACTTGCACAGGTAACCTTGCTCATCTTTACTTGCGTCGCGACTTCACACCAGTGCTTCAGGGCAGCCGTGGCCTACTGGTTAGCTTCGGACTTGTGACCGGAGGGTTGCGGTTCAAACCCGATCAGTAGGCACGGCTGAAGTGCCCTTGAGCAAGGCACCTAACCCCTCACTGCTCCCCTGAGCCGCTGTTGTTGCAGGCAGCTCACTGCGCCGTGATTAGTGGGTACCTCACTGTGTGTTCACTGTGTGCTGAGTGTGTTTCACTAATTCACAGATTGGGATAAATGCAGAGACCAAATTTCCCTCATGGGATCAAAAGAGTATTTATACTTATACTCCAGACCAGAGCTGATGCTTATGCAAAGGCCGTCACTGAAAAGCTGTGAATGTCGTTGAACACAGCTGTTCTCACATTAGCTGATTGCGATAAACATTAACCATTGTTGCCTAATTACCAATTATTCATCAAGTAGTATCTTTTTTTTTAGTGTTTTTCACATAGTATTTTGCAGTATTTTTTAAAATACAAAAAATACACACACGAATAAAGTATTTTGATACAAAATACAGAGCCATTTCCTTCAACCCAATAAAATAAAAATTACAAAATACTATTTTGTATTTGAAATACATATGACATGTTTCAGAAATCTTGACATGTCTAAGTTTTGGGTTGCAATATACAGGTAGTGGGCTCTCTGTTAATTTTAATGAGTAGGCCTAAGCCTAAAGTTACAGCATTTCTATCACAATTGACCAGACTTTGACCTTTGGTCTGCTTTTAACAAAATTCTGGCTATGATTGTTCCTTGTATTGCATCATGAGCCATCACTGTGCCTATTGCATTCTACTGTTGTTAGCCTTAAGCCTAGCTCAGTCATTATGTTATACCACATCACCCTCCATTAGAAGTGCAATGAGCTGCATTGAGCATAATAAACTGCATTTAGAATGTCAAATTCATATTTCTAGATATTTTGGTGAAAGTAACTCAAAAGTAATACAATAGTAGTGTAATGCCTTACAATTCAGATACATATTATAATGTAACAAATTATTTTGAAATGACAGTAATGAGTAATACATAATACGATTTTGAAGTAACTTGCCCAACACTGATGACAACCATCACTTTCTATGTATGTCTGTGTGTTTGTGTTTGTGTGTGTGTGTGTGTGTGTGTGTGTGTGTGTGGAGGGTCAATCAAATTCTATGATTGCCACTGATGTGAATGATCTCACAAATCACACAAACCAAATCAAGTTTTTAAAAAATCGCAAAAGTATCGAAATTGAGATTCTTCACTTAGGATTGGTATTGAAACACTAATGTTGGTATTGTGACAACAGGAGTTGGGGATGTGTCCCCACCAAAGCTGAGACCAAACCTACGCCCTTGGATGACACATGAACCCTAACCCTAACTCTAACCCTAAACGGCTCCCTTTCTGTCTCTTTGCACGTGTGGTGTTGTCTTGGCCCCGCCCGTCTAGTATCCGTTGATTTTCATTTCACTGAGATACTAGTCCGGCATTTCTGTGCCCTCCCCCTTCACTCCCACCCAGTAGCAGAGTGGTAGTGGTAGTTTGTGGAGTGGTAGTGGTGAAAACCAGGGTTGCCAACTTTGGGTGTTTGGCTGGAGTGAGATTTTGTGAAGTCATAGTGCGTGTGCGTTACATTTTTCCCTAACCCTAATTTTAAAAATGTCTGTCCCCTGACTTTTTTGCTATGTACAGTATAATCCCTGATTTATTTTTTTATTTAAAAAAAAAATAATAGAATGGAAAAGTTTCTTCAAAATGTACAATTAAATTATTGATTGCACTTGAAAACAAGACCAGTGTTTTAACCCCGTGGCATGGAAGGATCATGAGCCACTGGGCCCCTGGGCACAGACATAAAAAGGCCCCCCCTGCCCACCTTAAAAAGGTAGTAGCTCAGTAGAAAAAATGTAAAAATAACCCCTTAAATGATGACTTTTGGCGAGTTTTGTGGAAAGAAATGGACAGATTGAGATGAATATGTGTATGAGTGTACGTATGTATCAGGGATGGAATATTTTTTTCCACCTACCATTGTGGCTGGTGGATTCCAAAGTCTACCAGCCACTAGAGATACAGTATGAACATTTGATGAAACATGATGACCAAAATGATCACGGTTATTGGTATTATTGCAATATGATTAAAATGTGCTGACTTTTTTTCTAAACCTACCATCAATGTTGGACAGAACTCATAATTGACCTGCCCTTCATGCCCAGTAGCAACAAATCTGAAGGTCAACAGAAAAGCTATAGTGTCATAAAAGTGGTGTGGCTCCTTTAAGACCCAATCCACTGGTGTGAGTTCTGGAGCCATCCAACTTTATCTAACTCTATACTATCCTAAATCATCTGATTTTAATATTATGTCTAGGCTATATTTAACATTTATTTTCTATTTGGCCTGTTATGCATTGACCAATATAAGCACACTTTTTTAAGACACTTAAATACATGCATGCTTAGCATTTTGTGAAAACAAATCATTATGGCTACATCGACAAACTCTTAGCCATGAGCTGTAGGCTATATCCTCTGATTTTAATATTTACACATATGTAGGTATTTAAGCACAGCTCAGTTTTAAGACACTTAAAGCCCAAAATTGGAGACCATATAGAAATTTGCTACCATTTCAAAACCGGATTACTCTGGAACGGCTTATTGTACAGGGGATTGCATTACACCTTTGTGTTCAGTAAGGTCTGCTGTTTATTCTGGTTTACGGTTTGTCATGCGTGGAACGACAAGTTTGTGAGATATTCCTCCTATATGAATTGAAATGAGCGCAGAGCTATAGTAGCCTAATATGATTATTTCTTGAAAGTTAATTTTCTCGCGAACCGTTTATCGCAGCAAATAGCGGCTATAGCACCAGATGAGAAAAAGTTATTTCATGTGATGTCTGTGAGGCTACTTCGCGAGTAGTTCCTAGAGAAGAATGGGCGGCCACACTTTATGTCGGTCTGCCTCATGTCTAAAAGCAGCGTGTTCCGTGAAGGTGTCGCGGACCGGATTAAAATAGCCTAGCGAATCAACAATCAGAGAAAACTGCGCTGAGAAAGTTGTAGGCAGATATTAAACCTACCTGCTGTTGGTCTAGACATATGTATGCCTTAAACTCATATCCTGTCATTTAGAAACAATGCTGTGGTCTAGTCTAGTCATCAACAAAAAAATGAACGGATTGCAAAAAAAAGAATGGATTTGGCGTGACATTTCTTGAGTGTGCGTGAGAGCGTGAGATTGGTGCTGAAAGCGTGAGTGTCACGCCAGATGCGTGAGAGTTGGCAACCCTGTGAAAACTGTAAAGTTTGTTATCATTTTGGCCTTGCTTCTACATGAACACAGCGTTTTAGGTGACCAAAAACGATAACTTTCGAAAACTGGTTCCAAGGTGGGAACTTTTGAAAACCCTGTTTTCCTCGTGCCGTGTGACCATGCAAAAATTGTGTTTTTGTGACGACATACTGTAGGCCCACCCCTAACCTCTGACACTTAAACCTAGCTCTGGACTTAAAACTCATTATACCCTATTAGTGTTGTCACGATACCAAAATTATGACTTCGATACGATACCTGCCATAAATATCACGATGCTCGATACTGAAACGATACTACGCCGAAATCCTAAGATATCTGGAAAAGAAAGGACTCATACCTCCTCCAAGTGTATTGAGTCATTTGTGTTGAATTCGGTGCACTTTTGTAGTGTGCAGGTCAATTCTGGGTTCTAAACTTCTAAACTTCCTACATAATTATTATTTTTAAATAGTAGGCCTACTTTGTGTGATTAAGTCCTTTATTGTTTGTTATAGTTCATTTGTTGTGTTGTGTTTTGGCAATAAAGTAGCTTTAAATAGCCAAACTAGGCTAGATCAAGGTCAGTGTTGAAATTACTGCATGCAAATCACTGAATGCTATGCCTAATCTTTAGGCCATCTGATGTACAGTATAGGCTACCCTAGGCCTTCCCGTGTTCATGGGATTTCTTTGACAGTTGCAAAGGGAAAAATGTAAGGATAGTCTTCTTTGCGCCCAGTGTACAAGTACGACGTTCCAACCACTCAGGTCTTCGTCAGATAGGCCTACACCATTATGGGGGTTTGGGAATAATGATGTGATGATAATGATGCAGGTTTCTTACTGGTAGGTAGTGTACAACTGGGAAACGGTTAGCAAAAGTAAGAAATAATGGTCCAGGTGTCGTTCTGGACTTTCGTGGTGGAAAAATGTTTAACCCACTTTTCCCTAGCTCATTGAATGTACCGTAATCCTACGAAAAACAAATTATTTTGCTGTATGTAGTACGTAGCTTACTCCGGTATGTGCCTTACAGCAGCTGCTAATGTTACTAGCGAAGTGAGGTTAGCTAAGTTACATCCATGGATTTCCTACAATGTGTATACCATTGGATCACTTTCTACCTTTACTTATAATTTCTACATCTAACCAAGCACCAAATATAACATGCCAGTGACCAGGCTTGGAATTTCACCATTCTGGGGGCAAGGCCACTTGGCCTTCAGTTGGGCATATTTGGTGGGGGGCACAAAGGCCACATGGGCACCAAAGCCAAAGTTAACTATACAGTAGTAGGCTATAAAAATGATCAAAGTTGTATTTAGCCTATTCAAAGACCTGCATCATTGTATGAAACATAACAAAACATGAAACATGACATATTACATATAACTGTAAATCATCTGTAAAAACAGATATCTAGGCATCATTTATTTTATATTTTGTATGAAACATTGAACAAAACATGAAACATCAAATAGCATATTACATATAACTTTCATAAAATCATCTGATCATCTAATAAAACAGATATCTAGGCTATATAACATTTATTTTATATTTGGCCTGCTATGAAATCATGTATTGAACAATTTAAATTTAAGCACAGCTCATCTTTAAGAAACTCAAATAGCCTAGATGCATGCTTAGCATTTTGTGATCAGGCTACTTTCATAAACTCTTAGTCAGCTGTCCTCTGATTTACCAATATGTAGGCGATATTTGTAACATTTATTTTGTATTTGGCCCGTTATGAAATCGTGTGGAACAATTTAAACACATTGTAAAACTTAAAGCCCAAATTTGGAGACATCAATGCATGTCGAAATTTACTGCAAATTCAAAACTGGATTACTCTGGAACGGCTAACTGTACAGGGGACTGCTTTACACCTTTATGTTCGTAAGGTCTGCTGTTTATTCTGATATGTCATGTGTTAAAAGAAGGGTTCGTAAAGTATTCCACCGAGATGAATGGGTAGGGAGATCATGGACGCAAAACCTTCAGTATAATGTATGATTAAATTTAATTATATTATTTACTTTTCGCGAACCGCTTCAACACAGCAATTATCGGCTAACATCGCTTAAAAGCTGAGAAAAAGTTTTTTCATGTGACATCACTTGTGATGTCTGTGTGATGAATAGGCTACTTCATGAGTAGTTCAACTGAGAAGAATGGGTGAATTTGGGCACTTTCTTGGCTATGTCACTTTCTCCACTGGGCGCGAAAAGACTAAATTAATTTTGCGCTGTGAATGCTAAGATTATTTTGACAGGCCGCAGGCTAAATAAAAATCGCTATTAGTAGGACACAAAGCAGAATATTGAAAAAGGGGGGCACCAAGGCCACCGTGGCCTGTAAACCTATGATTTTCAAAGGGGCTTCACGGCCAACGCAAGGGGCTACCACGGCCGTCGTGAAATTCCTACCCTGCCAGTGACAGAATAACGTATTAAGCATAATATTAAACTCACCGTTCTGTATCCGTCGTCTTCTTCTGTCCCCACAATAACTTTTCATTTGAGACTTTTTCGTCTGACTCTGTTTTTTCTGACAGCGTTTTTTCTGAGACCTGATTTTCTGAGACGTGACTCCACTTTTTCTGACAGCGTTTTTTCTGAGACCTGACTCCACTTTTTCTGAGGCAGTTTGGTTTGAAGCAGTTTTATCTGAGGATGACAGAGGTTCTTCTTACGCTGAGGCAGTTTTGTCTGAAGATGACAGAAGTTTTTCTGAAGTTGAGGGAGTTTTGTCGGAAAATGACAGATGTTTTTCTGAGTCTGACACCTGAGTCTGGTTTTTCTGA
Organism: Alosa alosa; assembly: GCF_017589495.1. Classification (NCBI taxonomy): domain Eukaryota; kingdom Metazoa; phylum Chordata; class Actinopteri; order Clupeiformes; family Clupeidae; genus Alosa; species Alosa alosa. The sequence goes on along the minus strand of NC_063208.1, from coordinate 19,219,775 downwards.
CGCTGAGGCAGTTTTGTCTGAAGATGACAGAAGTTTTTCTGACGCTGATGCAGTTTTGTCTGAAGATGACCGATGTTTTTCTGAGTCTGACACCTGAGTCTGAGGATGTCCTAAAATGAACACCGTACTATTGGCCTATCCTACATCTGGGCAATAATTATTGAACAAATTGCAGTCTACATGCCATGACAAATATTACCAGTAGTACTGACCGAACATGAAATAGATTGTTTGGTAGTGTTGGTAATGTTATTCTGGCGTGAACATTGCGCTTTCATCACGTTGGCACCCTATGATTACAGCTCGTTATGTCTCGTCAAAATGATTACAGCTCGTTATGTCTCGTCAAAATTCATTGATGAAGGAAGGTTCGCTCTATCCCAGAGAACCATACTCGTTTCACTTTCACAAAACAGGAGAGAAAACTTGGCACTAACCATGTAGTTGTGTTTTCTATAGCATATTCGTTAACCTGTCGTTCTTTGAACTCTTTAAAAATGTTGGGATATGTCTGCGAGGTGTTTAGCCAAGTTCCATGCGTAGCATACTGCTTTTAACTGACTTTGAAACATATTTTACAAACGGGCCTCTGTATACCTGATGGCTTGCCTTCACTATTCGCGATGTATCCAAAATAGTTCCAGATTTCACATCACCTTTTGTTTTATCCACAAGGCCGAGGACTGTCGGCAAAGAACTATGTTGACGTTGCTGCGCACTCACTCACTCAGAGCTGCCTGCTTGACACGCCCACTTGCCTAGATGCGTGCAAGGAGCAGTGAGAGCAGCAGTTCACACATCACAGAACGTTATTATTTTAATAAAGTATCGATTCTAAAAACGTCGGAAATCGTATTGTTTTTTGCATGAAGGCATCGTGATACCTTTTTAGTATCACGATGCCTTCATGCATCGTGATACTAACCGTGCAACACCATACCCTATTGCCTAGCAATACTAGTTTTCATACAAAACATTACCTACGATTACACTCATTGAACATGAAGGCAGGTTAACATGACTTGGTGAACAGTTTTTTTTATGTGTTTTCTTGATGCATTCTAGCTACTGTCAGTGACTGACGTGAGAGAACTTCAGAAGTTATTAGGGAAGTGTGGTTTAATTTTAAATGAATTTGTGCATAGTGCTTGTGTCTTTCATTTCTTTCACATGTCTTAGAACATAAATAAATGCATTCATAGTCTAGTGAAGTCAGATATGAGCCTACAAGTTGCTTAGAAATCATGTTAAGCCTACAGTAGTTGCGCACTAAATGCGAATGCGAGATTTGATGCAGGCAAAAGTATCGACTATTATATTCAGTTTCCCTAAATGGTAGACGGGCTCTGACACCTCCCAAATCGTCACGTGACAGCAAGCTACCATGACGTATTTCCTCATTCTCAATACACATTGCGTAGTGACCCGCAAACTAATCAAGGCCCAGTGTGAACTGCAGTAACAGCAGTCAGGAAAACTTGTGTTCTTCCTCAGGTATGATGTCAACAAATAGCAGTGTTAAAGCGTAACTCTCACCAAAATACAACCTAGGGTCTTTTTGTGAATGTATCCGAGTCAAACTTTTAAAAGCATAATTAGGACCGAAGTGCCACTTTTAAGATTGACCGTATTGTTTTCGGGTCAAATGGCCTTTTGAATGGGAGTGCTAGGGGCACTACTATTTTGATGTGATCATACTATGATCATTATGAATCATTATGAAACACAGGGTGCCGGGCCAATCAGTGAAGGGGGATAATGCTAGTTTTGAAATTGAAAGTGCTGTGGTTAGCTATAGTAGCAATGAATACAAACATAAAATAAAATGTAGTCAGAAGAATGTGTAAATCTATGTACAGCAAACGTTGGGGCTAAATACATTGTTTCCTGACTGCCGTTGCGGTTTGTAAAGATTAGGTGAAGTAGGCGTGCTGGCAGAATGCGCTACCAGTTTTATCCAGGGGCATCTCTCTCTATCTTCAAAAAACCCAGCTTTTCAGAGAGTACCTGCTCTCCTAGCACTACCAACAACTGGACATGCTAAACCTAGCACTTACCATTTTACTATTATCCTGGTTAAAACCAGACTCATTTACTTTGATTGAGAAACATTTCCAACCCAACATGGTGATGACCTGATGGACGTAGACATAGCATTAACTTTGAAATCATTGATTTGGCCTAACCAATCACATTGATCAGGGATAACTAACATTACTTCCTACTTCACCTAAACTGACAATAAACAGCATCAGCAGTCAGGGAACAATGTATTTAGACCTACTTTCGCTGTTAACCCTTAAAGGAGTACCGTCACGGGAATGTTGAGAAATGAACGTTCTAAAGAATATCTGGGTTCATTGAATTCAACATAGAATTTTAGAACCTTCAATTGTTGCGGAACTTAGAACGTTCAAAAACCTACACCTTTAAGGGTTAATAAATTGCAGGTGTTACTACTACAGTTTACCATGACACTATAGCTTCGATTCTGAAGCAATAGTGTCATCCCCTTTCGTTGCTGTAGGTGGTTTGTAGGTCGCTTTGGATAAAAGCATCAGCTAAATGATGTAACTGTAGGAAGTAACATTAGGAATCCGTGATCAATGTGATTGGGTAGGCTGGACCAATGATTTCAAAGTCTATGCCTGTTACGATACTGTTCTACTGTTGATGCTATCACGAAAGGCTACACTTTGTGAAGTGAAATGAAGTAGGGAGTCTAAAAAGCAGACTAACATGGCACTCCCTGCTGTATTGTAACGCATAGCTGAGTCTCTGTTTCTGTATGAATAATTCCATGTGACACAGAGAGATTGGGTGGCTATGGCTACCTCCAACCCCACAAGCACAATAGCCCGAGGATCTACATCCACATATAGTATACCTGAAATTAGAACAGGACTTCCAGCTCCTCCAGCCGAATCTTTAAGCAGCTTTGGCATGGCTGACTGGTCACCCAGTAGCCTTGTTCCGAGGGGCATGTTATGGTAATCGATGGACTCTTAGTTCACTGCAGTGGTGGGGGTCTCATTTGCCTGCCTGGCCCCTGTCAACCTCCCTCCCCTGTCCAAATAAACCCCTTACCCCCTTTAATCTTGTTATTAGAGCTAAGATAAGGATTAGTGCCCTCCATGTCTCCTTACTCCCCTTACCAGAGACTTGCCAATATGACCCCCTCTGATCTGCATAATGCATGGATGGACTGATGGATGGGGCTGTCGGGAAGACAGCCATAGAGAGCGGACGTATTGAATACATTATTGCCCAAGACTGAGAAAAGCAACAACTTTGCTCACTGCTTAGATTTTCTTATCAATGCGCGGTGGCATGAACGTGGAGTCTGTTTTTTCCAGTAGGGAGGACACTCAAGGTCTGAAGTCACCATTGAAGTTTGTGACCTCAAGCGCGGCGCTGAATTAACAAACCTGAAAGATTTTTTTTTCCAAACGGTGCATCAATCCATTCTGGAATGTAACAGACAGAGCTCTTCTGAAAGGTGTTCAATGAAATCCTTGTTGTTGAATGGGAGGATCAAGGTGGCCCAACCCAAGGCCAAGTACAGTTTGCAATTAGTCATAGTGTCTGGCTCTGTTGGCAAGTTTTAAATCCATGTGAAAAATACAGCACACATTCCTTTGTGGCCTCAAGGATGTGGCACCAAACTTTTTTTTTTTTTTACAGAGGCCTGTAGCATTTCTTTCCTCCTAACCCTCCAGAACTAAAGCAATTGACTTTCTCCAGTGCTTTCACACAAATCACGCAAGGAGCTATAACTGTCATTTTTAATGTACGAGGAAACATTTATCTTTTTTATTGGCAATTTAAAAATGAGATTGCTGAGGAATCCCTGAGCAGCTGCTAGCTAGTCTCTGTTTCCCCACTGCAATTACAAGTTGGGCAAATCTCCTTCAGTTCAAAAGCTGTCAGATACGCAGCAGATGTACACATACATAAAACATAGTAAAAGACTGGAGTTCAGACACAGATATGTAACATATCCGACATGATCATCAGGGATGTCAATACAGATTATGCTGAAATTGCTTACTATGTGAAATACACAAATGTAAATAAGCAAACCATTTGAGGCCTTGGAATGTGACGGTATGCCAATGTACTGTATGTTAGTTTTAGGTTCTAGTGTGGGGCCAATATATGCACTCTGTCAGGATTGCTGACAGACTTAGGCAGGTCAGTATATTTATATGTTTTTATATGTTTTCTCTCATTGCAGATGAGAAAATGTTTCTGTTTCTGTTAAAAAGACACAAGTAACCTATTCATCTAAAACAATAGATTCTGAATCACTTTGTTTAACTCATATAAAATGGGCAGTATTTCTTAAATTGTTTGACAGGAGTCCAGCTGAATAAATGGGCAGGCAATAGTGGGGGGAAAGTCTTTTTTCCAAGGCGTTTTCTCTGCAATGTGACGGATGAGCTGGCACATGGGCTGTCAGAGCACACCTGTAGGTCTCCTGGCGGTGCCGATCACAGAGCTTTGCGGGGCCCAGCACTCAGATTAAACAGCGCATCCATTACAGCCGTTGTCAGCCGTCATTACTCTATAAAGAGACGACTTTGTCACATCTCCATTCTTCAAGCAACAGCTGACGAGTAGCAGGGACGTTTCGATCTCAACAAACACAGCTCACTCCTGACAGGCAGACAACCATTTCTGGCATCGACTTCCGCAGTCTCTCAGATGTCAGTTACAGAAGGATGTGTCTAATCGTCCCGGAACGATCTTTCTGTCCATCTCGAGATGTAGTCTTAAGGGTTTTTATTTTTTTGTCTTTATTTTTTTTCCTCTCGTATTTATTTTTCTAAAAAGCAGGCTCTGCTGACAGTATGCCAATCAAATGCACACACAATTTATTCAGGTTTGCAGCTATGCACTTCTGACAGGCTTTTTTGTTTTGCCTCAATATGTTCAAGTGTAGCTCAATTTTACCCGTCGTCTTGTCATGTCGTTTGACAGCAGTCAGAAAGTTGAGAAATGAACCCGGACTTTGAACATTAACAATTCCTGTTCCACTGCTAAAACCCATTCTGCTCTGACTCAAGAATAAAAGTGTCAGCTGGAAGAACATATGCGGCTAATGGAACACATAAATCAATAGATGTCCACATCAGTCTGCCAATTAAACAATATGATATCAAAAGCAAGAGGATGATGGAGACAGAGCAACTTTCTTTGAAATGACGTATAACTTATTGGGACTTCGAAATGCATGTGCATGAGCTCTGCTGGAGATTGTCTAAGTACTTATTTAAACCTGGTACAGTATTTTGTTGCTTGTGGCATTGCAAAATGAAAAGTCAATCACACGTTGAAATCTCCATATTTAAATGGAAAGAGACAAGTGTCTCGTCTGTGTCATCATCACTTGCTCTGTTTCCGCCATCAAGCTACAGTGACGGGACTATAGAAACACTGGGCAATTACTTCTGTCCTACTGACTTACAGTAAGTACAATCCCTGATGCTTATTTTGTGGTGGTTCTAGGCCTACTACTGGCAGGATCAGTCACACAAAGCCACAACAACGCCACTGCCATATAAAACATAGACTTCAGTGTCATTCCCTTTCTATTGTAGAAATTTAAGTGGCATATAGGGATTGAGCTCAAAGATGCTGGCACCAATTACTATGTGCTTTAGCAGAAGTAGAGGAACTCTATGAGTCATTCACCAAGCCACACTTTCAGTATCTGTCAAGCAATTGTGATGCACACTAACTTTTAAATTTGGTTTTGTGTGTCAGTCCTCAGCAATCCCATATCACTGAGGACATCGAGGTATTCTCCTCAGTATTTTTTCTGAAGGTTTCATATATTTAATTGAATGAGAATAGTTGATCATGACTAAGGGCCAATCTCAATTCTCTGTTTCACCCCTTCCCCTTCCCTATCCCTTCATCTTACCCCTAGCCCTTGTCCCTCGAAACCGAGTGGCAAGACATAGGGGTGAAGAATATTCCCCTTGGAAATGAGATACCACTAGCCAACCATAAGGGAGAGTGGGATGATTGAAACACTTGAATGTGAAAGCTGATATTTTGTCACTAGCAACATGTCTTCTGTCAAATAGGCTATCATTGCATTTTCAGCTCGGAATAAAACCATTCAGGAATTATTTCAACAACAGCAGAACGTGCCTATGTTCGTTCGTAGCCCAGCCTACCTCCTGGTCCGTGTGAATGAAACAGGGATGGGGACAAAATAAACATGCAGTTTGCTATGTAGGCTAAACATGCCACAACTCCTTCGATATTTTACATAATATCCAAATGGTCATTAGGCTACTTGACATCAGAAGCAATCGCTACCTGTAATAGCCTATGCGAGGAGTCGGCAGCAATAGGCCATATGCAGCATTCATATCAGACAAGCGGTAAAAAACTTGAATTTAGCTGATGTTGGCTTTACATTTCTGACATGGTATGCTGCCTATTCGCAGGGTATATCAGACATGGAAATATGTAAAATGCGAGACATTCGCGCAAATAATGATGTGCTGTTAACATTAACAAAACAGCGATTTTTGAAAACTTCCTCATGAAGAACAGGACCTTCAATATATATGGTCACAAGATTGAATGCAACATAAAACAATGACCATTTAATTTTATAATCCTTATTAATGCCAACATTTCATGTCAATTAATAACTCGGTGTGCTTGTTTTTCCGGTGTGAACGGTGTATGTTGGGTATTTCTCTTACCCCTCGGTTTCAAGTAAGCTCCCGATCTTGCTTGCTGCCCCTTGCCCTTATCCCTACCCCTAGATCGAAAGGAGAATTGAGATAGCCCTTCGTCTCATGTGCACGCGCAAAACTAAGGGGAAGGGGGAAGGGGTAAAATAGAGAATTGAGATTGGCCCTAAGTCTCTGTATTAATGTAGTGTTATGAATGCTTGATTTTAAGTTTAAGTTTTACATCCACACAACCTACAATACCAGGTGGGTCACCAGATACATTGCCACTATTTGTGCAATTAGCAGTGCTGCCTCACAGGTATATTGGTAGAATATTTGTTATTAGTCTGTCAAATTTGTGTCTGGGAGCAATTTATAGTTCAGGCAAGAGTTGCTCATTTAACTGACCCTCAGTAGTGCTACTTGTAGTACTTCACTTTCTCTCTAAAGTCAGTATGGAAATGAAAATGTGAGTATATGTTGATGATTTGACATTGCCGTCTGGGCTACCACAAATTTGAATATGTGAGCATTTTCCTGCACTCTGTGCTGTCCGTTTCTTTCTGAAGAGATCACCATATCATGTCAAACTGAATTAACATTAGTCATGTGCACATTGGAACCCCAATGAGTCTCATATCATCTGTTATTATTCTCTGAATACATAACTATGCAATAACTATGCATCAGTGGAAGTGTTAACAGTTTGTATTTTGCAACTATATTTGCTAGACTTTCAAAGTTTGAGACAAATGGGTAGTTAAGTGCTTTGTGTTACATTCAATGGCATATACTACTCACTAGGATCCAGTATAATCTGATTAGTATGAAATTGACTTTGAAACAAAACAAACAAGGTGTACAACATTCTAAACTTGGAACAGAAAGGAGAGAGATTGCTATTCTGACTGATGACTGACTGACTGCAGAGGAGCAGGATGACCACATCAGAATTAATTGTGACCTGCAATATGTTTTATTTTACAGTTGAAAAGACAAACAAAGATTTTTTTCAGTCAATAAGACCTTTCATGATTCCATGGTAAAACATTGTTTAGATACTGTAATGTGCATTGCTTTTTTAAAAACCATCATGACGCATCAAAAAAGATGCACTTTCTGAGTGATAGAATTTATGTTTTGAAACCAAGTCAGTTGATGAACTTCAAGAGAATACAAACAAATGTGGTTCTGTATATACTGTATATATCTATGTACATATTTAATTTGAATTTATTTTTTATATAAATTGACAATATAAAATAATTCACACCATACAAATTATATGGAGCTCCCCATGTTGCAAATGGTAAGATATGACGATGAAAATGTACAATTTCTGTTGATCATTTAAATATACATGTATGCTGAGGTTTTGAATGAAAGCGGCACACTGCATGAAGAATAGAACTTGTACCATATATTTCAAATTACTACAAAATGATATTTAACAACGATAGTAAAAACAGATTTTTAAAAATGAATTCACTATTGTTGACAAAAAGCAACCATGTCAAATTACAGATAACTGTATAATGTTTGACACTTTTGCTCCTTTATGTATTAATAATTAATGCATATACGTTGTGTCAGGTATTCTTAAGCCAATAGTTACTTTTTCCATCACACGAGAACAATATAAGATCACAAACTGATTTCACCATATCACATTTCTTCACAAAAGGTCGGACATTCTTCCACAGATTTCTGCTATGCATTTTCATTCAAGGGGTTTTGGCTTATTTCCAAATGACTTCTAAGTGTCAGTGAATTTTCAAATTTCCTTGAATTTTCCCTCCCAAATTCCTGTGGACTGAAACACAATTTCTCCTAGTTCTGCAACAGCAGAAGGAGTTAAAATTAAACTTAAAAGGGTCAACTGGTATTCACAGAGGACGTAAAACACCATGCATGTCATTGAGACACTATTTAAATAGAATAGAAAAAAAGGAAATAAAGAAAATAGAGGTCCAGTTAGGCAGTTTTCAGAATACACGCCTGACTTATTCAAAAACTCACTCTAGTCGCAGTGCTTTATTATATTTTAGTGCAATGATTCTTTATGGTCAGTCCTTCTGCTTATTCAAGCCTTCTCTAACTTCTCAAGTTCTGTAACAAAGATTAGATGGTCCTCTGGAGATTTGCCATGTGTTTTGCTCAGGTGCAGTTTGACTGCATGCTTGCTGACAAAGGTCCGATTGCACAGTTTGCACTGGAAAACGCCATTTGTGTCCTCCTCGGATAAACCGAGTGCACTGAAAGTCTTGTCTGTGATGATTTTTGCGACTGCCTGCTCCTCCCTCATGATGTCTAAAGACAGCTTGGAAAGGTCCTTCAAGCTGAAACCTAAGTGGGACTCCAAGTGGCTGATGTAGGCGGAAGGAGTTCTGAACTGCGACGCACAGTCACTGCACAGAAACAAGGGATGGCCCGAGTCAATGTTCTTCAAGAACTTGGTGCTGCCCGAGCGCCTGAGCTGGTACTTGACGTTGGCCAGCCAGTGTGAGATGGTAGTCATGGAGAGTCCTGTGAACTTACAGATGTGGACTCGCTCCTGAGGCCCCAGGTCTGTGATTATGAACTTCCCGTCGGACGTCTCCCGGAGACTGGAAGCAAACTGGGCCTGGAGGATGAGCAGGTGTTGGGGGTTCCAGTTGGACTGTCTGCCTTTTCGTTTCTGAATCGGGGTCAGCTCCTCCAGAGTGTCTTCGAAAGCACTGACGTCCACATCCGACTTCTCTGAAATGGAGGACGGTGTGGAGGACTTTGGTGTTATCCGGCCCGAAAGGTTCTTCACCATGTCTGAGATGTCCATTAGGGCATTTTCCCGCAATGGGGAAGAAACCTCACTGATCAGATCAGTGATCATGGGCTGGCTGTTGTTTCTGATGATGCTGTTGCTGTGACTTTTAAAGTTGTTGTTGTTATTGTTGTTGCTGTTGGCTATCACTGTGGAAGTTCCATTACTGTTGTGCCCATTGCTGCTCTTGGACTTGGTCAAATCCATGGGCTGATCGTCACAGTCAGAATAGTGGTTGTTGAGGTCCACTTGCTCAGCCTGTGTTGGGTTGTAAATGGGACTTTCCGCCATGTTGTTGCTGATCTTGTACAGCATAGCTAGGGGGTCAAGTAGGGGACTGACTGCTTTGGATGCCTTGCCTAAGTGACTGTTCATTATGGACTGCAGAGCACTGAGAGGGTTGATGAATGACTGTTCGGGAGACTGATCTGTGATTATCCCCATACTATTGCAGCCATTTTTGACTGGTGGTTTGGCTGCTTCTGCACCATTCTTGATGACGCTGCTGGCTTGTGTTTCCTTGCGACTCTCCTCACGACTTGGTGGACGTTCCTGCCTCTTCTCTGACGTTCCATTCTTTACTGGTTTGGCGAAGTCTTCAGAAGGGGTGACCGGTTTCTTATCTGTGGTTGCATGCAGAGATGACTTTGTTGAGCTTATATTTGCCTTTGGATCTGAGGGCTTGTTCTCCCTTTCCTTTTTTGGGGGTATTTTTCCTGTAACTTTCTCTACCAATTCCTCCATGGCCAACACATTATTTTTATGGTTGAGAGGTGGGGATGGACTGCAGGGAGAATGTAATGGGTTGTTCATGTCTGATGATAGTGACTTTAAACTGTTGGCATTGAAGGTGGGTTTAATCTGAACACTCTGTACTGTAGGGATGGATGACTTCATTGAACCTTGGAGTTGGTAGGCAGCATGAATACTTGGGTACCCTCCCCATGTGGGTGCCCCTGTTTGGGCCTTATTGATGGCACAGGATACAGTGTTCTCCAGAGATTTAAGGATATCCAGGCCCTCTCTGGGGGAGTCGTCAAGGTCTTCCTCTCTGAGATACTTAAAATGTCCTGACTTTTCTGTCTTTTCTGTCTTGTCTGAGGGGTCGTCTTCTTTCTCCTCTTTGATCTTTTTCTCTGGTCCAGATTTTTTCTCTGACTCATTTGTCATGTCAGTCTTCTCTTCAAACTGGACTCTCTTTTCCTCAGTGGTAGGAGACTGTTTGGGTGAATCAGGTCGTGATTTGATATTGGGAGCTGGTAGACGTGTGGTGGTGGGTGGAAGGGGTATAGACTGAATTTTTTCTTCAACAACAGGATCGAATACAAGCTGCTTCCCCTTCTTTGAAGCTGTGTTGGTGACTTTCAGGAAGTGCCCAGTCACCATCATATGGGCTGTTAGCTGCTGCAGTGTATCATGGGAGCTTCCACACTCCATGCATTTGAGTATTTGGGCCTTTCGTGCCTCAAACTGCCAGGTATAACTGGCACCATTCTGATAGCCATATCGATTATTGGGAGTGACATAGGGGTTGGCAATCTTCTGGTCTTTAGAGCTCTCTGCCAGAGGAACGCCTGGTGTGTTAGGAACAGGGTCAGGTGAGCAGGGTGAAACCAGGTCTTGAAAAGCTCGCTTTTTGGTAGGGGGTATCAGCTTTGTTGCAAGAGCAGGCATTGGTTCTTTAAGAGGCACTTTCTGGTAGTGTTTTGTTTTGATCATGTGGACACTCAGGTCCTGCAGAGACTCAAATGAATGGCCACAGTACATGCACTTGAGCACTTTCTGTGCATCCTCCTTGCCTTCCATCTCCATGAGAGACCGCTTCCTTGGCTTGGACCATTTCTTCCCATGGTCTTCTTCTTTATCTTTGTTGTTGTCGCGGTAGTGCCCAGTCTCATTCATGTGCACTGTGAGCCCAACTAGTGTGTCATAAGCCCCACTGCAGTCCTTGCACCTGAACTTGCTCGCGCCAGTGAACACTGGCCCAAAGAGTTTGTTGTTCTGTCGGTAGAGCTGCACTGTGCTGAAGAGGCTCGGCTCTGGCAGCAGGTGATAGGGATTCTGCTGAAGGGTCTTAGCCAGGGCTGCCTGGTGCCAGTCATAGGTAATACTTCCGGCAGCACTGCTGGTAATGTTGCCACTGTTGCTGTTCATGGTGGCACTCGCAGTCGAGTAAGTGGTGTCAGTGTTTGTGTTGCTTGTTGCACTGCAGCTGATGGTGCTGGTGCTAGTGCTAGCACTAGCGCTGCTGTTGCTAACATTATTAGCCACACTGCTGCTTTCTTTGAGGCTGCTGGCCACACTGTTGCTGTTGCTGTTGTCCCCAGCTGCCATCTGCACATTTTTCATGATGTCTTGAGTGATACTGGACCAGGAGGCGTCCGAGATCAGGTTGGCATAGATGGCCTTCATTTGGGCCAGACTGTCCTGCAGGGAGAGCCCTGCCTCGGCCTCCATGTCTTCTGCGGCCTCTTTGTCTCGGCCGCCATCTTTGGAGGAGGTGCTCCTGAAGTCAGCGAGCTGCTCGCTGGCATCGCTGAGTGGGGAGCCATACCCAGCATCCGGGTTGGTGCCGTTGCTGAGAGGGGAGTTTTGATAGCTCAGCTGGACCCTGCCATCCTCCTCCTCAGTGCAGGGGTAGTCAGTGTCCTGTCCGTCCAAGGAGAGGCCATCATCCTGCAGGTGCTCCTCATCAGGGTTGACTGCCTTGACTCCATCCTCAGGCATGTACACTAAAAAAAAAAAAAAAAAAAGAGCAATGAGTTTAATTATCTTCATAACAAGTACCTCATAATATGATCTCTGAATATCTGTCAATTTTATATCAGCTACAACCCCAAAGAACCCAAAGTGACAGAAGTAATAATAGAATAAACACTTTAGAGTATTGATGACTATTTTTACAGGAGTTTGTTGTTTGTTTGTATTCACTGTGCATGTGTGAGTGTGCAAGTGTGAGAGTAAGTGCCCTTGCATGGGTGCCTGTGTTTATGTGTTGCGGTGTAATGACTCTAAAGGAATTTTGTCAATAGTCCTGGTAGAGGACACTGGTTTGCAATTATAAAGTGGCAAACATCCATATCTTGACTATGATAGATAGTACCCTCCACTGCGCAGACTAACAAAGCTATCGAACCTTCCTGCTCAGCAAGGGCAAAGGCATTCATACATAAAAATCCACCCTGGGTGCAGAAAGAAGTCACAGCAGCAAAACTACACTTGACGGACTTGAAGGTCTTGAATAGCAGCAAACAAAAATATTTTACTACAAATCCTTATACATAAAAAACCTTCCTTTATTTCATAAAAAAGTATGATTACACATTGTTATTGTAGAATATATGCTAAAGACTGACCACAAACATACTGTCTACAACCATATCTTTTCCGCTGTTAAACATGTCACCTTTTCTTGAAATAGATAGCAGTAGGTGCTCCTTCATCAACGTAACACATTTGAAGGACTTTCACTCGGTGTGCTCTCTGTGTACCTATAAACCCTCTGACTTCCTCTCTTTCTCTCTCTCTGTCCCTCTCTCTCCCTCACTCCTGCAGTTAGAGGGCACAGGCTGTGTCTGACTTTGATCCAGTTTCCCCTGCCACAGTGCCACTCACTCTGGGCTCCCTTGGAGAGCGAGCGAGAGCGAGTGAGGCTGCGGCTGAGCCACTGCCAAGCGATGCGCCCGCTCCGCACCCGCTGGAGTGGAGCTGGCTGGCAGCGGGGAGCGGAAGCTCGCGCCGAGTGTCGCAGTGAGACGCGAGTGGAAATGGCATGTCGTGTTGTCACGGTCCATGCCATACTAAATCTCGGGGAGTTGAGTGTTTGGCAGCGCCGAGAGGGATTGAAAGAGAGAGGGAGGGAGGTAGGGAGAGAAAGAGAGAGAGAGCGAGAGAGAGAGGGAGGGGGGAACAGAGAGAAAGACAGGGACAGAGGGGGAGAAAGGGCAACAGACATAATAGACTATGACCTGGCCAGATTGTAAGTCACCATTGGGCAGAACAAAGCGAGAGGGATATGAATAGGCGAACAAAGTGTAGTCTAAACTCTAACATGCTCTGTGAGTGCTCCTCCATCCCACGTCTAAACGCATTTCCAATTCAGAGTAATAGGGTTCATTCTGTCCCTATAAAATGCTCAGCAATTCTCCTTCAAACTTGAAAACCACAAGTCTGCAGAGGAAACATAATAAACCATTAGATTTAAGCCCACTAATACAACACAAGTGTAGAGGCATTGTAAAAATGAAGAAATTGGATAAAATGATACATTTGCCAAGCTCTAAATGTCATGGCAGGATTTATCAATAGAAAAACAGGCCGTGAAAAATGACCAGAGGAAGTCCGCGCCTGCTCGTAGCCTCTCTGTACTGGCGCCAGCAAAGGAAGAATGGGGCACTTTCATGCAGCAGCCAAACTGCCAAAACATTAAGGTGGAACACACTGGTTCCCTTAACGCACTTAGATGAAAAGTGAATGAGAGGCCAGGGGACCAAGTACTTAATGATGAAACATTAGAATTTAACCCTTCGTGGCACGAGCAGTAGATGTTCACTCTCATCAGTGCGCACTTCAAATGGCTGTCACATTTGAGGCTATAGTCACAGTAAATCTAAAATGCACACATATACACACACACACACCACACACATATGCACACACACACACATACATGCACACACACAAGAACTACGCTCTCATATTGCCTGGGGATGTTTATGTGTGCTCTTTTTTCCCACCATTTTGATCCCACACAAATAGCGACAGCATGTATTCTTTAAGTTGCTATCTTGCAAACATATTTGTTATGAGGGAAATGGAACGAGACGATCAAGAGAATGGGAAACAACAGAGAAGCGCATACGAGCAAGAAAAAAAGGGGGGGGGGGGATGGTCGTTAAAGGAAAGGGCGTTTGGAGATATTAGGAGAAATCCAGGCGGAAAGGTGGAAGAGAAAGAAAGACAGGAGAGTCAGAGGGAGGGAAGAAGGTAGGCAGAAAAAGAGAGATGGCGGGGGGGGGGGTAGAGAAAGAGAGAGAATGGGGTAGACAGTAACTCCACGGCTGCCCCTTCATCTTCTCTCTGCCACCGCGCTACGCCTGTGTGAGACGCCAGCATCAGTCTCCTCTGACGGAGCAGATGTGCTGTCAGCTTCAAGCAGAGCACTGCTCACCGTACCCTAATCTGACTGGACATGATACCTGATGTTTGTAGGGATGCATTTACTGCCGAGCCTGTGTGTGTGTGTCTGCTCTCACTCAGAGTAGGTGTGCCGTCACAATAATGTCTGTAATTCCATTCTGTTTAGGTGTTTGTGTCAGTGTAAATACATATTTAGATGCCATTAAATGTATGCTTATGTTGCCTCCAATTAGCTTTGGGAATTTCCATATTTATCACTGTCCTTATGACTGACATCCAATGCCTCAATTGTGTGTGTGTGCATGTATGTTTGTGTTCATGTTTTTATCCTTCAGGGAAATAAACTTCTAACTCTCCTACTCAGGCAGGAGAACTTTCAGGGACAGTGACATAATCAATCACGCTCTCCCATAAATCGCAAACGATAATGCAGAGAGCGCCTCAAAATAAATGATACAAACTGTCAGAGGGATAATCCTCTACTCTATATCGTTTCTGGGAGGAGACCCGTCCATGTCACGTCTGGTTCAGCGGTTTTGAAGCACCGATAATTCCCTCAAGTCCACCACACGTATGACAGCTTATCACATTAAAACAACAACAGGGGAAAAATGAGGCAGGGAACGACCCCCCACACACACACACTAATGCTTCTCTATAATTACTGGATGGTGTGTGATGAGAGAGAGGGAGAGAGTGAGAGAAAGAGAGAGAGTGGGATGGATGAGGCTCTGCTGAAAGAAAAAGACCTGACACTAAAATGAGTGCATCTTGTCATGCGGAGCCTTGACGTGACATTCTTGACGGCCGTCAGTGTCTGTGTGTCAGTGTCCAAAAGATTGGCGTGCACAAAGAAAAAAAAAACCTTGCCTGGCAATTTTTTTGCCATCTGTGTCAAAGCCCCCTGAAACGATCAAAACAGCACTCTGCCCTAATAACCCAATCAGAAGATTTGACTGCTGACATTCTGAATTGAGCCAATGCTTTTAAGCGTCAATTTCAACAATGACTAGGGCTGAGGGTGGCGGTGGAGAGGAGGGAGTGATGGATGAATGAGAGGCCATGAATGAGAGACATCAAATGTGGTCATCAAAATTAAACTCACAGTAAAGTTCCGTTCTATCTTTCTACCCTGGCTGCCCCAAGCAGATGGATCCCACTTATGGGAGCTGGGTTATGTCTAATGTTTGTGAGGCTTTTCCTTGCCACTGTAAAGTGTGTTGAAACAATTTCAAAACAAACAAACAAACAAAAAACAGAGAGCAGGCAGAACAGCATGAGTGTTCAACCAGCAGGCAGCAAAGCTTGCCCTAGCAACCAGCATAACAACTACTTTATTTTGCTCTCTGAGAACGTATGTGTGTGTTTGCATGTTTCCGTGTGCATATCTGTTTCGGTGTGTGTAAGAGTATGTGTGGATGTGTGTGTGTGTGTGTGTGTGAATGAATGTGAAAGTGTGCATGTCCATGTGGGCATGTCTGTCTCTGTGCGTAAAAGTGTGCATGAGTAGGTGTCTGATGTCTTGAGTGTGTGTGTGTGTGTGTGTGTGTGTGTGTGTGTGTGTGTGAGTGTGTGTCCATGTGAGTGTGTGTGTGTCAATGTGTGTGTGCCTTGCACAAGGACAGCCAGGCCATCTGCACGCAGGTCTGCTGATGCTGTTGGCTTGCTGAGGCGCTGGCAGGTGACACGGCCAGGGAGATGAGAGCAGGCCGCACTGTCACAATGTCACCAGCACGTGAGATCGACTGGACACAAACACACCTCCAATCACACACACACACACACTAAAATCATGAACAAAGCCACCTTGCACGTGGTTCTTGGCAGGATGAAAATGTTCTCCCCCCTCTCCGTCAGTCTGCCTCTCTCACATACACATACACACACAGACACACACATCCATCCACACGATGTGCACATTAATTGAAAACTTCTTTGATGTGATAAAAAATGTATAAACAGAGAAATGTGACATATATGTAAATAAGGAATTTTAACACCAAACCTGACAACATGCAAATGTGGAAAATGTAAAAATAGCAACAAAATAAAAGGTGGATTGTCATTTGATTTTATATAATGGTTAATTTATGCCATTGAACTCATTTCTTCTTGCCATACAAATATATAAACAGCCCTTGGGATGGTTTGGTCTTCTGCTGAGGACCATGGTTCTCCTACGTCAAACACTGCATGTTGTTGCACATACCAACAGAAATGAGCCCTTTGTGAGGCTGTCTGGGAACTCTTGAAACTCAACAATTGTGTCAGGGCATCTGCCTCAAATAAATTGGGGTGGGGTGGTGGTGCGGAGGGGGAGGGGGAGGGAGAAGTAGCACTTTCCCAAGCGCCGCCATTTCCATAATGTGCCCATGAAGCAGTCGCTCTGTATTTGTGCCCGGTCCCTTTCTTCCTCACCTTCCCTCTCTTTTTACCCTCCCACAATGGATCTGCCAGTTAGATCTATAAAAGTGTCTGACTTGTAGGGCTAAGCCATTTGGCTGGTGTCAACCCTACATAAACCGTAACAGGAGAGGAAGAAAAGGGGAAAGAGAGAGAGGGAGGGAGAGAGACAGAAAGAGAGTGAGAGAGAGGGAGGGAGGGAAAGAGAGAAAACAGAATAGCAAATGTGATAGGCTATGCCCTGGCCCAAATGCAACTTGCCATCTTGCTCCTCTCCTCCCCCTCCTCGTCTCAACTACACATCCGTATTTATTTATTTGGGCTTGCAGACGCGCTGGCCAATCATGGCGGTCATTTGTAGCGCTAATACCCAATTCAGCTGGCGCCCACTTCCCCATGATTTGGCGGGACCGGGAGCAGTTTGGTGCGACTGAGCTAAGGCCCCTGCTTAGTCGGTGTGGAGGGAGGGGGTGGAGAGAGAGAGAGGGAGGGGGTGGGGGTGGATGGATTTTAATGGGAAATCTGGCAGCCCCATTGCCTTCCACTAGATTCGCTTTGTCACCGCGCCTCCACTCCACGCCACTCAGCTGTGATGGCATCGGACAGGCCTGATCAAAAGATGTCATTTGACCTAGGCAGCGTGGCGCGGGTGCCGGGGACGCCAGAGCAGGGGGCTCGGCCGCCGCCGCTGCCACTGGCTTGCCGGGGACACTCTCAAGGGCTGTAAATAAAATGACATTATTATTTCCTCTGTCCGATCATGTAGAAAAGCCAATTATGATAATGCGCGGCATGTCAGTGGGAATACAGCAATCTCTGCGCCGGCTGCGGTTGTGGCATGTGTATGCGTGTGTGTGTCAGAGGAGGTGCATGTCTGTGTGAGAGTGTTTCTGAGCGTGCGTGTGTGTGTGTGTGTGTGTATGTGTGTCTGACTGACTGTGAATGTGTGTGTGTGTGTCTGTTCTCCTCCGCTCTGACTGGCTAATGTGGAGTTTTGGTTGCAATGTTGTCTGCCCTGATGGCTTCCAGGCAGCTGCATTAACTGTCTGCCTTCACAGTCTGAGGAGCGCAGCCTGAGACAAGGCCCCGGCAGAGACAAACACCCCCCTTTAAAAAACATGAGCGCGCCTTAGCACGCCTTAGCAATGCACTTCTTCACAGGACTCCGAAATGGTATCACCTGCTCAGGTGCCAATGAATAACTGTAAATATCTGTTTTTGCACCTCGTGATTAGACTTTTAAAACAAAACTCTCACTGCTCGGTGAGAGTCTGGTTCACTTCCTCCCCTCCGGTTACACACCCCAGTACAAAGTAAAAAGACAGAGAGAGAGAAAGAGAGAGACTCTTGTGTTTTTGTTTTTTCGTCTTGGAGTAGGCTCTTTTGTTTTTAATCACTCTACTGTGGGGACTCTTTCTTCGCCTCTGTTCTGTTGCTGCTGAACTGCTCTGGCTCCGAGACGCATCTAACTTTATTACAGACTAAACAAAAGGCTCCTTTGATGTCCGGGCCGGCTGCTTTACATGTGCCCGGCCCACCGCTCGTTACCCGCAGACAGTGATTTGTGTTAGCGCGGATGCCGTCGAGAGGGTGCGCTAAATTAATATCTGCTTTGCCTCCTTAACCAGGCTTGTAAAACTGTACCCAGCTACACCCCGGCTACAACCCCACCCCCACCCTACCCCCGGCTCTCTTTCTCTCCCTCCTGGAATAATGGGCCAGATGGCGAGATACCTCTAGGGCCCCGGCAGAATCACTGTGTGGTACCCCTGTCTGCTCCAGAAAACCCAAAGGCAGCAGGCTTGAAGCAGCTCCCATGGAAGGCCGCTGTGGCGCAGCCAGCTCACACAACATGCCTGCACCATATGCAGGAGCATCCACAGTATACGTCACAGCCAGACACCCATATAGACAAAATGGCTGTGAGGATGCAAAAGAATGATTGTTGTGTGTGTCTGGGTAAAAGTGGTCACCCATAGTACGTCATGGGTATCTGTATTTAGATAGATAGAAAGATAGATAGATACTTTATTGATCCTCAAGGGGAAATTCAAGTCCTCAAGGGGAAATTCAATTTATGCTTATCTGTATTTAAGTTTCCGCAGAATTTTAATGATATGCTAAAAGATGCACTTCTACTGATTTACTGGTTATCTGAGACTACACCACATTTTTCCCCCACGAACATGGTATTACAAATTTAGCTGCCATTAAAAAATGTCTGATATTACAAAATTAGTTGCCAGTAGTTCACGCACAAAACAAAAATGAAGAGAAGGAAAGAGGCCAACCCAAACAAAGCCACTGAAAACCCCTTTATTTTCCAGTGAATCAGAAGAGGACAAATTGCTCTCCACTTCCTGTATCAATTCTGTGCTTTGTCAGGCTGTACGCAGTTTGAAATCTGACATGACTGAGATCAGGGTCTGACAGGGAAATCCAAACACACAGTACAAGTCAAATGGCTGTCACCTGCACTGTCACAGGAAACCAAACAGATCTCTCCTTGCATAGATAACTGACACACTCTTCGACTTTTATCGAAGAGTGTGACAATTGTTTTATTTTACTTACTTAAATACTTGTTTAACTAGCTTTGTAGCGTTTGGTGTGTAATAGGCTAATAATGGCTAAAAGCAAACTGAAAACTACTGGTTGTCTTTTCAGCTTTGGCACTTCCAAATTACAATACAATTCATGAATATTTATTTAATCACAAATATCCCCTACAGATGCCTGAAATTTGCAAGTTCACATTTTCCTCTGCATCCTGAACCCTTAAATAGAGCTAATGCTTCATTGAGCTACTCCCTCTCTGTCCCATTCAGCGCTCAATTAACTGAGGGGTCTGGCAATGCAGCACTGGAGAAGAGGCTCTTTCTCTGGAGGACGTTTATCAGGCCAGACCTTACTTCCACCCAATATTGTGTGCTTGCTTGAATTCTTTTTTCTTCTCTTTGTCTGTTTTATGTCTCTTTCCTTTTCTTTCACAAAAAAGCATTGCTTAAGTTAAGCCAAACGGATTACTGTCTTTACGTGACAATGTCTTTGAACAAAAAATAAATAAATACAGTTAATATGAATAAACATATTTTACTAAATAATATCTCGTCAGAGGTAGCCACTCAATCATTTCAAACTACCTCCATACAGGAGCCTACCTATCAATGTCCAATCATTGTCACCTATTATAATTAATGAACGCTCAAAAATAACAAGAGCATTGCTCATTAATTTGCATGGTGAATAAAGCTTGAGAACATTTTTCAGCCATATTCAGTACACTACATTCATACAGTAACTATGTCAAAATTTTCACCTAAATGTAAGACTGTATACATAAATAAAGACCAATTATAACAGTCATGGCATCCATTCACTGACAAAACACACACACACACACACACACACACACACACACACACGAAAGAGAGACAGAGGGTTGCACTTATGCAAAGCGTGGCCTATTTTGTCATTTAATTTTTAAAAAACCCTAAGGTCTTCTAATACACTTTCCCTGTCATTTGCAAGTACATTAACTTGGTGGCCACGCGACAGCCAAATTATGCTAATGGACTGGGTAAAATGGGTCATATAGACAGTGCGTTTTGCATTAGCTTCAAACAATGGCGAGCCGGCCGCAAAGGAGAGGTGACAGCATTACCCAGAGAGTGAAGCAAAGCTTGTCGCCCCTCCGCCACCACCAGCCCATCCGCATTCAACCAGCCACAGAAGGGGGGGTGGGGGTCGCGTGAGGGGGAGTTGGCATTAGGACGTGGACACCAGACCTCTGTGAGACATTAGCATCCCAAACCGTGCAAAGCACCCTTCAGCTATCATCACATGCGACTTGGAAATGCTTATATCACTGAGATTGTTGAATAATGAATGACCTCAGCTGATTATTAAGAGTGAGATGACTATGGGGGAAGGATGATGGGAGGAAGAGGGAGATGCCATGCCACCCGGTCTGAGGATTCTAGCCTGGAGGGGGTTAAACTGGGACTGGTTACTGACTTAATGTTTGTGGAGGGTCACTGATTAATCATTTTGATTTTGGATAATTAGTGTTGCAAAGCTGTGATTTCATTTGGAAAAGCGAGGTTATATGTAATTAGCTTACTTGCATTACTTTCCCATTCTGTAAATAATGATGGCTGTGAACTGATTTTTAATGCATACATGTACATGTGTACAAAATATTAACCAAACACAAAGGTATATGCCCAAGATTTTAAATTATATATTTTTATACATACACAACGCCAAATGAGTGATTATTCATCTGATAACAGTATTAATGATGTTTTCATTTTTAAATCATGCTGTTACAAAACACAAATACCTCAAATACCGGCTGTTTTAATGTTGTGACTGAGCTCTGGGTCATTTATCATTTAAAGTATCTATCTAAGTTTGGTTTATCTATTTTGAGAACAGTTGTGGAAACTTGGAGACTTGATTCATTAAGTGGTAGCCTAATCATAATCACTGCACCATTTTGTGTTTGTCTCCAATGAACAGTACAATGGATGAGTTTGGGTGAAATGTCTGAAACTTTATAACAATGTGAAACACATGCACATACACACACACTGACAGAAATACTGTACACACAGACACACACACTTACACGCAGAGGGGCAGGGCACGTGTTGGACCAGCAACCCCTGAGTGCCACAAGCGTCTGTATTTCAAATGGGGCTCGCTTCAGAACCTGTCATCTATGTTTTGCCTTCCAAACTCTGACTGCACACCAGGTGACACCACTGACAACCTGTAAGTTCAAACTGCCCGCGATGGCCAAGCTCTGGGGGGGGTGATCTGAGCCTGTCTGGGCCTCTCCGACACCGCTGAGAACACCGCCAAGTCAGACAAAGCCGCACGGTGTGATGACACGTTGCTCCCAGTAGCAGGCAAGCTGTTGACCAATGACCCTGACTCTCAGCTCCCTCGCAGGATTAACTCCACTGGAGTTCTGGAGTTAGGAGCTATTTTCAAACCTTTGTAAAAATGAGTCTCTATGTGCGTGGAGTGTAGGGGTTTGTATTGGCAATAACATGGCAAGACTATACGCATCTTCATAAAGGAGTTTGTGAGGCCGTAATCAATACAATGCAATATTGCAATCTTTTTTTTTAGAATCTATTTTTAGGAAAACTGTTATAGCACATAAAACACACCAGTTGTTGTTAGTAAACCTCTTTTTAAAAATAAAAACCTATGGTAAGAAGGTAGCGTAAGTAAATCTGGCATCCCCATGTTCCACATAGTAAATACATGGGATGTAATTTTAGGGCATACAGTACCATTAACCATTTCACCCGAGTGTATTAGTGTCACCTGTAACGGATGCCTTGTGCAAATCAATTGCATTTATCAACAGATTTAAAGCATCTTTGACTGGGTATGGTGGTAAAAGTATTAAATAATGACTTGCTTTGCGAGCCAACCCTTCAAGCCGATTCAATTAATCATGATTTACATTTGAGTCACTTTGTAGATATCCCCTAAGTGATTTACAGTGCAGTGACTGCATACATACTTCAGTGTATGTACTCTGGTCCCTGTGGAAATCAAACCCTTGACCTTCACATTGCTAGCCCTATGCACACCCAGCTGAGTAGTAGGGAAACTACATCAGAGACATAACATACACATTTGTCACACAGTCACACCAGTATACTAAGCCCCATGTTGTTTGCTTTCTCTCTGCTCTTTCTGTTTGATACCACAGGCAGATTTGTGTTCTGTTTATAGCCTACAGTGTGTGGTTTTATTTAGCGAGCCAGTTAAATTACATTTAGAAAACACTACATAAGGCGATCATAGCTTATGCTGCCCTGACATTTGCTTTCATCGGGAGGGATAGATTAAATAAATGAATTCACACATAGAGGTTGTGGCTCTGTGAAATAAACCGCCGTGTAGCTCCCGAAATCTGGCGCAGGGATCAATTGATTGCGTTTGCAAACAATCGATGCAATTCATTTTTCTCTTTCCCTCGTTCAGACACATAACACACAGCGAGACCCGTTGAGAGCATGACTGTGTGGGGATGCAAAGTGCAGGCCAGGCTTTTCGATAAGAAACACACAAAACGGGCCCGAGGAAACAAACGCAGCATAATAGGGTGGCTCATTGTTTTTATGTTGTGCCAGCGCAGCGGAGGAGCTACAAGCCTGTGTTTTGGTCGAATGTAAATTAGACGAACTTCTCCTCGAATGGTACATTGCTCCCGGAGGGCCAGGCTTCTCTCACTTTCTCCTGAGAGATATTCTGGGGAGGTTTCACTCACTGATCCTGTGACCATCGTAGTTAAAGTGATGGATTACCCCTCCAGAACCAGTCATTCATATCTGACTCTTTGTTTAAGTGGTGCACCTGCTTGGAGAACACCCATTTTTAAAGGTCTGGTGGGTGACAAAGTCACACACACACACACACATAGTGTTATATCACTATGCAATTGAATAAATATGATAAATATGACCAACTCTGACCTTTCTATATGTTTAGAATTCCTTAATACACATGGCGATATTGCTGCACTGTTTCACTTTTGGATAAGGTGAGGTGAAAGGTTGACCAAAGATATGCCAGTCCAAAAAAGAGGCAGCTATCATAATCAGGGATGTGTTTCTTGAAGTAACTCCCATAGTAAAATGATAGAGAGACTGTTTCTCCATGGTAGTAGCTCGACAACACTTTCAGGAAATGCACCCCCTGTCAAATTCCATTAATTTCAAGTGACCAGGCACATAATATGGTTTTCACAAAACACATCAGAGACAGCAGTGAGCGCTGAGAGTGTGGGAAATGAGATTGTCTTTGCACCTTCAGGTTAGAAATAAAGAATGTCCCAGAGATCAAGCTAAGCCTTATATCTTTCCAATGATGAAGGAGGCCAAATGTATGTGCCCATGTATGTTGAATTATTCCAAAATGTTGTGCATTTGATGATAAAAACATCGAAACTATTAATATCATTCACATCAAACTCTGCAAATGATTTTTAAATAAATGTTTGATTTTAACAATATCTTTCTCCTTTGCAGTCTTTTCTATGCTGTTGAAACATTTACCTTGTTTATCCTCTCAGCTCAGCAACTCTTTTTCTTTCAACCTTATTTCTGTCTCTCTTTTCCTCTCACTTTTCTCCCCTTCCGTCTTCTTCAGTGTTTGTCTAAGAGCCAGATATGTGCCGCCATGACGACCAGCACAGTCAATAAATCACCTTTTGCTAAGTGTCAGGGTGGGGGCCGCTCGCCCATGAGACAATGGTCATTATATCATAAGCAGGAGAGCCCAACCCCATCCACACCGCACTGAGGAAATCTTCTCTTTCTCCTTCGCTCCCTTTTTCCTTCTCTTCCTATTTTTTTTTTACAAACCAGGAAATGCATGGCTTATCTTGCAAGTTTTAAGGACCGTTTACAGTTCCAAAGGAACACATTAGCCAGAGCAAAAACCTATATCTAGCCAGATACTAACAGCAGACTGTTAGTGCTTACTGTGTGGTCAGTGTCCCATGACCATGCTGTGAAGCTGCACAGTGTAGCAAAAACAAGCCAAAGCAGCGTCCAGGCAGGCAAACACACCAACCATGTTTTTATTGTGTGTGTGTGTGTGTGTGTGTGTGTGTGTGTGTGTGTGTGTGGCTGTATGTGGGTATAGGGGTTGAGTTCTTTTACTGACGTAAAGATAAGCACGAAAGAGAGCTCTTCACCAGAGACATTACCTGTGTCCTGCGCCTTTGCGATACTGTCATCCAGAAAACATGCACACACAGGCAGGAACACACGCACACACACACACAAACACACACACTCACACTCAAACAGCAGCTGCTCCCATCGCCTAGCAACAACAAGTTGATAGATGACCCTGACGATGGATAATTACAATAAATCACCCTCACACTGAAGGCGAGATGAGAGGAGGGGAAGAAAAGCAAAGCAAAGCAAAACAACACAAAAAAAATCAGTTTGGCTTCAGAGTACCTCAGCACCCTCTCTAACACCCGTTTGCACTGGGGCAGAGAAGAAAGGAAGAGAAACATCTGAGTGAAAAAGAATGTAATCACTTCTGAGAAATGATCTTTATAGGTCCTACTTGTTAGGCTGGAAGTGATTCACAGTGGAAGAATTTTTCAGAATTTTCTTTTTTTTTTTAATTTACAAAGTTTTACTTTGATTTCAATGTCTTGTTCAATGTCTTGTTATGGTTATAACACAGTAAATTGTAGATTTTTAGAAATGTAGATTTTTAGAAGGATATATTTTATTATATCAGATAATTTTTCCTTTTTTTGGAAAGAAAAAAGAAAAAAATGCAAATGCATGAAAAAGAAAAATGCCAGCACACAATCCAGCCAGAGGCCTGCAGAGGAGGGACCAAGTGGACAGTGGCAGTGCACAACCAAACCCCACAGAGGTGGGTCTTTAAAAGAAAGATGATCAGCAGAAAAACAGGAGTGTGGCTGAAAAATGATTTAAACAGTGTGTGTGTTGTGAGAGGCCAGTGGTGAGAGAGAGAGATTGTGTGTGTGTGTGTGTGTGTGTGTGTGTGTGTGTGTGTGTGTGTGTGTGTGTGTGAGAGAGAGAGAGGGGAAAGAGAAAGAGGAAGAGAGAGGGGAAGAGAGAGAGGGCAGGAGGACACAAAGAAACTCCCCTCTCAGGCCACGACCTCACCAGTTCTGTCTAGCTGAGTCTGGTTGCACAATACCCATCAATCAGCCCTCCTCTGCACCGACCCGTCAGCATTCGCTGCAGCTCACAGGGCCGTCAGCTTGTAGCACCGCAGAAAAACACACGGATACATGCAGGGACACACACACACAAATGTGCGCACACACACACACACACACACACACACACACACACACACAGAAGAATCACACACACACACACAGAATCACACCTATAGGCATGAAGATGTACATGCAGACAAATTCATGCAAAAAGATACACACAGATACATGTTAATCACACAAATGCACCCACACGTGTACAAAGCCAGAATCTGTCTTTCCTCTAAAATATCCCTCCACATAAGTACTGAACTTCTTGGTACATATTTCTTATGAATCACAATAAATATGTCTAACTCATTAACTTAACACACTGTGATGAACCACTTATATGAAATAATAATAATAAAAAACATATTTATAGCTAGATGTTTAATGTAGACCTTTCATTAATTATCTCTAGATACTGACAGTAGCTACGTGCCTCAGGGAAAGAGGCATTGGGGGCATCTAAAGCGGGAGAGTGGCTCACCAAAGGTCATCTGAAAGTAAAGAAGTTAACAGCACCCCAAGACCTTGACAGTTACTGCTGGGTGTCAGGCCGTCCTTAGCGACTGTGAAGGAAGCCTCTGCAGAGTTCCTTCACGCTGGGCAGAAAAATAACGGCCCCGCCATAAATAACCTGAAACAATCCCATGACAAGCTGCTCCCAAAAACCCAACAGAGCTTTAGAAGGAGGAGGACACACAAGACATTCTTTGACATGGAGGCAGCAGAAGAGTTCTAAAGAGTTGTGTGGTAGTTACACAAACCCGGTGTAAACAAACACATAATACAGTAGGACTATATTTTCATGCTTTTAAAAGCATTCTACATAAGACAATCGTATAAGTCAACTACTGCCCTGACAAAGAATTAAATAGCACAAAATGAACTTTGTAAGAGTAATTCTCATGGCCCTAAAAAAAAAAAAAAAAAAAAAAAACGTTCTTAAAAGGTGATTCATCAATAATGGATCCACTCTGTTTGACATGTTTTGAGTTTTATGGTGAAAACATTACTGGATGCCTCCAAAATCAAGATGTTTTAGTCACTAAGAGATTTGTCCTGACCAACATACAAGTATCCAAAAGAAATAAAGACATTTTCTTGTCAAAAAAACATCTAGCATTCTATGAATCATGGGTCTTTGTTTAAGGTGTGTTCTGACATCTGTAAGAGCCTTAAAACGTTAGCAAATGCCTAGAAAGCAAGGTGTCCCAGGAATATGCAGTATATCTGTCTACCTTCGGAATTATATGACTCTTGTAAGTCTAAACACATTTTTACTTTTTTCACGACAAAAACCCTTCTTACTTACAATTTCAAAACCTCCCTCCAATAAATTAAAGCTCTCATATTTTATCAACAGTGCAAGCAAAGTGAGGCCATATTCTTACAGGCTGAAAACTTAAGCTGAGTGATGGAAAGATCCAGAGGGCCATCCACAAAGAATCGGAAAAAAAACGGCCTGGAAAAAAAGCCAAGATTCTGAAACCTTAGAAGAAGCACTAGTCCAGGGGAAGAGAGGGCAGTTTGTGGGGATGGAGGAGGGAGGGGCGGTCATAGGGGCCAATAGAGAGAGGAGCTCACAAGGGAACCGGGGTTTTGTGGAGGGTCCCGTCGAGGCACTACATCATTGAGGCCCATCTCGAAATGGGAGGGCATGCCAGAACCAATCAATAACAACATTTTAGGAGGCAGGGGAGAGGAGAGAGAGAGAGAGAGAGAGAGAGAGAGAGAGAGAGAGAGAGAGAGAGAGAGAGAGGAGGAAAAAGAAGTTTCTCAGGCTTGGGGTGCTCTGCTGTGGACAGGTTGATGTGCTTCCTCGCTAAAACCGTTACTGCTTGGTGGAAGACAGGGAGCAAAGTCAGAGAGAGAGAGAGAGAAAGAAAGAGAGAGAGAGAGAGAGAGAGAGAGAGAGAGAAAAAGAGGAAAACCAGACACGGCGGCAAGACAGGCGGAGAGACAGTCAAGACAGCTAGACAGACAGGTCTACAGATGGCAGACCGAGAAGCAGACAAACAACAGGCAGATTAGAAGCCAGTTAAGCACAAACGACAGAAAGATGGACGGAAAAGACAGCAGGCAGCTCCCCTGCTCTCCTGTTCAACAAAAGGTGCCAAGGGCAAACAAGCAAAAAAAAAAAAAAGTCCTCACATATCTACTTCCAAAGCAAAAACATTTCCACCAGTCTTCCTCCACTTCCCGGCCCTGCTGCTTGCTCTGTATCCTGGCCTATTTTAAGTTTCCGTCGCCTTCAAATTGCCCTTCAACAAAAAAGCAGGCTGCTGACACCTCACACCTTGCTCAATCCCCCCAGCCTGAATAATCCCCCAGACATGATGAATGGCACCATAACTCTGATATCCACAATCAATCTCTGCTTTAAAGACACATCCATCTTCAATAATGTTGATTGGGGAGAGGAGAGGAGAGGAAGGTGGGGAGGGGTTGCCTCGCCTGCTAAAGGGGGGGCAAGTGGGACTGTCTGGCTCGACCTCATGAGTGTGTGTGTGTGTGTGTGGGGGTAGAGGCTGAGGTGAGGGTGAGCCTGGGGGGTTGTTGGAGTGGGTGGGTGGTGCTGCTGTCTGCCAACCCGTGTCTGGCAGAGGAATAAGTTAATGTGAATCAATCGGTTGGGCGCAAGGTAAGTCGAGAGGGGAGAGAGAGAGAGAATAAAATAAGAAAATAAAATGAAGGGAAAAAAATACAGACAATGAAGAGTTTTGTGCATCCCCTTTTAGCAAGCTCTATAGCAGTGAGAGTGCCACTGAATCTAGCTTGGCACTGATATGATAAGATTGCTGATCATTTCCAGTGATTTGATGCAGACAAATGATTCGGCTGTTCATTCCTGTTTATCTCAGGTGAAGTGAATAACAGGTGAGTCAGGCGAGACGACGATAGATGCTGATGAAGAACATGAGAGGATGGTGCACTGCACAGGCTAGATTTAATGGGTCCTTGAACAGATCAAAAACAGCATTCGTCTCTTACACACTTCTCTTTCACAGGGTTTAAGTACACTCCTCCACACCAATCACTGTTCCCGTCTCCAGCAGTTAATAGCTGTATAAACGTCTGTTTAGGAAGAATTAGATCGTAGACATTTAAAAAATCATTCCCTCAGTATCTCAGCATTGCATTTGATCCAGTCACACACAACAGTGTTTAACACATCTAAACTGTTAGGGTGAACTGACTATAATAAGGACTCAATGCAGAGACGAGCACTTCTGACAGAGGGAGAGAGAGACAAAGTGTGTACTTGTGGGTGTCTGTTTGCTGAACAGACATATCAAAGACCTGTTTTTTGGCAATAGACATTAGAATCAGTGGGAGGGACCATGTGTATGTGTGAGTGTGTGTGTGCGTGTGTGTGTGTGTGTGTGTGTGTGTGTATGTGTGTGTCAGCATTATGTGCATGCCTCAGTGAGTGCATCTGTATGTTTATGTTCAACAAGAGTGTGTATTTGTGGGTCTGTCTATGACACTGTGTGTGTGTGTGTGTGTGTGTGTGTGTGTGTGTGTGTGCGTGTGAGTGCCTCCGCGCTTGCTTACAGGCGGAATGAACTCTCCCAGGCTTTGTCATGTGTGGTTCCCAAGGCCTGGCCCCTTTTGATAAATGACACGTGTCATTCTGTCAGCTCCCTCCGCTGCAGCAGGGAGGCCCCTGTGATGTATGACCGCTCTGAAAAAGGAAATCAGGCACTTTTTGGCATGGACCGAGACCATGCCCTTTATATAACGGCTTTAGGTTTTTTTTTTCTCTGTCTCTCTCTCTCTCTCCCTCCATGAAGGCATATGCTGTTCTTTTTTTGTCTTTTCTTTCTCTCTGTCTCTCTTTTTGCTTCGCCCTGTCTTTCTTCTGAAAACAGATTAACCATTTTCCTCCCAACAAATGCATCTATGCCTAGTTCTGTATATCATTAAAAAAAAAAAAACTCAAAACAAAAGAAGAAGACAGGGACGCGCACATGAGGCAAGACAAAAAGGATTTGATTTACAAGCTCTGATGGGTCTTTACCTGTCAGTATGTTTTTTTGGCCACGAGGGTGGGCGTTGAATTTTAATTTTACAAAGGAGTGTCAATAGTTTTCTGTGAGGAGCCAAGTGACAAGGGCCAACGTTGAACCGCTCAGCACTACATCAGCGAGACAGATTAGAGGCAGTCGCTTGATGCAGGCCTGTGCTCGAAAGAACACACAACATCCATCAGAGGCACAAACACAGAAGAAGGGATAAATCATTTTCATTGCCTTTACAGCTGTGACCCAAATTTGGGTATGGGAGGAGAACCGGTTCGTGGTGAGGAGAGGAAGAGGGAGGGTGACGAGGTGGGATGGGATAGGATGGGGGGAGAGAGAAAGAGAGAGCGCCGGAGCTTTTATTTCTCCCCTTTTCCTAACATGTTTGACGTTTACCAGGACACACCAGTCATGGACTAGACAGGCTTATGGGAGCTGTGAGCACCAAGACTGTAGCACTGTCCCAGCTCGATGCAGCCCCACCTACATACGTGTCTCGCCACTTTTCACACACACATGTATGTATATATATATGCGTAAGACCCACACACCTATGAACATGACACTGCGTGTAAACATCCAATTGGCTTGTTAAAGTTAAGCAGTGTGCAAAAGCTGTTGCTGAAACCTAGTGAGACATACCTGAGTGATAGCAACAGCAGAGCAACATTTTCAATGGCAACAGCAAGGCGCGTTGTAAATCTGCAAGGCCCGTCTCCCCCCAAAAAAGAAAATAAAACATCTGCAACACCCAGGAGATACAGATCACTGCCAGACAAGGAGAGAGAGAGAGAGCGAGAGAGAGAGAGGAGGAGAAACGAGTGAGCAAATGAAAAAAAAAAAAGACTGAGAAAAAATGCGACACAGAGCAGCAGTCAGTCATCTCCACTGCTGGAGGAGTGGAAAAGAGAGAGAAAAAAGAGAAGGGAGAAAAAAATGGGGAGGCGGAGGTGGAGGTGGAGAAAGACTTGCCACCTGGGGGTCATGGCCTGCTTACGACCCCACTCCATTCACACTCTGCTCCCCGATCCACCCATGGAAAGAAAAAAAAACATAAATAACCGCGCAGAAAGAACTGCGCGAAAGAGAGAGAGAGGGAGAGAGAGAGGGAGAAAAAAATACTGAAATGATTAACAAGTGAGTGATGAGAGACAGACGCGGTTGACCTCTCCTTTCCAGGCTCCGTCTGTGCAAGAGGAGGACCGCAGAGAGAAAGAGAAAGAGACAGAGAGAGAGAGAGAGAGAGAGAGAGAGAGAGAGAGAGAGAGAGAGAGACAGGCTTCATTATATTCGCCAACCAATGCTAACGCAGCAGGGCTGAGGGCAGCCGCAGCCTCAGAGTCTGTTGGACCTCCCCGACTACTCCGACCCTTTCTGGCTGATGTTTGCCAAATGCCCATGGCCGGCGGTCCACAAACACGGGGCAGATAGTAATGAGGCAATGTGGGTGTGTGGGTGAGAAAGTCACAGAGAAGAGGTGGACAACAAAGTCCATTTCTCTGCCTACTTTTGTCATATGCTGATGTTATCAAAACTAGTATGAGCCGCAGCAAATGGAAAATAAATGTTCCAAGGAACTGTGGTGTTACAGCAACCGTTGCTAGATCACAATCATGTAGTCTGCTTTCTATACTTCGTCGATGAAGAAATACAGGATACATCCAGACATGTTCATCAATATCAAATGCTTTCTTTGGTTGACTCAAACATTTTCTGCAAGGGCTATATTAGCAAATCTGTGTAACACAGCATACAGTTACTACCTTGGTCAGCACATCATTTTACAATAACTACTATCTCTAGGTTCCTAAATTGAAAAAGCAATATAGTATTACCATGCAATTATTTATTTTAACCCCCTTTTACAACCACAGGATTGCACAACCTGGTAATTTTTGTAACTGACTGATGGTACTTGACACAGTAGGATACCCAAAGCAATAGCCCCTCCAGATTTACATGGCAGAGTCAGTAAGGGCAGTCATGGGGATCTGCAGGGGTGATGGCTGTGAGCAGGTCTATATTGCACTGCCATAACCAATTTCCATGGAACATGAGGCCATGTTGAAGGCATTCTATCTCCCCAAAGCACACCAGCAGTCACGGGTCAAATACATTATAGGAACCCAATGACACTATGATTCAAAGAGCATGGATTAAAAAGTCCATACAGTTTGAAATGCTCTGGGGTTACTGCAATAATGTTAAAAATGTAGCATGTGGGGTATTTCTGAAAACTCAACATGCTAGGCAAATCACAGACTGTTCCTTTTCCTTTGCCGGGAACTAGGCAGACACACTGTACAAGCAAGAACACAGAACATGACAGACAGTACAGCAAGACCAAATGAAGTCTAACAGTATTGAGAATCTTACCCAAAAGTAAATATTGAACTATTACACAGAGTTAGGTTATCCCCCTTTCTGCTTTACCAGATTGTCAGGGAACTTGGGAGTGCTCTGAGAGAATCAACAGCTGTCTCAGGCAGTGTCTAAGTAAATATGCCTGGTTAGGTTTCAGTATACTAACACCTCACCACACAGACACGGTCAGTCCTGTCAGACTAAGCCTAGACGGATGTGGGGATACAGGGGTCTGTTTGTTTTGTGTGTGTGTGTGTGTGTGTTGTGAGTAGCACAGGATGGGGTCGACAGGCACCCCATGGTTATCTCAGACAGAGTAAGAAGTTGAAGCTTAGCCGGACGATGGACACTGTCTGCGCGGTGGCAGTCTCAGGATGAGCTTTGGCACCACTACAGACATGTGGCATTTGCCATTTGAATGTGATTGTGCCATATCCCTGCAAATTCCTGCTAAGTCTGGTGGATGGGTCGCAATATGTTCACCTTGCCTAAACCTGTACCGGCCATTTTGGGATGTCGGAGTCAACCGCAATGACTTTCTGATTTGAACACAATAGAGAAAGGGCCTTTCTGTAAAGGTCAAGAAATGAAAATGTACAGTTTTACTGTAAAGGTCAGTGGAAGAAAATCAAGGCAATGTTAGGAAGGGCTTCAGTATCTGAAGAGATACTTCCTCAGACCAGAATTTAAGCTTCATGCGTGTTGATATTCTGAATATACCCTTCCTATTAAAGCAGTAATGTGCTTTATACAGTATATATTGACAACAAACACTGATGACAGAGTTCTTTGGACAACTCATCATGTTTGTCTCTTCTTAAGACATGTCAGCAGTCATTATGTCTATGTCTGATATGTATCTATAACAATTATAGATATGCAACCTGCTTTGCTATTACATGGCTCATATTGACCTGGACAATTCCCAGGTTTTAATGAGAATCTCAAAATGAAATGTAATGCTGAGCACCATTCCTATACTAGAGGAAAGCGTGCATTAACTCTGCTTCCTTTTCATACTTCTACTATTACATAATGCAATTAAACAAGAATGCAATACATTCGTTAAAGGGAGAGCACTTTGGACATCATCAGCAGCGCTCCCTATTGAAGAACAGAGACACCACACAATAGGTTTCTGCCATTTGAAAGAGCTTGTTGAACTTCCTCACCCTGATGGCTCAAACAGGAGGCAGGCCTCATTGGCCTTTGAGGATAGCAGGGCCAATGCAGTCTGTAAACATAAACATAACATAAACCATGGAAACGACTGAACACCTGAGGACACCTGAGATGTTGCTCATGTATAGTATGGCTAAGGTTGCATTGTAAAGTTTATTGGCGCTTGTCTTAAAAAGGTACTTGAAGGGAAGAGGTCCTTATTCTGGCCTGGATCCAACACACTGGCATCCAGTGTGGCTGAGAGAGAGAAGAGTGGTTTCTGAGCACCAGCGTTAGTACGCCACAATGAGGACACAAATTAGCCAAATATTGTTTTTCACCGAATCTGAAAACACTTGGTCAAATTCAGTCAAGGTAAAGGTTATACTAAGGTGATCTGTATGCAGGTTGATAAAAAGTGATATGGAGTTATAATTGTGTGGGAAATAGGAAACAAATTACTCAAGAGCAATTTAGCATCCATTACAGAAACACTGATTCAACCCTAGATCTGCTGATAATGGAAAGATATAAGGGAGGAATAAGAAAAGCTGAGAGCTCCTTAAAACATGTTGTCCAATGTCCACCTCAAGAATGAGTGGACATCGACTACCAAATCCCTCTTCATGTAAACTATAACATGTGAACTCCATTTCAAATCCCTGTTATCAGTTAAACGGACACATTTTCTGGGTGGATAAAAGGTATGGCTGCTCTATGGTTGCACTCCTCTTTCTGTAGAGGGTGGTTTTTATCAATCAAGATAATAAAAATGACCTCTTATTTCCAAGATAAGGGTTAAAAAAAAACACTATTTTATTTGGCTCAGAGAATGATGAACTGCAAATGCAATGCTTAAGTGTTTTTGGATTTATACCAAAACTGCTGGCAAATGACTCGATCCGTGGTGAGAGAGAAAAATGAGCCTTGAAAGTGTCACTGGGAGACAAAAAAAAGAATTGCAGGTCTTTGAGCGTGCCTTTTAAAATGTGCTGCAAAATGCCTCATAAAGTCTTTCGTAGGGGGACTGGCAAGGCTGTTTGTGTTATGAGTGTCCAATCTCTCAGTGTTATCTTTATCCACCTATACTTGTGTCCTGTGGTTTGAGGTGATATTTAACAAGTCGTGATTACAACGTGACAAAAAACTGATTCCGGCTTGTAGATAACTCTGCAGAAGATCATGTCATCCATTGTCCGGGGATATGGCACAGACAGGTCTTTCTTTCTCGGCGCTGGTGTCGACATGAAAAAATATTTCAAAACCTAAAAGGGAAAGCTAATAATCCATAATGAAACAAACCCAGGGGCTATTTCTGGGAATGATCCATCACGCACATATCTGCGCTATGAAAGTGCCGGGGCCTAGATGATACGGCCCTCGCGTCCGTGCCGGAGGCCTCGTGCAGGGGGCCAAAGGGGACCACATCCGATCGACATGCGCCATGGAGCCTCACTAATATTTCCCCTCTTTTTACGAGGCTCTGACACCAACAACCCTATCAGCATCCATTCAGGGTCTGCCAGCGATGGGGCTGTATTTCATGGCCCTGTTGGGGGGCCGTGGGGGAAATGGCAAGGGAGCCTAAGAGGATCCTGTCACCTTAAGAGCACCCTGGTGATGAAGGGGCCAATAGGGCCCGGCTAAGAGTCTGCTGGAAGATTGTTCTGGACCCCGGGCCTCAGAGGAAACATATATCCACCTGGCAACGGGGGTGGGGTAAGGGAGATCTAATCAACGCCTAATAACAGCACAGTAGGAGTTGTTCTCGCTCATAAATCAATGTACAAAATAATTGCTAATACACTGGGTATCGATTAGCCCGCCTAGCGCCTCATTTTCAGAGGCTATGGCTAAGAACTAACAAAGTGACAAGGGTAAAGTGTTATTTCTTTCTCACGCAGACAGCTGGGCCGGAAAAATGACTCGGGCAGGCAGTAATTCTTAATTGACACCTGTCAGGATAATGGGTGCAGTCGCAGCTGCTGCAGGAGAATTTCTCTCTAGTCCTGTTCATCTGTCAGATCTAATACCTTTCCTGAGCAGGGCTTTTCTTTTTTCCCCTTTACTGCCTCTCCCCCCTCTCTCTCACTCTCCCTCTTTTGCATTCTTCCTTTCTTTGTCTGTCTCTTTCTTTCTCAGACGCTCAGATTGTGCTGAGGGCTTAGTTTAAAGAAATCCAATAATCATACGGCAAAAACCATGCCAGGCGTTTCATATGCCATCTTATTTTACATTCGTGTCAGACATATGGGCAGGCCATTGGACAACAGGAAGCACATGCGGCACAAGGGGTTTGTGGGGAGGAGTTAAACAAAGTCCCAGGACACACTACTCCCACATGCCCGTGCATTTCTTTTCCCTTTTGTTCACTTGATGACATCAAAGGATCAGCAAAACCACACAGATTAACCGTAAACTGAAAGGTTAAAGACCCGAGATGACACAGTTAGTGTGGTAAGTTGAGTCAACAGTGTGT
This sequence comes from Alosa alosa, assembly GCF_017589495.1. Classification (NCBI taxonomy): domain Eukaryota; kingdom Metazoa; phylum Chordata; class Actinopteri; order Clupeiformes; family Clupeidae; genus Alosa; species Alosa alosa. Next base: position 19,183,906 of record NC_063208.1, on the reverse strand, counting down.
CATTCAAAGACTTTTTACAGACCATGAGTATACGTGCCCTAAAAAATATATATTGTTAATAAAACACTGTGAATAAGCTGACAGGGTTATAACGGACACCATTCGTTTCATCCTTTCTTGACAAGAGCAAACTGTCGACCTTCCAACGCCCACACGCCAGAATCCAGCTGTCTACAGTTACAGATGAACTCTAGGGCGAGTTAGGGTTGTACAAAACTTAATGTGTGTGGTAACTAGCGTGGGTGAGTGCAACCAAAAGTATGGAATGAAATCAGAAAACATCTAGGAAATAAGAACTTTTCCCTCACACAACAATTACATTAGAGAGTAGGAGAAAAGCTGGAATTGGGAGATGGGTTTAAGAACAGAGAGAGAGAGAGAGAGAGAGAGTTCAGACAATGGTTCCCATGGGTCTGGTTTGACCTCCTCAAGTACCTCATGCTTCCAACCTCCCGTGGCTAAGTCATGACTCCAGCCTTTTCTTCTTTCTCTTGCACTGGAATTTTTTTTCTCTCCCTCCCTGACTCACTCTGGGAAAAAAACAGCTGAGACATGAAACTTTGATCTAACAGCACACACCTGACTCCTTTGATAGTGATTTCCTGTTAGACCTACATGATATCCTCAGTCCAACTTTCCATGTGTAGGCCCAATTTGCTGGGTCCCATCTTCATCAACTACAAAGTTTACAGAGGAAAACTGATGCTTTTTTTTTTAATGCACACAATTATGAGCTGACGGAATCACGTTTAGGGCTTTCTGACAGTGCACTTCCACTGCGTAATTACAATCAACATTCCATAAACTTAGCCAAACTGCCGTACCAAAGAACTCTAATGACACACATTTAGCATCGACAGTTAAAGAGAGTCAACTGTATCTATCTGCTCTACATAAGAATTCCCAGCCATTAAAAGAGGCTCATTTGCCTACCCCTAGAGGGAAGACTCTGATCTCTCTGAACAGGAGTTGGCCATGACAGAAAACTTGCGGTGTATTTATAAATTATGAACTCCCAGCTGTGCTGAGAACTGACTAAAGCCTGTTTGTTATACGCAGCTCACTATCACACCCTAACATTCGCTAATCCTAACATAAATTTCTTTTAGATCTTTACCTCTGTAAGACAAGTCATAGATCAGTCACTTTGTAGGGGAAAGAGGACATAAAGGAGGTGAAATCTGATGATGATCTGATAGGAACTACTGGAGGGCATATTGCTTTATTTCCTGAACAGATCTCACTGGGGTCAACAGACACCCTGAGGAGGACTCTACTACGAATATCGTAAGAGGGGGCTGTGAGCACAATACAAAACCACGACTTCCCTTCTAAAGGGAAAACACACGACACATTAGGACAGCCTCCACTAAGCTGCCTTAACTTCATCATAAAAGCAGTAACAACCTTTTAAGCTAAAGCAATATTTTTAAAAACATGCATGCACTAATGGGAGGGTGTTCCGCTCTTTCCACAATGCAAAAATTCTCCCCTACTTGCTGGCAGGCTACCATGTACTTCTGTGTTTGAAATTGTCTCTATGAATTAAATATACCCATATGACCTGTGCTATAGACACATATGCCCTAGATTACACAGGAAGGTACTGACTATGACTAACACTACAGCACATGGTTAGAAATGAGCACATGCAGTATATTGCTGTTAAAAGAAAAAGGAACTACTGCCCATATTGCCAACCAGGAAAGGATGCCAGAAGACACACGCTTTATGTTTTGCCCTTTCTCGGTTTTCCTCCTAAGCTTGCTGGTGCAGTTAAGAGGCAGAATTACTGAGGTCATTAAGCAGGCGCAGTCCAGTGACATGATTAGTCAGGTAGCAAAGTCCATTTGTCACCTGGGCTGGAAAATTGAGTTAATGCAGCACTACGGGCAACAGGGACTGTATAATACTGGGTTGATTACATCAAGGCAGCTGCGGACTTGACACCTTGCAGAATTTGTCAGCATTAATCGTTAGGGGCTGTCACAAATCCATCAGCTCCAGAGATAATTAGGGACCCCCATCTGATGAAGCTGCCGTGAGCAACCTTACCTTTTCCTCCTGATAATTAAGAAGCCTTGCACTTCTCAGAAAAAGCTGGTCTTGTTCTTGTCTTAACGACCCCTCTAATATTGACTCCATCACGCCTGAATAAGAAAATAACATCTTCTGGACATCACCTTTTCCTCCCCCTCTTTTTGAATGTCTCAAGTTTTGCCCTTGTGTGAAAATCTGAGCGGTGACTCAAATGCTTTCAACAAAATACTGTGAATAGCTTCTAGGGAACCTCTGCTATGAAGGCCATAACGTGTGTGTGTGTGTGTGTGTGTGTTTTTCTATATAAAAAATGAAATTCTACCATGCAATGAAATTTTAGTGCTTATCTTTTTTGACATTTAACACTTAGGACACAGGATGCACCCAGTATACCTGGTCTTATGTTCTGACAGAATACACTGAGAATACAAAATTGTACCCAACAACTTAATATTGACAATTACAGCTAATAATATTCTACCCTTACATGAGAACCAATGCATGTCGCCAATGCATGTTCGTCTGTAAAGCCATTTAAAGGAAAAGATGTATCTCCTCTTGTTCATCCCTTACCCTTTGCTTCCTGTTTCACTGGCAGACAAACAAGCTCCCCTACCTCATCATGTCTATACCAAAGTTTACCACGTTTCCATGTGGCTACCTCAAAAGAGCATGCCACTTACACATTAAACGGTGTTCTCTATTATAAATAAATGATATTGTAATAATGGTGTGTATTGTATTTTTTTTTACCTACAGGATTGCGTATTTCATGGCCGTTTTTGCTGCATCAAATTACAGGGAACTCTTGAGTAGCCTACTGCACTCATTATCACGGCGCTGGATCATCTCACTTGATCTTACCACACAATCAGCTAGGACAAAGTCGATACACCAGAATATTGTGGATTGTGTAAAGGATTAAAAATGTAGGCTAATAGGTCTTCCGTATGCAACGTGTTGTTATCTGTCCATCACTATGGTGACAGATGTTGTTAACTAGAAAGCTTAGATAGACCTAGGAAGATGCAGAGACGCGGTGTGAGTGAGTGTATGCATGTTTGGCGACGGGGGACATCTTCTGTCAGCCAACTACTGGGTGTTACTTCTGTGATATCGTCACACCCCAGCAGCCATGATCGCCCTCCTCCCCCTGGAGACTGAAGGGGGAAGTATTTCCCTACTTGAAATGGCCTTTCCATGGTCTCCCTCTTTTCGACCGGGACAAGTGTGCTTTTAGAGAGGTAAAAGCTTTCAGGCGCATGCGTGTTTCCATGGTGAGTTATTTGGTCATGTTTATAAAGAATTAATTAATAGATCTAAATTATATAACAAACTATAAGTCAAGATTCAAGTAAAAGGCCAAGAGACAAAGGTTATATCATTTGAAATCGACTTGGTCAATAAAAGTTAATTGCACCATTATTGTCACAATTCTTTTAAAACTGTCTGTATGTTAGGACATGGTTCATCATAGACTATGTGTTGTATCCTGTTATTTGAGTTAAAGACTAAACTGAGTGTCTAGCCTACTATTGAGCAACTGCACACCAGAGGGCTTTTTTCCCTGTAAGCACCTGCAACACTTCACTGACGAGCAGCTATGCAAGGGATTTACGGTCAAGCGTCCCTTAAAAACTTTTGCACTACATTTTCAGATCCTATGACCTCTTTATTTCGTTTTCAGGTAAAAAAAACAACGTAGATGTTATCACTAGTGGATAACCTAACTGACACTATTTCAACAGTGTATAGGATTGGTTTAGCCTACCTGAAGACCGCCTTGGCGCTTGCTGTTTTCTCCGTGGCATGCTTCTGGTCAGGACTTTCCGCTTGACTTTTCATGCAGAAGCGAATTAATGGAGATAGACACAGATGAAACCTCTGTAGCAGTTGCGTTCAGACACACCATACGTTGTATTTTCTTCTTGTCTTCAACTTCTCGATTTTTTTTTGGTCAAACTTGTTTTTTTATCTTATCAAACGTAACCTAAAAAGTTCAACCTATGTGTTGGCAACATTTAAACGGTAAAAAACGACCGTATTCTCCACAGTAGGTTTTTCATCTGATGTGTACAGATTCGGTATGTCACTGCATGATGATAAGCGGTACTCTCCGTTTAAATATAGCTCTAACGATGTGGACTACGGCACAGTCAGTCACAAACGGTTTCTCTCCCGCGTCCATCAGCAGTATCCCGGTTCGACGGAAACAGGTTGGAACAGATTTTCCTCAAGAGTGAAACCACCGAGAAAATAGCAATAATATCAACTTCCACAGTGAAAGAAACCACGCTGAAATGTATTTCCTTGCCAACAGCTCCTCTGTGGTCCGGTCTCTGAAATATAGTGAAAATGAAAAAGATAGATATTAGATGGTTAGTGTCATTCAAGCACTTAGCCAAGCAATTCGAAAAGCATTTCGGTCAGAATATTTTAGATGTCTATTTCCTTAAGCGACCGAAACACAATCTTTGTTCCCACATTTGCTCGCCCGTCCGAAAAATCAAAATTATTCACCCTTACTCCCATGTAGACTCGGTGAGGGCGCTTAACGTTGGCTGCCGTAGCATGGAGGGGGGAAACAAAGCCCAAATCGGCAACGCTCCGGAAGAATGTACATCAACTTATCACTCTTTTTCAGAAAACTCCAGCGAGAAACGCGAGACCGCTTCTTTCCGTTGGAATATATGTCGCTTATTCTGGATATGGTAAGGGCATTTCAGACCGTCTCAACTGATAGATAGACACATCGAGTTGCTTCCCTGCCTCACTTTTTCTCACTCCACCCCTTCAGGAGCGTCACTCTGACAGTAGAAGCCCACCTGTCAATCTTGTTCAGCATTCTTGTTCCTTCCCTCACTCAATGCGTTCTAGCCTACTGTAGGCAGAACGCCCCCCAGAAAAGCAAGCGTTTGAAGTTGGTTCTTCATGTCTTTGGTATCCCATAGGATTCTGTGCCCAATTAATGATCGTATTGGTGTTGGTTGAAATGTTTAAAGGAAAACTCTTATTAAACGTGATGATCTCATGTCATATTTGTTGTGTGAATTGTGTGCTACTGTAACAAATAGGCTACGTATACTAAAGGTATGACTATTTCGCCATAACTGGAAATCAGAAAACCATCTCGATGTGCATGATATTACTAGTATGGAATAAACATATTACTTGATTGTTCATCTTGGTAATATCACGTTTACCCATATTTTATTGTGAGTGTATAAACCACTGTCAATATCGTAAATGCTCACAACGAGATTGCATAGGCTAAATACTTAACGCGCCATGGAGCCGCAATTATGTCCAACGTAGGCTAACCATTTGTAACATTTTGCACACTCTGACCCCGAAAAGGTTCTTACAAGTTTCAGATTGATTCGTTTCACCTTAGTAGGAAGTAGCTGATGCACTTCACACGGGAAGAGGAGGGACTGGTTAAATCAAGTCCACTGTGGCCAAAGCAAGCCTGTCCATCCACGCGCATTGCTTATGACAAACCTTCAAATGTAGACTTGTACGACTACAACATCACAATTTCAATAAAAGCATGTGAGCACATTGTATTTATGGACAGTGAATAGGCTAGGGAATCTATATGCGTACAGCATTCGGGTTGAACCTAAACTTCATTAACCCCTGAATAACGTACGCTGTGGGCATGCTGTCCAGATCTTGCTCTCTGGGTTTACAAGTGAGTGGGTGTGGGTTTAAATATCTAATGGAGAAAAGGCATTGCAGAATCTCTCATCGGACGAGAATAGCATCGTTGTGTCCACCGCCCCCACCCCACAACACCCCACCTAACGGATTTTTAAAAAGAGGTTCTTTTTCGCTTCGGCAGCCAACACTCCGGGTTTGTCTTGACTCAGCCCAAATCGCCAACAAATACCGATTCCGTCCAACATGTTCATGGGATGCATTTCTTTCAAATCTTTGGTGAGTGTTGATCATAAACTTGTTTCGCTTTACAGTGATATTGCTTCAAATGATACTAAAACAACTTGACTATGCGTTTAAGTATTGGACAATGGACGATGGAGTATTTAGCAACAGAAACTTTAAAGAAAGCCGCTCTGTGTCCCTAAAAGTAACCTTACCTCCTCTGGGCGAGAGCATCCTTGAGGAATTGCCAGTCGCTATTACACTGATCATTAATGCTGACTGGTTGTCGGATGAAGCTAATAATGGGGAAATATTTCCAAGTTCCGCCCCAACATCTGTCTATCTATCCATCCCGGCATCTCCCCTCCATCTGCCTGTCGCTCTTGATGTTACTTACGTCACTCGTCCTCCGTTAGGCGCTCAACGGGGAAGCGGGACTGGCGCAAACAAGGGGGTCCTGCTCCGCAGTACCTCCCCGCCATTCAAGTGCTTTAGGTTCGAACTCCTGTTTGAAAAGAGCATGCTTGAAAACAATTTGTGTTGGGTGTCATTTTAACCATTTGTCACTTTAAATTCTCGACTTTTCCTGGTTAAAACTAAAATGTGACTGTTATGCGTTCTATCATTGAGTGCACTTACTTCACCAAGTAGGCTTTATGAGTTGATTGTACAGTGACCATATATGTTATACTACTAATATATAAATAGAAATATGGTATGAAATAGGCTATGGTCTCTGTGACTCCGCGGAAGTCATACGTGTTGGTTGACCATATTTGCACAGCCCAATATTTTCTAACTATCCTAATTAGGTTCATTAATAACAGAATAGTATCTTTAAACAACTCAGTGTGTCTCCACCCTTAATGAAGGCCGTGCCATGTGAGGTTGTTAATATAAGTTTATGGAGATTAGACCCCAAATGATCAATACCAAACCTCTCCCTTTGTTTCGGACATCACGGTTAATTAGGCTTTAATTAGGTCGTTGTTGGGAGGTGGGTTGATGCAAAGTTTTTTAATTAATTGATAGTTCCAAAGATAAAAGTGTGCGTCGTCACATTTAATTTAAGATGGTGATGTTGATGAAGAAGGTGATTTTAAATCCATGGTTGTGGGCTATCATTAAAAATGCACAAGGAACTTTGCCATATATCTCACAAAGGCTTGTATAGCCTACAGAGATCTCACAACAGCACAACATAGTTTAAAAATGAAAATGGTAAAATGGAAATTGTTTAATAAACAACCCCCTGTATACAATTGTTCTGTAATTCCCTATGTTAAACTTTCTGATATGCTCTTTTTTTGTTTTTGTAAAATGCCAGAGTCTATCCATCCATATCATAAATAGGATATATATAACCACCAGGATGACAGTATAACCATAATATATAACCACCAGAATGACAGTGTATTGTTTTGTGATTGGATTGAATAGAGAATCTGCTTTGCATTGATTTTTTAATAGCAGTTGTATAGAGCCACCAATTTATGATCAGACGGCACAAAAAGTGACCCAATTTAAGTACATTCAGTCGCAGATATATTGTAATTCTTTACTGTAGACATCATTTCATGAACACATTGTAAACTATTCAACCCTCTTTCTAAAAACTGTATCCTGAGCTGCATTTCTACTGCATGTTTAGAGGCTAATATACAAATACCATCTGTCCATAGAGATTTCAATGCTATTGTCATATTTTGTTTTGTGATGTTGCCCACACATCAGATATGTCTCAGAATACACAAAGTGCATTCTCTCTATCTTCATTTCTCCATCTGTCTCTGACTAAAATGGAGAAGGACAAAATGGTGGTCCTCGCCTCCACTCTCATCGTCCTTGCAAACATTTAGGCCGTCCATGAAATCCAAGGTTAATCGTTGAGAGAAACAATGCTCTTTACAGATGTTAAGATTCTGGCATTTGTGGCGAGGCTTGCTGGTGGTTTGCAAAAGCTATGTCACTTCACTTGTTTGGTCGAAGGATGGAAACGTGCAATTTTGTCAGAACTTTAACACTTCAAGTGGAATTTTCCAGAAGAATAGAAGTCGAGCACAACGCATGCAAGGCAACTGCAGGCACAATGACAAGATTGAATGTGAAATACTGAGGGGGAAGTGCTGCACGACGCTTTGAAGCAGACTTATTTTTTTCTGTACAGGCAGTCGCATTAGATCAACACATTATGATCCAAATTGCTGGCAAAATATACGATTCACGACAGGATTGCACACGTGTCCACCAACAGAATGTCAAGATCTAAACATTACTGAACAACATGGAATACCTCTCCCCAGACATATGTAAAAACATAGTTGAGTTTTCAACAGCCTCAACTACAATGAAAATGCTCGGTTTATTTGTGTTTTTATGATATAAACAGTGGCTGATACATACCAAAACTGTACATGCGTATGAGCAGAGAATGAGGAGTGGTCGCTAAACAAAGGACAATTTCAAAAACACTAGATATACTCCCATATACGCAGTGGTCACTGACAACCTACATGACTTTCTCCTTTAGGTTGGTCAGGGTGACTGGCTTCAATAGTGGATGACCTTGTCGGATGACCCATCTGTCGTACTGGGCCGATACGGGAGAGGTGAGACAGCTATGCAGAGCCTGAACACTCTGATTTCCACCTCCGCAGATGGTGGGTCACCTTAAGTAAAGACAAACACAGAGGTCAAAGGTCAGTGTTGTTGGCTGTTTCTGTTGAACCCACAAAAATTCATGAAAGCTCCAACTATTTCACGTGAAAGAAATGGGATATGTTTCCAGATTACCATTTGTACCACTTAGTGAGAAGTTTAAGATCTGAGTGAGGAGGAAAACAGTTCTGTAGATTTTATGACACAATTGTGAAGGCTGCAGCCTGGAAACAAGCAAAGAAGTAGGTGACAGCTTGTGTTTTTAAAGTTTGAACTTAGACAAGATGTAAACACACACATCTGATTAGCAGAATGCTCAAAACCCTGAGGATTACTTTGTTGTTGTTACATTTACATGTTTGTTACATTTGATCTGACACCCGTCGATCATCACATAAATGTGGTCACAATATGGTTGCAATTGTGTGGTTTGTTTATACTATATAAATAAATAAACAAATCAGTAACTAAATTGGATCATTTAGTGGCTGGGTAATTATAAATGGCTTTTGACAAGATTATATATCGCAGATGATGAATGACAATTGCATGATTCAAAATATGCTCATGTGTATGTGTATACTGTCAATCACATGGAGTACAAAGAAGCACAACACATTCCTCTGTTGCTCTAACAGAACACGTCTCTGGGATCACTTGCTATTAGTTGGATTTGTCACCCTTAAGGCACCCAGGTAAGGAATTTTAAACTTGATTCATAGTCGCTTAGGATAAAAGTGTCACAACTTTAAACTTTGTAAATCAGCTATAGGTCACACAGAGAGAAGAGCAACAGGGTAGTGTGGCGGCAGGTAAAAGCCATTCTACAGGTCAGTCTTTTTTTGGATTATTTTTTGCCTGGCAATTCTATGTCGGTCCAAACCCTTGAATGTATCTGAAAAAAATGCTTTGCATATTGGTTTAGTATGCTACTTTTAGATATGTTTTGTGCCATGATTTGGTGAATATGATAATAGTAACTGTGTAACACTTTGGACCATTTGCATTCCCCCAACAACTGTGTTATATAAATACATACTGCATGCAATGTAAGGGATAAGATGTACACTTTGCAGAACAACTGCATATATTTCTGGGGAGAGAAATCTTATTTTGCTACTTATTGGACTGTCACACAGTCCCACATTGTCTCCACAACAGTTACTAATTAAATGACCATATTGCATGCCCATAAGTAGGTGTGTCTGTGTCATAAGCCAGGGAGTCAGTGTGTTACAGCCACTTGGTTACCCCTGAATACTCAACTTAATTGGGTGTATATCTTAAGCACAGACATTTCTCCTTCTAATTAAAGATTCATGTCAGAGGCAAGACTACATGTTATTAATAAATTATATGACTTGAAATCACACAATTTACAGAATACTTGGTGGAAAAAAAATCTTTCAGATTTTTGTTCATTTCTTTCCATTGATTGGGACTTTTTAGAGAAGACTATTCATCTTGTTTTTTGGACAAAAAAGTGTTTATGAGACCACTAATGTGAGTGTAACAGTATGTAAAATGTGGTGTTATATTTGCATAATGATGATACTGTGTGCAATTACTTAACATTCACATCAGTTCATTCAGACATTCATCACTGAAGGAATCAGAGTAATGGCCTTCACATTTAAATCAAGTAGCATTTGCTTTACATGGACAAAATCATATTTCATGACCAAAATAACAAAGAAACTCCATTAATTATTGTCTTAAGTACAGATTAATAAGAATTAATGAGTGGCCTGACATTTTGTATACAAAAAAAGTGAAAGGGCTAAGAATCCTAAAATGTGCATTTTTCTTAATGATTTGGGCATATCTCACATATACCTAAGTTTTTGTTATTTGGATGATAAAATGAAATATTAAGTATATTTTCTGCTTGAGTCAACGGTCTTTGATATTTTAAAAAGAAATAGCATGACTAATCGCCTAAAGAGATATTAAGCAGTATGCCAGAAAGTGTGTAATGATATACCATTATAATGATGTCTGTATTCGTCAAAGTCTTTGACTTACTACGGTTCAAGGACATGAACCATTTGAGAGATATTTATCCTTTGCACACAAATCTATATCTTATCTTAATTTTTTTCTTTCTTACACTTTTTCACATTCTGTCAGTCGTATCACAGATTTTTCTAACCAACGCGTCTTGAGGCTTAAGATAAAACTATTTTCATAGCGCATGAAATCCTCAATCAGTGACGGGTCAGATGAATTTCCACAATTTATTGGTAGCTAGAATATAAGAATATATGATGAAAACAATAAAGAAAGTAGATTTTACTGTGTCATAGAAAGGGACTATCAGCAAATCCATCAGATAAGGAGACATAATTAAAATGTCACCTCTCTTTGGCAGTGGATAGTCATAATCGATCTTTACATACAGTAATTCATTACTTTTTGTATTTCTAGGAAAAAGACTGATGAAGAAAGTTATCTGTGGTAGAGAGGAATGACATGGAAGGAAGCCGTTTATTTCCATAGATGGTATTAAAGGTCTATTGATGTCAGCCATTTTAACAGGCAATTAAATGACAACAAGAAAAAGGACAAGAATGAACTTCTCCAGACTGCATACAGGTTGGTATGCAGCCGGGGATGTAGCCAGCTTAGCCAGCTTCCTGTATGTATGAGGATAGTGTCCTCATTGACACGGTTTCGACTTTATCTCATTTTGGGTTGTCTGCATGACCCCTCTGGGCATGCTATACATAGGTACAGTACATTGTCAAGGATGCCCATAATACTGAGACATGGTGAGAAATTGCCCACTTGCAGTTCTATCTTAAGTCTTCAGTACAAGTTAGCTTACCACATACATATTATATTTTGTTGTAAACACCTATGGATGTTTAGAACATAAAATAACCCAAAAACATTAGACTGTCATGGAATAACTCAGGCTCTTACAGAGTACTTTATGTGTATTGTAAAGTTGAGCTGGAAGTATATTGTATGGTTTGAGACACAGACTAAGGGTTTGGTGTCAAATTAAAAGCAAGGGGGCTATTAAGGCAGCATACAAGTGTGTGGAATGTCAAATTCATGTAGAAAATACATGGTACCCTATTATGTTAAGTATAAAGCCCTTCTGAGATTAACAGCTACTCATTCTTTGATACATATACTGTACCTCATGTTGGCTACATTTTTCAAACAGGAGAGTGTATGTTTCAGTATGATGGTATTCATGGGTTTAAAGGCTGTGGTGAGAGGAACGTACAGATGAGGCACAAATATAATAAATATCACATGGGCCATTATGCAATAATAGGATCCCCAACTCATTTAGATAGCACAGTAATTATTTTATTTTGTTATCAAGGATTTCTTCTATTTCTACAGTAAGAATGAAAGGAACATGTGTGGTAGCCAGTTGTTACTGAGACAGTCAAGAAGCCATATACATACTTAGTGTTTACATTCCAGTTAGAGAAAAAAAAACATGTCTTAGAGAAGGTAAATGCTTAATGTCTGTAGCCTCAAGTCATACTATAGTGTGGAGGCATAGAGAATGCCACCCTTTCCCATACAATCATCAGAGGACTCGGCTGAATGTGAGCTGTAGCTAAGGGCTAATGGAGCCTCTTCTGGAGATGCTACAAACAACACACAAAGGCTTGCCATTTTTATATTGGGTAACGACACAAGCCAAAAAGCATCTATATATTTAAATATGTAAACATTTTCAAAAAATTTTTTTGAAAATTGCTATTCATTTGCATCGAGGTAAGCATGTTGTATTGATCCTCTGCGCAAAACAAACTTTGTTTGTTTTGACAATTTCTGACTAAAGGTACAGTATTTAAGACGAATTGTCCAGACATGCTGATGCTTAACCTTAGACTCACTTTGGGACCACTGCAGGAATAAATACAATTACCAGAATTTATTACACATGTAAAATACATTTTGGAAAATATTTGACATTTGCCTGAATGTTGTTGTCTTGCATAATATGTCAGAGATGAAATATATGTATATAATAAAATATAATTTGATATATTTTTTAATTATATCTGTGTTTATATGGCTTCACAGTATGAGCTAATGTTTGATGTTATGCTACCACAGCAACAAATGAAAATAAAGGCCAGCATTTGAGGTTTAACAGTAATTTGCGTGACCGGTTTGCTGTTCTTACAGAAATAAACAATCCTTTTCTCACTTAGTAGACATGTCCTTTTTTACAACGTTATGCTTGATAAATCACAGCCTATAATTGTATCTCTATAAACTAGTCAGTATTATTTATAATGGCTACTCTACAACAAACCAAGAATTCAATCAGTCTTCAGTCACTAATTAAATGATTTTCAAATTGTCATTGTCAAACTGCTCAAGATTGTGAAACCCACATATTTCATTTATTAGCACAAACATGTGGTGCTAGCAAATAATGCTAGTGTTTTAGTTTTAGATGAAAACCCAGTCAGAGTATTTTCAAAGGCAGGCTGTGGTTAAGCACTGAGGTGGCTGCTCTGTGTTGGTGCTGCACCTCTCTGCTCCTGGAGGTGGTCTGGGGAGCTCAGCACAGACAGACCTGTGATGCTGTGCAGCTCAGATCCACAGGGGCTTCACACCGCCACCGCACAGATGGCCACTTGTGGGTTAACTTTTCCTCTTTTTCTCCGTCTCAAATGCCACACAGTGAGGTCACATGCTGAAGCCATTTCTTGGTAGTGCCTCCCCCCCTCACACACATGAACTCACTTACACTCTTCTATGCACACACACTCACACACACACACACACACACACACACACACACACACACACACACACACACACACACACTGACCTAATTGCTCAGTATTACTGAACTAATTAATCACAGTCCCCTAATCACGGTGACAAGGTTGGGTAGGTGACATTCTCTAGAATCGCCATTCTTGTTTCTGTATCTTTCCCTCCATTAGTCGCTTACACATTCACTCTTTTGCCCATCTCTTCTTCTCACTTACATATGTGTTCACCTAATTCCATGGTGCAGCAAAAGATAAGACAATAATGTAACTGATACAAAAAAAAATACTGTATGCTTCCTAAATGGCTTTCTGGTTATTATACACATTAAGTTCATTAATATGGCATTGCAATGTCCTTTGGGATGTGGAGTGAGCACATTTCAGTAAAAAGACATATTTTCATAATTTCACAGTAATAGTATTCACTGTTTGCAGTGTTTTTTTTGTGCAAAAAGGCTACACCTTTTTATAACTATTTTCATACCCAGTTTAAAGAGGCTTTTAGTTTTTGTTGACAACTGGCATGTTACCAAGCTAAAAGCCATGAGGCTGGCCTTACAAACAACCGGTAGCACTGTTGGCACTGATAAAAGCTGTACTGATGCCTGTAATGTATCTGGCAAAGCCTATTCTTACATGTTTGTGGGGATTTCAACCCGATCACATAGCCATGTAATGAAAAACCTGATCAGCTAGTAGAAATATCACAGGTGCTTAGCTCTCTTTCATCTGATCATACTTTCAAATTGAATTTGAATGTTATATAAAAACATACAGTACCTTTATAAATAGTAAAAATGCATAATGGCCTAGAGACTGACCTGTATTCTATGCTCTTTTGGAAAAACAATCATTACAAAATCTGAAAAATACATATGCCTCTTTTCTTTTTAAAAATAGATAGATAAATGTAATAAATTGTAATGCATGTACTGAATAATTACATTTAGCCTATAATTGCATAGCAAGGCTAAATGTAAACCCTCCCCTCAGCTTTCTTGGTTTGAGCAGCACTGCACTGTGGCTGTGTGTGTGTGTGTGTGTGTGTGTGTGTGTGTGTGTGTGTGTGCGTGCGTGTGTCTATTCACTCAGTTCCAGTGGCCTATCACAGGAGTAGCATAACTGTATTAACGAAGCAGCCTGATTAATTGTCCTAAAATGTCACCCATAAATTTCCTTTCAGCGTAATGGTCCTGGTGGAAGACAGAACAATCTCCCCAGTGGTTTGAGCTGCACTAGGGCGGCAGACACTGCGCTGACACAAATAGCATCCCTGTGACCAGTCCACCATGCCTGACGGTTATGAAATACAATTATGTGTGTGATCTGCCTAAGAACTGATCATTGGCTTCTGTCCTGTGTGGAGAAGATGAGAAACTACTCGCCCGCACGCACACACACACACACACACGTGCACATTCACCCACACACACACACACACACAAATCTGAATTATACGTTGTGAGCTCACAATCAGTCACTCTTGTTATTTACTTGAATGTGTTGATTGACTGACTGATGTTGCTTTGGCAAGATACACATGTAACATAGAAAATCTCCCCCTCCTGTTGTAACACCTAACAAACTACACAAATCAAATGCTGTTTCTTTCTTGCACAACTGCAACAGTAGAATTATCATATCTGCATCTTCTAGATATCAAGATATTTAAAACACATTTTTAAAAGAAGTGTAATTGACAATGTGCTGCTCCATATATTAGCAAGAATGCATTTTTTAGCCTATCCACCAGCTGATTCTCCTATCTGTTCACCATAGTGAGTATGTTGCCACGGCAGCCATGGAGGCCAATTAAGGCTCAGCTGTCACCTGGCAACTCCACCCAGTCCCCTCACCAGCGGCCCAATTTGCACACGCAGTGTCATTGACTGACATTGACCCTCACGTCTGCCTTCTAGATCCGAGTGTGTCCAGATTGAAACATTCAATGGATCTCCTCGGAGACGAGAGCTGGTTTGGGTCCGTCCGACTGCAGCCAGTTTGGTTCATCTCGTGACTTCAAGGCTTATCGGCTTGTTTCCTTGGGTCAGTCTAGAGTTCCTAATCCTAGATATAAATATTGTATGTCTGCCTCTCTTTCTGTTTCTCTCTGTCTGTCTGTCTGTCTGTCTTTCTTTCACAGTGTGGTGTGTCCCTCCCTAATGTCTCTCTCCTGCTTTGGCCAAGGACACACATATCAGCTGGCGTCTGGGGAAAGGTGCCATCCATCAGGTCATATCTGTAATGGAAACACTGGTGACAATGATCACCAGCAACAAAAACAGCAGACCATAAACATCCTGCTTGGCATACGAGAGAGAGAGAGAGAGCATGGAAAAGCATTCAGAAATTACAGAACAATATACTGTATATCTGGACATAACAGTCAAACCCCAACTAATTTTTTACCTCAAATTTACCAACCTCTTTTTATTATCATCTAAAGATTTAATCTCTCTCTTTCTCTCTTTTGCTGTGTGTGTGTGTGTGTGTGTGTGTGTGTGAGGAAGAGAGAGAGAGAGAGTATGTTTGTTTAATTAGATAACATTTGTTTCAGCTTCCTTGCATTCTGTTTGTTTATCTGCGTGTCAGCGCTGACACTGGCCAATTAGTGGAGTGAAATGGATTTGCCTTCCCTGCATCCACTATGAAAAGAAGGAGAGAAGTGAGATGTTTGCTCAGAGAAAAATGAGAAGAGAGGCAGTGAGAAATAGCATGTTAGTTTTTAAAAAAAATGACAGACAGAAAAGCTTGACAGTTGTTATTGTGATAGTTATTAGAATCATTTTCGAGAACCTATGAAAACAATCTCCCAAGGTTCTCCCAAGAAAATTTCAGTTAAAGGTAGTAGGAGGTACAAAATATAAATGGCACCATTTTATGCTAACACTGAATTATTACCAGTTCTTTGAATGGTAACCATGCCTTATTCATAGTGCTTAAATAGAAATCAAACAATAAACTCAAATGAGGGAGTCTAGATCTTCACTGTAATTTGACTATTTAATTCAAATGTTAGCTCATAGTCTGATGTTCAAACTCTGACGAATGTCTAAAATGAAATGTATTGAATTATTTTTGCTCTCGAGACAGATTTGAGTAAATATGAATTACCGGTCAAAAGTTTGGGGTCACTTAGAAATTTCCATTCCACTCCATTATAGACGGAATACCAGCTGAGATCAGTTGCATTGTTCTTTTAATCAGGGCAGCAGTTTTCAGATTACATTATGTGCTTACATATTTGCAAAGGGGTTCTCGACTGTTGTGTAGAAAGAAATGGCTGATTTTTAATGCAATATCTACATTGCCCATTATCAGCAACCATCCATCCAATGTTCCAAAGGCACATTCTGTTTGCTAATCTGATATCATTTTAAGGCTAACTGAGAAAACATCGGAGAACCCTTTTGTAATTATGTAAGCACATAATGTAATCTGAAAACTGATCTCAGCTGGTATTCTGTCTATAATGGAGTAGAATGGAAATGTCTAAGTGACCCCAAACTTTTGACCGGTAGTGTATCTACAAAGAACAAATTATCTTTAGTAATGGTGTCAATAATACAGAAAGTCTCAATGTTTTAGCACTCGCATGTGAATAGAGAACCAAGGTTCAATAAGTTAATCACGTGTACAGCATGCAGTGTGTACTCAAGGTGTCAAGGTGGGCCTATTCACACTGGGAGTCGGTTAGCGCAGTCCCTTTGAAGCACTGCTATACCAAGCAGTTATCTCATTTTGATGTAGGTCCCCATGATTAATGTGTTCTACTTGACATGCTTCAGGACTGAAAAGCACATGATTCTGACATGTATCTCCAGGGAGATAAGGGATTCTGAGTTTGCTCATCATACAGTCATATGCAACCCATTTTATTCTTCACACAAGCAGCATTCATGCTCATGGGATCAGAGCTATATCGTAGAGTATATTGTTCACATTACTTAAAATACCTTATATACCCTTAACTGAAAGCATTTCATATATTTTTTTATATATTTTTCATATAAGTTGTCATCTCAAATGGTCAAATCTGTCACATTTTGGCAAAATGTAATTTGAACTCTCTTATAACATCATGGACACAGTTGTGAGAATATATAGTATATTGCCTTTTACCTTTTCAAATGTTTGTAAATGTTTCCACAGATATTTAATGGGGCTGAGTTCTGCTGATAGGTGGGAAAGGCACAGTCTTCCACAGAGACATCGTGCCTTGGGGGCTGGGTGTCTTGGGGAAGAGGATTCACTCTCAAAGAGGGCAATCAGGACATTGATTCTAAAAATGCATCTGAGCTCTGTCAGGCTCAGCAAAAGTGCAGTCATCAGACCTCAACTACATTGAATGTCTTTGGAAACATTTGAGGAGTGAAATGGCAGACCATACTCTGACATCTAAGAGATGCTGTAAGATGCTGGTCATTGTCAACGTATCTGTAATGTAAAATTCTTTAGATGTTTGTTGAGTTTTTGTTTCCTTTACCCACTGTATATCAGTGGAAAACTGTTTTCGCTAAAGAAAAAACATGTTTTATTGTTTTGAACAGGGTGCAGGTACAGCATCAAACTACATGTCCTTAAATGTCCTTTCCTCATATAACAAGTTTGTCAAACAGCTGCCTTGAGACACATGCTTTTCATCCATTTCCAAACTGCCATGCTGTCTTTCTTGACACAACATTGTTCTACTTCAGTCAGAGTGTTGCAGCCAACAAAATAATATCTGCCTTTTATCTTTAACATAGCTGGATACCCCTTGCCTGTGGCTGGATGTAGACACCTCTACTGAGCTAGCAAGGGCCCTTAGCTTTTAGCTTGGGGCACAAAAGAATCACAGTGTCTCTTGTCACCCTAAGGCAGCAGTCGAAGACTATTAGAGTCAAAAAGCAATGTTGTGTTTATGCTACAGCTTTTCCAGGCGTTTTTTGTCAGAAATATCATTTTTCTCCTTGCCAGTCGGTTGCCTGGCTCTGGTGTGGAATATCAACACATTCTCAAACACATATGGGAGGGAAAAGCCATGGGGGGAAGCAGCATAAAGCCAAGGAAAAAAAAAATCAACATAATCTGAAGGATCATTTTGCATTTTGTTTAACAGATCTGTCTGGAAGATCAGAATGATACAGAATAGAAACGGGGAGATGATTATCTTTGAATTGTTCCATGACTTGATTTTATCATGAGAATAAAAATGATGTGTCTCCCTTGCTATTGACTGTGTGCGTACAAATTGGCTTTACGAGTCCACTTTCATTAATGCCGTATAAAATCGAAACAGAAGTCTGTATCACCATTAGATGCGTCAAGTAACAGTAATGTCCTAATTTATGTGACAGTGGTGAGAATCTCATCCCATTAACACACTTGGTGTAAATCAGAGACAAGCCTGTCCAAAATATCTGACACAAAAAGCATGGGAGTATTTAGTTACAGACAAAGTCCTTGGACAGAGTGTGGACTATGAGCTGACCTGTCCAGTTTGTGACAAACAAGATGAAAGACAAAGAGGAAAAGGGAGAGGGAGAGAGATAGAGAGAGAAAGATAGAGAGTGGAAGAGACAGAGAGAAAGATTTTCATCGCCATACCTGACGTTCTGTTGTGCTTGACCTTAACAGAGTGGTATATTGTCAGAAACAGAGTGTGATCTAATCATGACTTGAGATGCAGCTTGTCCGTCATCCAAGAAGGGGGTATGCGAGTGGGAAGAGTGGGAAGTAGGAAACAAATAAATAAACAAACCAAATAGTTCAAAAACACCTTTCTCTCATCCCACGTCGGGAAATGGAGGGTTTAAGTATTCTATCAGGAGGCTCATTTATTAACTTTATGCAGATCCTCCTGAATGTCCCCTCACTCAAAAAAGTTTTGTAAGTCATACATATACATACCGTCAGAAAATCTGGGTCATATTTCACTCTTTGAGTATTTTTCCTCCCTCTTCTGCCTTTGCATTAATTTCAGTCCCCTGCTCTGAATGAAATTGTAAAGGTAGTCTCCTGGGAAAGGAAAGACTATTTAAAGAGTATTATGAAAATATCAGTGACCTTTCCTCTGGTCCTTCATGGACACCCATATATGGCTGTAACGAAGTATTTAGGACTTTGAACGGCCTGTAGTATCATTAACTTATGCCAGTCTTAATAAATGTTCATGTCACTTTATTAAAGAAAATTAAGCACATCAGTATATATTTTATGATACCATAAAAGCGAGAATGGTAGCACACATTCATTTCTCCAATGTATATTAAAGTTCTTTTCATTTCGAAGTATGCTACATAATTAATCCCTGCTTGCTGTGAACCTGGTGTAAAATATTTTAGCCTGTCCAACCCTAGTGGTCTTTTACGCCGCCAGTATTCGGTTTAGGTGAATCTCTGGATATACATTATTGACTTCTCTTCTCAGTGTGAATACTGGTTTCTATGTGCTGCTTTTTAATGATAGGCTGAGAAGCTGAGGCCTACTATGGTTTGATAGGGTCCATGAGCAGCACCCTGAGTGTTTTGCTGTGAGCCTGAAGCTTTAGACAGGTTCAGTGCAGTAATCATTTTAGACCACATTTCTCTGGCAAAGCTTTAGTTGTGTTGACATGAGGCAAGCTTCTTTGGTGAAAACACAATTGTGTGTGTATGTGTGTGTGTGTGTAGTGTGTGTGTATCTATGTCTTATTCCCTGTGTGTGTATCTGTGTGTGTGTGCATCTCTGAAAACACAATTCTCTGTGTGTGTGTGTGTATCTGTGTCTTACCTGTGCCTATCCCTTTCCTCTTCTCCATAAACAGTAAATAAGACAGGAATCAAACATGGATGAAAGGTTATGGTCTCCAGGTCCACCACCACACACACATAATAAACTCCGACCAAGGTAAAGAATTTTTGAAAACTCTGGCTTCCGTGTTTGAGTATAGACAGGGAAAACAGAGTTTTGGACTGAAAAGGTGACATTCTGTCCTTTGTCTGAATTTTCTTCAGGTCTCTGATCGCCGTCTGTTTGACTGGCATGTTCTCAACAGCCACCCACGGATATTTGTGCATATTCGTGTGGACGCTCAAAGGAGGAAAAATATCAGTATATAAAAAAACAGGTTTGGACAAAACCATACAGGGCCTGTGCTTTTATTCATTTTCACTGCAGAGTAGAGAAAAGTGTAACCCTTTTTTATGTCCTCATCTTGGTAGCAATGACAATGAATTGGCACTTCAACTTTGACTTCTTCAACAGGAAAAACACCCCACTCTCCCACTGTGTTCGCTTTCCCACTTTCTGAGAGTGAATGAACACTCTCCAAAACTCACAGCTGTTCAATCTAAAAACACAAACTCTGCCTGTGACAAAAAAGCAAAGAGGTGAAGCCTCGTGTTGCATTCTGGAGTGGACATCAAAGCTAGTGGCTGTAGGACAGTCCAACAAAAGAGCAGTCGTTTATCTTGGGACTCTTTTTTTGGGTTTAGCGGAGACCAAACCTGGAACTAGACATTCTACCATCATCAGAGCAGCATAATAAGAGCCAACCTAAACCCCTGATTCTTCAAAAACTAAATAAGGTACTCTGCATTCTTTTCCCAAGGATGTTAACAGAATAGTTAAGAGTTAAGAGTTGCTGTTTAGTTGTCTTGCTTTGATGTGACGATCCATAATAACACAAAACATCCAGTGTTAAGGTGCTTAAGTGAGAACTCTTTCTTTCTGCGGCACTACAGTAGGTTAGCGGAAGCCACAACTGAACACCAAATTAGATAAACAAAGAAGCAGCATCGCTCTGCTTATTTGAGCTGTGGCATACAATGTCGGGATTGAAAGTATAATTACAGAAGTGCCTGTCTGTAATCGAAAAAAAGAGAGGGAGAAGAAATGTGAAAATGTTTTAATCAGACTTCCTGTGATAATTGGTTTCTGATGTGCCATTTATCTTTATCGCCCCCCCCCCCCCAACTTCCCTTTCTTCACTCTGCAGTCTCTCCAACAGTACTACACTTCCATACCCCAGGTGTTTTAATTAGTCTAACAAGCTCTGATACATAAAATGCGTAGAGAGACAGACAGCAGTGTGGTTAAATAAATGAATTGATATGTAAAGATAAATGATCTGTGCCACTTCAAAAGCACTGAGTAAAGCCTGAGTATGTTAAAGCAACAACTTCACATCTCAATGAATTACAAAGTGCAGAATTTCCACTGACAAGCAGAGTTGAGAAAAGTATAACTTTCAGTAATGACCCAAAGGTGACCTACATGTTTCAGGACATTACAACTTGCAAGGCTTTTTTTTACGTCGTGTTGAGTGCCCTTTAACTTTGCTGTTACCATACTGTATTCCGTGTATGTCTGTTCAGTCATTGTAACTCAATCAATATCAAGCTGTGTCTTTCTTCCTAAAATATGTCGCCTTAATTATAATAAATGTAATGAGAAAACATCCCCCAAATTTTTCATTTCAAATCTTTCAGTGCTCTTCTCACAGATTGTCACAAACAAATTAATCTGGAGATCTTTGAAAAGGAAAATTTTTTACATGGTTCCGACTATGGTGACATTTGAAATTGAACTGACATGAATATCATCATCTCTCTTCTTAGCTAAGACTTTGTCTATCCATGCATTCATGGCTCACAGTCAAACAACCATTTCACATAAACAAAGGGAGGAAATCTGTTCACAAACTGTGTCTCGATTCCAACTGTGAGTACGGCGTGAGCCAGCTTTGTAGTCCGTCTCGCTACTGATCTCCTGCCGTGACTTTCATTTGACTCACAGTGTGTCACACGTTAATTATATAAACGTACACATGCAACTCTGTTAGTCTGTGATGTGAGGCTTTTGTCCCAGCTGCCGAGAATGAACTGCTGTAAAAAAAGAGAGAATTTATTGGGGGTGTTTGACAGATATATTTCATTATTAATTTCTGCAGTTCCATCTTTATATATCCGGCTGCTTTGTGGCAATAGTGTTGCAGTACTGTACATTAAAACAAAGAATCAAAAACTTTGGCTGGTTTTGGTCTTGGTTTTTGGAAGTGTGCTGTTATCACTTTATTGATCCATATATGAAGATTTAAGATTGAAAGTATTGTCTACAGTTCTTGTTGATGACCTAAAATTGTATCCACTTTGTACAAATATCTTTAGGAGTGCATTTTCAATACACGTCTCCTGTCCTCTGTTGCTTAAGTATGGATGAGAGCTAGCTATCTGCTACATTATAATGGCATGGTCAAAACACATTTTCATTCATTACTCATGAAATAGACATTTCATTCTTTTAATAGCATTTGGTTTGCCATTCCAGTCAGGATTAGCCAGAATGTAGAGAAACTACAACCACCTGTTTTTTGCCAGCTACTGACTGAGCCTTCAATTAATTTGCTGATATCTAGTCATAGCCGCTCCTCCCCTTAATAACTTAGATATGGGAACACAGTGTTCTTTGAATAGCCAAAGCCACAAGTGTTTATGATGGCGTTACACATATCACGATTCATGATTGTACCGTGACCAAATTTTTGTCCCAACTATAAAACAACCCAAATCCAATATAAGTAGACAGTCAGTTCCCCATGGGAGAAGGTCTGTTTATGGTGAAGGTGTGCCAACGCCCTTTGTTACAGTTGGGAGTGTGCAAGAGAGAGAGAGAGAGAGAGAGAGAGAGAGAGAGAGAGAGAGAGAGAGAGAGAAAGGGGAGGGGAAAGAGTGACGTTTGAGGGGCACTTTACAAAACTTGCCTGGTGGAAGATCCTCTGTATCACCTAAAGAGTCTTTGTCAGTCATTGGAAAGCTGTCACCTTGTGGGAGATACAGGGGAGAGACTGTGTGACAGATGCGAATTAATGAGAGGCGTATGACAGCCACTAAAAGAGAAGGAGACGAGGGAGAGGGCTGGAAGGGGTGGTGGGGGGCTGGCTGGCAAATGGAAGACAGGCCTTTGTCTTCTGCAGATGAGGCCAGAGACCAGCTATGGCCACCACTAAAGAGAAGGAGAAGAGGAGAGATAGACAGCTAAATGAGAGTCTATATGTAGTCAAGAGTGGTTCTTTAATGGCTAATGGCAAGGAGTTTTCTCCACTTGTATTTCTAATGAACATTTTCCTCAACCGCTTTCATGACGACACACAAGCAGGCATTATTGCAAAACTCACCCCTCATCTAAATAAAAAGCATGTTGTCAAGTGCAACCACTTACTGCACCCTGCATGCTAGCATGGCTCATCTACTGCAAGACATGACTACTAAAGGATTACCACCAGGATGTAAGAGCAGTTAAAGTCACTGTTCATTGCTTTATTTCAAATCAAACACATTCATACATGTTGTTTAGGGATAAGGCCTCACAACCCTATTCATGATAACAATGCTGAGCAGGTGTTGTAATTAGAGTTGTTTCCAAGATGTCGCCTGGTTAATGTCATGAATGGCCATTCAGGCTACATTGGAAAGTAATGGATGTGGGAATGAGTACAAAGCAATCAAGAAACAAAGCATCACCTTTGTTCACAGTGTACTGTAATCCTTACCAAATAACACCCTCTCCAAATTGCAATTTAGCATCCAAATTAGTGCCTGGAGCAGGATGCTAGTTTACATTACATATTAGCCAAGCAGAGAAGATTGGTATGTGTGAACGCGTGTCTGTGGGCTTGTGTGTCTGTGTGTGTGTGTTTTGTGTGTGTGTGCATGTGTGCGTGCGTGTGTGTGTGTGTGTATGTTTGCCTGTGAGTTGATGTAACAATTTGTGGGATGCAGGAGGAGGATGCAGCTCTCTATTGCGGTAAATGAGTTCTGTCAATGTTCCTGCATCTCAATTAAAACCTGTGAACAATGGGGAGCACTGCTGGTGGATGTCGAGGGCGTTTTGTCACCGCAACGTCAAAGCAAGACCTCATGTGCCACCATACAAATAGAAAAACTTCCTCCATCTCACCAACTAACAGCCTATTGTCGGTGTCATTCAACACAATTCTTACTGATTGCTTATAGCCTACCTATTCCAAAATGCCTAAAATCATCGATGATAATGAATGCTGATACCTCCAACATTGAATGAGCCGAAAACTGAAACAAATGACTAATACTCATACTGTATCATTGGAGTCAAATATTCATGTATTAACTGGTCTCAGCAACAGCTATTTTTGTGTCAACTCTCAACGGAACTGTCAAGATTCCATGAGTCAACAGTCATTTTGTCCTCTGCCAGTAGTAAGTAACCTTAAGAAGATCCCCACTTGTGTCAGTCCCTGTTGTTGAACACCACCTTCATTTTATCAGGGCTGGGATGATTACTTTTGAAGTGTAATCACTTATTCATCACTAATTTCATCACTTTAATTAAAATGTAAAAAGTGATGTAACTATCTACTTCATCAAAAAGATGGCAGAAAGATACCAAAAGAAACAGAATGAATGTAACCCCTGTTATAACCAACATTTAATTTGTAACTGTAATTTAGTTACATATGGCTTCTCACTAACTACAACATATTATATAAGCATTCATTTTGTAAAGTATTTACATACAGTAAGTCTGTTGCATTTTATGAATACACACATTATGTTTTAAGAAAACTACAGGAAGATGTCCCCTGAGATGAACGGACAAATGAGGCTGTGATGAGGTCTCACATAATCCACCACCACAGGGTACAGTCACATCATCTCCCAACAGGCCAGTCGAGTCTAAGTACTGGGTGGGCCGTCAAGCTGTTCGAGATGGCAGAGCAACAAAACACACAGCCACACACAATCCTCAAAGGTCAGCATATTCTGGGAGAAAAACAAGCAGGTAGAAGTCAAAAATTCAAAAAGTGAATGAAAGAAAAGAAGAGAGGAGACAACGACAATACAGAAACATACACACACACCCACACCTAAAGACACACACACACACACAAAAAACTGAAGAGAGAAGGAGAGAGAGAAAAAAAAAAAAAATTGACGAGTCAAACCCAATGAGAAATGTTGATTTAAACGGGTAAATCTTGGCATGTCTATTTTCAGCTGGCGCTGAAAGGGAGAAGAGGAGAGAATCAGTGGAGTGAGTTTATCAGCGTGGCACCTGCTCCAGAACATTCTTGATGAAGCAAAGGTTGTCTTCATTAGGCACATTAATATTCATGACGCATGGTAATTTTGACACGGAAAAGGTCTCCGTAACCTTTTCTTGTGCGAGAATTTTTTACTTCTCAAGGAAATTACAGTCCGGCAATGACTTAATTAATGCTTGCTTTCTTGGCTGGAGCTTGAGGAGCTGTCAGTTTGGGGCTGAGGTACCTGTCAAACAGGCAGAGGGCTGGGGGTGAGAGAGGGATTGAGAGAGAGGAGGAGAGGAGGAGAGGAGAGGAGAAGAAGGGCAGATGCAGACTGAGACACACATTGAAATGTAGGCACTTTTTTCCACCCCTTCATCGCATTCATCTCTTTTTTTTGTTGTTTTCTGTTCCTTTTCTGAATCACTTGTCAAAGTCAAGCTTCCTGTCCTCTAGTTTTTCATTTACTTTTCTTCACTTCTCTTTCTGTGGCATAGAGGATAGAACTCAAGGTTGACTCGCTTCTTATTCACATTGCAGTCTCATCATAGTTACTGTATGTGGGTTATGCATATAATTGTAGTCCACTGGGTTGTTTCCTAAAACCACAAGTAAATATCTGAAGATGTTCCTCTTACTGTTATTGTACCTAAAAGTTTAAAATGTTGAACATATAATTCCGATTTCAATAAAGGTGTAGTTCATAAAAAAATATTGAATGATTGTTGGGTTTAAAGAACCATATGGTATTTGATACACTGCTATGCATTAGAACTATGTTCAAAAATAAATAAGACGTTGCATTGTCGTACCTGTTTTCAATCTCACCTTCTCACAACAAACCCCAAACATACCTGATAACACTAAACCACTAAACTTTACGAGACTTGTACAAGTGAATCATTGTTTCTCCTCACCAACATCAGACTGTAAAAAATGTGAACATACGGTAGCATTTCCTTTATCATGTCTCATAAAAATAGTAATATACCAGAGCTCTTGTTCCACAATATGGAGGACGGTGTGCTCTACTGATAATGCTGAGATGACAGATGATTCCATACTGGGAGGTTTTGGTGCGGCCAGATAGCTGATGTAATAAATAGCTGGGAGAGAGAAAGACTATAGGCATAGAAAGAGTTAGTGAGTGTGTAAATATGTGTGTGTGTGTGTGTGTGTGTGTCAGAGGGAGAGAGAAAGAAACAAAGCAGCACCGCACCACCCTACTGTAGCCATTTTGAAAGAAAGCCTGCATCATTGTGTAAACATGTAAATAATACAGGATTATTTATGGCGATGGGGCCTCAATTTGAGCAAATACCTCCCACACAGTACCATTCAGAAGAGACCACTCACATATGTCTGGCTTAAGGTCACTTATACACCCCAACCCTCCCCATTCTTATTTCTATTATACTATCGACATTTTTACACATGACCTCTGGACAAAATGATGGGCAATTAGGAATGCATTACAAACACAGTTGAGTGTCCAGATATGAAGCTCAGGAGCCAACATTGCACAGGTGGGAGTTGTTCACACATACAGCAAATACTCTGGGTAGTTTGAGTGAGGGGTGGTGCCAGTGTTGAGCTTCCAGGTGGTGGGGTATGTGGCACAATATATTTTGGCTGCTGTCACGTTGTTTGTTTGCCACATACAGCATGGACGAACAAACAGCAGCCACAGTGCATATTTTTGTGTCGCTAGTACTGCGTGTGCCAGGTTGCACGTGCAGAAAGCCCAGAGAGGAAACAAAACAGTAGCTCTCTCTGTGCACAAAGACTTTACCGGAGAAGGAGAGCTACAGCGTTTTTGGCTGTATGCCCGCTCATTTGCCTCATGACTTCGGCGTGGGATCTAATGGACAGCAGCTCGCGAATTTCCTCATCCTTCCAGTCAGATATTGTTATTCTTGATGGTGTCGTGTCGTGTCTGTAAAATGACAATGCTGCATTGCCCTGACATTTAAGTACTTTAAGTTTTCCGCCACACAGGCTCATTGAAGTAACGTCATCAACACGGCCCCTCACTAGGTGTGAATCTACCTGTGCGTTAACCTTTTTGCTCACACCTATGCTCACCTGTGCAGCACAAATTCTAGGGGATTGGTAGTGTCAGACGTGGGTGATTCATAGGTAGAACATAATCTGGACATTTTGTTTACACATGAAGCCTGCCTGTTTAGCGTCTGGAAAATATCATGAGTTCATTGTATGTCTGAAAACAGTTTATATATAGTCAATATGGAGGACAAAAACAAAGATGAAGAGAGGCTGGAGCAAGCAGTTGAGATGGAGGGAGAGGGGGAGGAAGCTCCAAGGACAGAAATAATTAGTTCTGATGAAAACAACCCATGCTATGACAAAAAACATTTTCAAGCCATCTTTAAACAAGACCCCTTAGCTGAGGATGATGACCCCCACACACACACACACACTCACACACTAACATAAAAACATCTTTTAACAAGCACTACAAGTCTGATGCGTTCTGAGCGATCACTCGTCCGAACGCCCTGTCATTTCCAAATCTGCTCACACACACAGATAGGTGGCATAAATATGTAAATGGTATTGTCACTAACATTGCAGATGATTAGGTATGCAACCTTTTTTCATCCTGTATTTCATTCATTATTATTTGTCTTTGCCTTTTTCCTTCCTGCCTTTGCGAAAAGGCTCTCCTCCTCAATGCATCAGACTGTTGTCTCTGGACGGGAGGTGTTGCTTTGATCACTCTCATCGCTCAAAGTGAAATCTGTCATGATGACTTACAATGCCCAGGGAGAATTAATGATACTCGGCGTTGCCTGCCGGCAGCAAAGTTGCCCCTGTTGGCTGTGCTGTGTTGTGGGCCAAAGAAAATGACCAGATGTTCGCCGGTGAGGAGCCGCCTGCCTTATGCAGCTCCAACAAAGAGCTCACCAGTCAGTCATTGAGGAGTTTCTGTAATATTTTATTGCAAATCTGCTACAGACTTTAAGTAAAGCTTAGTAAGGCTGTGAAAAGGGTAAGCAAATGACTGTCGCCTGATACTCTGATACTCCAAAAGTATCAGAGTATCAAGTGCTTTGGTTAGGGCCCTATACGTTGAAGTTGAAAGATGTCTTTCCAGCATTTATAACTATATCTTTATTGGTATCAACAATGAATCCCTTATGTCTTGGGTTTTTCTTGAAGACAAATGTGATCAAATTACTTCAAACCATGTGGATTTTCAAACCATGTGGACATTTTTTGCTCTCTCTCTCTCTCTCTGGTGATTCACCTAGGATAATGTAATCAATCTAGGTAGAGTTCCTCAAAAGGGCAGAGCTACCATCCCTACTAAATGGTCCAGTAACCTTTGATATCCTCCCACTCGTAGTTTCGACATTCGTAGTACAGCAAAAAGCTTCAGGGAAATAGTCCCTGCAGATTCTGTCATTAACAACCCCTTTTGGGCTCAAAACCAGTCCACTCCATACTCCTACCTATATTTTTTCTCCTTTCTACTATGTTCTATTGCCTTCTTTGCCCCCACACATAAATATGCTATACATACACATATAAATATATATGTTGTATATGTATCTATCTATAGTCCGGCAGATGCTGGTCCCATTTGTACTTCCACTGACATTCCTATGGGGGGATTGCTTAGGGATTCAGCAGCCGCAGCCAATCCAGCGGCGCGCTCATGGATCACACTGACACTTGGTCGGCATCAGCAGATTATGAACTATGGGAGCCCTGACACAGGCGCATTGTTCTTCCATCTGAATATGAACAATAAGGCCCCAACAAATCCGCCCGCTGACAGCTTATTCGCTCTTATCACTCCAGTGGGGTGGCGGGGATGCAATCTGCAGGCCTACACCCCCAGCCACCCCCACCCCCTCCCCTCCCCCCTCCCCTGGAGCTAGTGCCGAGGGCAAGATAGAGGCAAGCCTACAGACTCACACACTCTCTCTGTGTCTCTTGTTTCCCCTCTCTCTCTCTCTCGCTCTCTCTCTCTCTCACACACACACACACACACACAAGTTAAAACACATGCGCATCTGCACAGCTGATATGCTCTGGCATGCATAGCCTAAACACTTGCCCCCCTCTTTATGATGTAATAGGGTGGCTGATTTCTTTTTATTTTATTTTGTCAGAATGCTGCAAAGAAGGCCCATAAAATCAGACAACCACTTCATGCACAGTGCATGCTGTGAGTTCTCACAGAAACATTTCAGCTTGCTGTCAAAAAAGGCCAAGTGCCTTTTCCCATGATTGTTAAGGTGCACAACAAATAATTACTGAATGTGTACTCATCTGTAGGGTGTGCTAAATGTGTAATCCTTCTTATTCTCTTTTACGCTAAGAGTAGAGAAACAGTTGAACTGTAAGTTGGGGGAAATATTCTCACTACCTAGTAATGACAATGAATGTAACCTGGAAGGGCCAGTAGAGTGACACTATGCTTCAAATGTTCTCTTCGAGTACAGCGTAAAAATCTGCCCTTGCATTCCTGAAGCTGTCCACATGCTGTTTGATAAATTTACAGTAATGGCTGCTGTCATTATGCCTAAAAGATTTTGAAAACGAGGCTAAAAATCCTGCTGAGTTCAGCATATCATAACTATGAGTGCAGGAAGTTTGCTTTGCCAGAATGGCAAACAGCAACACAGATACCCTGTTCATAGAGCCCATGTCTTATTATCATATACCCAAAAGTGAGCATAAGCAACCAGCTCCAGATTCAGTTTATCATATTGCACACCTAAAATTGGATATTCAAAGTGATGACTGACTGACTGACAGACAGACAGACAGACAGACAGACAGACAGACAGACAGATAGATACTTTACTAATCCTGAGGGAATACTGACACATTACTTAAATAATTACACATTATTTTTAAATCATTCTGGAGAAATCTAGAGACATGACCTGTGTGTTTAATTACCTTTTCTGGTACTCAATCTGTATGTAGAAACCTCTTGCATACAAAAATTTATGTTTTTCGGTTCCACTGCAGAGACTGTAAGACTGTGGCCTGCAGCTCCCTCTAAACTGAATCGAAGCTCCAGATCAAGAGCTAACTAAGGTGGGATCTTGAGAGGACAGCGGCTGACATCCAGCACTTCCTGAATAATGAAGCAGATGATTAAGATGACAACGGCCAGCTCATCCATTCATTCTGTGTACATTTTAGAGCAAAAGTGTGACTCGCGTATTCAAATATTCAGGAGATTCTCTAATGAGGTTTTGAAAATAGAGTTTCTAGTTCACTTTGCCCTGCCCATAGCCAGAGGGGAAGAACACCTGAGAGTTTACCCTCATGTAGGGTTCAATTGAATCATGGAGAAGATGTTTGCTAGTTTCCCCAATCAAACTGCTTTGAGGCATCACGTATTACGCTGGATCGGTGATTTGATACCTCAAAACCAAACACATTACCAAAAACATAAGCACATACACAGTATAGTTCTGTGACAGTGAATGCAACATACTTGTGTCAGATTCATCTCAACAGACAGGCTATTCTCCACCCACCTGCTCTATATGCAGACAGACCCTGTTTCTGTGTCCCAGTGAGGGACTGAGTCTGTAGGAGGCCCCGTGTACACTGGAGCACTGCTGTCAGGACAAATGTAGCTCCTTCGCTGCCTAAGTGGAGTGGAGGGGGTGGGGGGGTCTGGGAACGAGTCTCTAAGGTTCGGGCGCACTGCACACACACTGCTAACACGGTAATGGGTTTGCTAATGCAGTTGTAATTCACTGGTGAGCAACCAGCACAAACACAGACATACACACACACACACACACACACACACACACACACACACACACACACACACACACACACACACACACACACACACACACACACACACAGAGGGAGGGAGGGAGAGAGAAGAGTGTAAATGCATGAATGTCTCCATCATCCAAAAGAATTCAAAATAAAACCGGGCATCTCATAATTAAAGAATAGTGCAGACAAAATGCTCCAGTCATGTCAATCACAGGCTGTCTTTGAATGCAACATCAAACAGTGTGAGGTACGGTGACGGTTGTGGAAGAAACTGTAAATATATTTTGACACCATCTGAGTCTGTTTAATCATGGGAGTGCAGAAAGCTGATCTAAACACTGACAGGTGCCAGTCACTTTAATTCACATCATCTGTCACTGAAATTTGCAATGATGAAAAACAGCCTCTGATGAGAATATTTCCTCCTACCTTCCAGATTATTTTTGGGAAAATTGATGAAAGGACTTCAGTTTACACATTCAGCATTCATTGCCCTCTTTGAGATGTGTCACCAGTTCTTACCTGCTTAGACTTTTTTAGAGATTTTATTTGGGAAGTGAGGAAGTTTAATGTCATATTATGTATTATGCATTTTGCATCTAGCAACTATCATCAGTTATCTAAAACATTGAAGCAGAATGTAAACTGTAAAAATATATTCCAATGAATACATTACTGAGTAACTTTGAGAGTCAGTGCAGACCTGTACTGTGAAGAGTGACAACAATGCATGTCAAAAATGAACGGTCTTCATTTTATCTGCATTGTTTTTGTTCAGCTTTTCATATGCAGACAATTCATGTTCATTGTTGATCTTTTTTTTATATGAAATCATGATAAAGAGCAACACAAGCCTGTGCCAATGAACGAGGTGCCTTCAGTCTACACAGACAAGACAAGTGTGGACATGCCTTTAAAATCTGATTCAATACCATATGCAGCCTGCTAATGAACCAAGGGGGCACCTTGAAAATCAAAGATACATTTAAATAGCTATCATTCAAAACTTGGCTTAAGAAGGATATAGGCATTCTTGATGGATTGCTACCTGTCTCTTCCATCTTGTATGTGCTTTTCTCTCTGAAGCACACACACACACACACACAGAGAGAGAGAGAGAGTGAGAAACTTGTGACTTTGTGCTGGTGGCAGGCAGCTTGTCTGTGAGTGTGCCCTTTCCCTGCTCCAATTAGACAGCAGCGGCAGGTTCTCATCAGCTGTCCAATGGCCTCCAAATGGCTTTCCAGTGCCAAGTCTGTCAAGAAATTAACACATCAGCCACTGACAGCTGCTCATTTTAGCGCTCACACACACACACACACACACACACACACACACACACACGTCAGGCCTCTTAACCGGCAGAGATAATGATGCGCCACCCATCTCTGATTAGGGGGGGATGATGCATAAACACCCACACACACATACACCCACGCACACACACACATGCCCACACACACATGTGCCCACTTTCACACACACACACACACACACACACACACACACACACACACACACACACACACACACACACACACACACACACACACACACAAATACACACACACACACACACACACACACTGATCTGTGATTCTGCATAGTCTGTATTTCCTGTCATTAATTGGCTGAGACAAAAAAAAAATGTTGACAGCTCATCATTATTTGATCTCAGCAGAGGCCATCAGGCCCATCAGAGAACCCATGGATGGACCTTTATTTATTCATTTTTTAAAGAGACCGATGTGTAATCCCTGCCTTCATTTTCATTTCACCACAATCTGCTTTGCGGCACATCAGTCTAAGGAAATATGGTGTCTGCTGGCGTGCTGCAATCTTTCTAACTTCCCCTCCGTTTTCTCACTCTAGAGTGACGAGGTGGCACACCATTGTTTTCAAGTTGGATACTGCGCACACAGACCTACAGTACTGTAGATCAGTGCGTGCGTGAACACAGTCACACTGTGTTAGCCGTGCACACCGCTAAAACACACAGAATGTTACCTCACAACAGTAATACAGCTGTCTACCTGGGCTCTGCTGCTCTTGACTGATATGACCTCGAGCTTACGCGGAGTCTTTGTGCCATAATCGAAGTGTGACTGACGGATGTACTGCAGCTCGTTTTATCAGTCACCCCCCTACGCACACACACACACACACACACACACACACACACACACAGCCGCCCAACCACTGTTTGTGCTCAGCGTGCGTGAGGGAAGAACGAACGGGAGCCTCTTTAGGGCTTGAATGGCTCCCCATTCCCCTGGCGGCTCGCGTCGCGCCACTGGGGAGTTTCCAGTCGTTGCCTGGCACTGAGGATTGGTGATGCACTCCCAAGGGAGCACACACACACACACACACACACACACACACACACACACACACACACACACTGGCGTGCGCTCAGAGGAGAAAGAGTGAGTACGGTACAGAGCTGCAAACACACACACGGCTCACATGGCACTCACGTTCGAGACTGGCGCCATAACTGCTACAGCGCTGTAGTGTGCATCGATGCGACAGACTGAGGAGGGAGGAGGGGGGAAAAACGAAAGAAAAGCAAAATGAAATTAAAAAAAAGAACACAGGGGAGGCATCCCTGTGGGTTTAGATAAGGTGTGTGGAGAATAGCCTGCTTCCAATCCTGTGCTTCCTATCTATGGTTTCATTGCACACTGAGGACTGGGCGATCTCTGATCCATGAACTTAGATGCTATCATGGGCAAAGGGCATTGTCCTCTTGTGATAAGCCTTAAAATGAACATATTTACATATGGATTTTAAATGATAAGCAGGTACACTGACCTAAATTCGATTGATGAAACTGGCCATGATCTGAGCAGATTCAAAGGCGTTCATTCGTGGTGGAATCATACAGCATATCTGTTATCATTTCAATCAATTATCAAATGACTGCCTTGTATTCTCTATTCTGGTAGAGCACTGCTTGCTTTGTACAGGAGGACATCAAGCAGAATTGAGCATGTAGTTAGGAAAATATCATGTGATATACTGTAAAAACTGAAATCATTCTTTGCACTGACGTTAATAAAGAGGAAGAAGTGACTTCACTAACTACTGGTGGGTCATAGTACTACAGTATAAACATTATCCTGTGAGCAGTGGTAAAATGTTAATTTCATCTTCCTCCCTCCTCTCTCTCCTATTTCTGCCTCAAATCTGTGGATTACGAGGCAGCATACTTGTGGGTGGTAGTGTACCCACGAGCGCAGTATGCTTGGCAAAGGCCACAGCCTAGGCCACAGATCAAGTTGCATTATGAAACTGGGTGCCTTGAGCATGTCTGGTTCACATTTCCACTCAAAAAAACAAAAACAAAAATGGAACAGTCAGTGGGAAGATGCATCATGCTCTGCACGCTTTGATGGCCTCTTAGCAAATGGTTATGTGTCTTGTGCGATGTGAAGACCCGGTAGGATGGGATGACACCGCCCAGCCATTTCGCACTACCTCAACCTCTTCACTTAATTTCTTTTGCCTGCCTACTAGTCTCAACCTCATGACCTTATTTCATTTTCACAGATTCTCTAACCCCCCCACACACACACCACACACACACCCAAAAGATGTACCTTCATTTTTGACTCGGCAATTTAATAACTTCAAGTGCTGTCAGGGGCATCTGTGAGAAATGGCTCCCATAAAGCATAATGGCTTCAATCACACAGTGGAGACTTGCCTCTCGCACGCGCCGAGACTCTCCTCTCCCTCCTTAATGAATTAATGCTGAAATATGCAGAAGCTCAGCAGTCATTAGAGGGAAATGCAGATATGTGATTTAATATGGTTTTTCTTTTTTAATATCTTTTTTTTTTTTTGCTCTTTAATGTTTACCGTGAAGATGTTCGAGGCTGACTGACACTGTAAAATATTTTAGCCCCATTAACAGATGGGATGCGACAAGACCCTGTTGCGTTGCGGATTGGTGCCAGTAAATCCCGGGTGATTGAGAAGGCATTAACATTTTACTGACGGAGTGGGAAAACCGCTCTGATTTATGCCGTCTGGTAATACGTTCAAACTGCCTCAGTTGCAAGCTTCCATGACATTCCCTCAAACGCATGCATGCACACACACACACACACACACACACACACACACACACACAAACACATTTTTGCGGAACTGCACAAAGTGAGTCGAGGCTGCTCATTGTGCCACAGGCATGTTGTAAGCACCCAATGCTTGTACAGCCTCCGAGATAAAATCTCAATGATGACAAGTTGTCCTCCATGACAGAAATGGGTTTCTCTGCGATTTTCCACTAAGTAATGCATGCTTATACGTTCTCACACGCTGCATAATTTACAAAGCCATTACATGCATCGAAATGTGCATCAACACAGAGTAGAGAAGTGAAGTCAGATCTCTTTCATGGCGCCCTTCATTTTATCTAGACAGGTGATGACATTCTGAAAACAAATAAGCC
The DNA here is from genome assembly GCF_017589495.1 of Alosa alosa. Taxonomy (NCBI): domain Eukaryota; kingdom Metazoa; phylum Chordata; class Actinopteri; order Clupeiformes; family Clupeidae; genus Alosa; species Alosa alosa. Next base: position 19,148,289 of record NC_063208.1, on the reverse strand, counting down.
ACTAATTAAACACACAGGGAAAAAAAGTAATTCTTTGTGGGACGATGTGCAAAACGCCGCCACAGAACAAAAATCTCTCGTGATGGATCGGCTCTGGCTTGTGAAATAAGGTGGTCTTTTTTCCACTTTCTGTCATCACTGAAAAGGGCTACTTTTTGATTCTGCTCCGTTTTTTAACAGAATGCATCAGAAAAGGGAGACGCGTCCTAGTTTCCTGGACAGGTGTGACAAGCAGCTCGTTACTTCACCTCATGTTTCCCCCCCGAAGGTTATGTGACTGTGATATTAAGCAAAAACAAGCCCGATTTTGAGACTTCCTCCTCCTCCTCCTTCTCCTCAACCTCCTCTGGAGACATGTGCGGGACGTGTGTCAATGTCCATAGGAGGGGGCTCTCTACATGGTTAAGCTTAGAGTTTCACATTGTTCAAAAACTGACCAGTTCCCACACTTCAAGATTCTCACTCTATCTGTGTGTCCTAGTCACACTCCAAACTCTAGCTTTAGTTTTCAAAGTTTAATTTTGCAAACTTACCAGTCTGTCAATAAATCTTCTCTCCGTTTTAGCTGAGTTTGACGGGGAGATTGGCTGGTAACTAAAAGGGAACAGAAACACTTTAATCACTCCTTGGTCTGACAGATTGCACTGTATTGAAGGAGATGGCTTTATTTGTCCCGTCGAGACACCTCTTCAGCTTGAGATCACACAATTAAAAAACTCAGTGGAAGACAGGAGGAAAAATGGTTGATGTGTCTTAAGAATAGCTTGGATTTTGTAAGTGAATTAGCACCCCTGTTTCGGTGTCAAGAAATTAATTGTATTCCGGCTTTTCAATGAGATATTAAAATGGATGCTAAAAAAACACTCAGATGAAAATACATTATAGACCACTGATTGTGCTAATTGAGGCATTCAAGAACTGTGCATTGGAACCTGCCGAGGGAACAAAAAATGTCCTCCTCCCAAGATGGAAGCTTTAATTAAAATCCATACGCTTTGGCACCTGGAAGAAATTCCTCAGTTTGGTGCCCCTCACTGTCAGATATTGAAATTCAAAGTTATATTTTCCAAACATTTCTTCCAAGTATTCGCCATTCAATGTCGTTGTTCATGTTGAGTGTCTAAGCAACCTTAGTAGCAGACATGAAAGAGTGATGTGTCTATGAGTGTGTATGTGTCTATGGAGTTCACATAGAATATCATCTTTTAATGCTCAGTATGGCAAGCCGATTGAGCATTTATTCAGATATCTTGATATCAGTAATTGTCATGTACATGCAAGCCATTTCTGTCCACTAGTTAACTAGTGAGCCATTTCTGTGTGAACTAGTTAACTAGTGACAGCCAAAATGCTCACTAGTTAACTAGTAAGGCCCAAATTCTCTCTAGTAAACTAGTTCATATGTTTCATATCTTACTAGTAATGCTCAGCATGTTCACTAGTTAACTAGTGGACACTGAAATGTGCACTAGTTAACTACTTTAAAGACTTCTATATTTTACTAGTCAACTACTAAGGTACAAATGTTTACTAGCTGACTACTGAATGTCAAATTCCCACTTCACAACTTCTATGTAATTTGGCCAGCCGCTTGAGCATTTATTCTGATATCTTGATAACATGCAAGCCATTTTTGTCAACTAGTTAACTAGTGAGCCATGTTTGTGCACACTAGTTAACTAGTGACAGCATAAATGCCCACTAGTTAACTAGTGAACACATATTAGCTTCACTAGTTAACTAGTGAGAGACAGATATCTCCACTAGTTAACTAGTAAAGGCCAAAATGCATACCAGTCAGCTAGTTGAAGGCTTTTGGGTCTCACTAGTTAACTAGTGACAGCCAAAAATGTGCATATGTTTACTAGTGAAGGCAAAACTCCTCACTAGTTAACTAGTTGGAGTAGGTCAATGTCACTAGTTAACTAGTGAACCATAAATGGCTTACTAGCTAGCTAGGTGATGGCAGCAGGCTCACTAGTTAACTAGTCTAAATTCACACTAGTCAGCTTGTGGCACAGAATTCCAATTAGGAGGCGGAGAACTCTGGAAATTGAGGCTTTCTATTGGCTCCCTATGTCCAAATAGAACATGACAACCAATCACAGTGCAGAATTTCACGAAATCCTACCCACAACAGTTGCATGTGGCACACAAGTTAACATGCTGGCCAAAGGAACTTTAACTAGTAAACTAGTGGCTTCAATGTGACACTTACATGTAAACTAGTGAAGGCAGAACTGCTCACTAGTTAACTAGTGAAGACACAAATGCCCACTAGTTAACTAGTGAGGTCTAAAAAGTGTCACTAGTTTACTAGTGTGCACCAAAACACCCACTAGTGAACTAGTGAAGGCCATTTCAGCCCCACTATTTAACTAGTGAGACGCCAAAATGGTCACTTGTTAACATGTAAAGGCAAAAATACCCTCTAGTTTACTAGTGAGGGTGTTGTGGGCCTTACTAGTTAACTAGTGGCATGCATATTTTGTTCACTAGTTAACTAGTTACACCTAAAAAGAGAAACAAGCTGACCATTTTTGTCCACTAGTTAACTAGTGGAACAATTGAAGTCTCACTAGTTTGCATGTGTGGCAGTGAAGCAGCTCACTAGTTAACTAGTGCCTGAAAATTCTAAATGCAAATTCTAATGAGAGGGTGGGTAGAAGACTCCTATTGGGTATTATGTAAGAATCCCATCAAGTCTAAATGTAAATTTACTGTTCATAGCCTCGCGATCAGGTCCTGATGGGTGCCCCTAGTGGCTAAAGTGACACACTGCTCTGCAACGGTACTTCAGTATAGATAGTAAAGCAGAGCCTGCAGTATGCAGTATCTCATATTCTGTCAAATGGTTTTTAATAATAACAGGGAAACCCCATGCTTTAACAAGTGAGCTCTCAGTGATCCACACCAAAGATTCAAGGGATCGATTTTAATATTATTCTTTGTTTATTGTTGCTAGGCAACCACAGACATAAATTTATCCATTCAGTCGCGCTTTTCTGATTAATAACTGAAAAACAAAAGATTGTACACATTAACTGCACATGGTTTCAAAGTAACTAGATGCTGGTCAAAATATGGCAGTGCACATTTTTTTCCACAAAATAAGTCACACTATACTATACACTATAAGTCACACTATACTAAAAGCAAAGTCAGAGTATCTGCTGGTCTGGCTGCTGGCTAAAAACAAAAGGTGAAAGGCATATATGATTCTCACTGAATTGCATTATGCACACTCAATTCTCACTGGTATCTGCTAGACAACAAGTACCAAAACATGATTAGTTCATAGATTTCACATGTAAAATACATTTTATATAACCCCACCCCCATCTTGCCTGTTCATAATTTTGAGAAATTGTTGAATTGTGTGCATTTGTGTGTGTACGTGTTTATGTGTGTGTGTGTGTGTGTGTGTGTGTGTGTATGCGTGCATGCATGCGCTTGTGGATGTGCCTGTGTGTGTGCATGTGCATGCATGCGTACATCTACTGTGTGTGTATGTGGCATACGTATGATTACTGTGAATGTATATGTGTGAATATCTGTTTATGCACATGTGTGCATATGGAATTGGTTAACATGACTTAAATTGTTCCACTAGTTAACTAGTGGGCAAAAACGGTCAGCTTGTTTGTGTTTTTAGGAGTAACTAGTTAACTAGTGAACAAAATATGCATGCCACTAGTTAACTAGTAAGGCCTACAACACCCTCACTAGTAAACTAGAGGGTATTTTGGCCTTTACATGTTAACAAGTGACCATTTTGGCATCTCACTAGTTAACTAGTGGGGCTGAAATGGCCTTCACTAGTTAACTAGTGGGCATTTTGGGCACACTAGTAAACTAGTGACACTTTTTGCACCTCACTAGTTAACTACTCGAATGGAAATTGACATCACTAGTTCACTAGTGGGTGTTTTGGTGCACACTAGTAAACTAGTGACACTTTTTAGACCTCACTAGTTAACTAGTGGGCATTTGTGTCTTCCCCAGTTAACTAGTGAGCAGTTCTGCCTTCACTAGTTTACATGTAAGTGTCACACTGAAGCCACTAGTTTACTAGCTAGAGTACCTTTGGCCAGCATGTTAACTTGTGTGCCACATGCAAATGTTGTGGGTGGGATTTCGTGAAATTCTGCACTGTGATTGGTTGTCATGTTCTATTTGGACATAGGGAGCCAATAGAAAGCCTCAATTTCCAGAATTCTCCGCCTCCTAATTTGAATTCTGCACCACTAGTTGACTAGTGTGAATTTTGTCTTGAACTAGTTTACTAGTATACATTTATGACCTCACTAGTTAACTAGTTTGGACAAATGATGCATCAACTAGTTAACTAGTGAGCCTACTGCCATCGCCTAGCTAGCTAGTAAGCCATTTATGGTTCACTAGTTAACTAGTGACATTGACCTGCTGCAACTAGTTAACTAGTGAGGTGTTTTGCCTTCACTAGTAAACATGTGCACATTTTTGGCTGTCACTAGTTAACTAGTGAAGCTAAAATGTGTTCACTAGTTAACTAGTGAGCCTTTTGGCTCCCACTAGTTAACTAGTGTGCATATTTTGGCCCTCACTAGTTAACTAGTTCACACAAACATGGCTCACTAGTTAACTAGTTGACAAAAATGGCTTACATGTACATGACAATTATGCCTGATATCAAGATATCAGAATAAATGCTCAATCGGCTTGCCATAGCTCAGTGTGCAAATCACCTCTGTTTTGTGTGCTGTGTACCACCGGAAGTCAGACAAAGACTGTTCTTCATTCCGTATACTTCTGTACTTACAATACTGTACCTAATATGACTGCACCACTTGTGCACTCATATTAGGTACTGTATTGTAAGTACACAAGTATGCAAACTGGAACACAGTCAGAGCCTTATTTCAGTGAGTATGCACTGCTGTAGTTTTCTGTTTAAACAATAGTCTGCCACAGGACTACTGATAATAAATAAAGGCACCTACGGCAAAGCACTAAAATGCTTGAAAATCTTTTATTTGGATTTTGTGTGAAATTCACCCGTTGAAACACCATGAAAGTCGTGATCTTGGTTGGGTTGTTTTCCACACCTAACTGTATGGGGAGGTACAAGAAAAAAACTTCTTCAGTCACTTCAACAACTTCATTTTACAAGTGTCAAGTCAACCAATTCATTTAAGGCTCATACCATGAATCAAGACACAGAAAGAGAGAGGGGGGGCAGAAAGAGAGAGAGAGAGAGAGAGAGAGAGAGAGAGAGAGAGAGAGAGCACAAAATGCAATAAAAATTCATTGAATCCTCTTGCCAACCAAAAAATGGATGCTCCCGCGAAGGGTCACATTGCATCTGCGTCGCAAAGGGTCAGAGGGTGCACACAGCTCTGAAACAAGACAGTATATTTTCATGCATCATGTAGCAGATAAAGATTTTCGTCCTGCTTGTCTGGGAGAGGGAGGGAGGGAGAGAGACTGGGCAGTGTTGGGGCTAGCTGCCCCCCAGGCCCCCCCTTCCCGTCCTCCTCCATGCAGACACACAACCTTCTCTGTAACCTTCTCTGTGGTAATGCTGTCTGGGTGTCATAACTCTTACCAGCATTACAACTGTCAACCACGCCGTCCCATGTTGTGGCTGCAATATGCAGTTCACCAGTCATGTTTTCTTGGGGGGGGCTATTTGATTCCATTTCCATTCTAATTGATTTGATTTTAATGGAAAACTTTTATGCCATTTTGTTGTCTTTCAGCGATAGGAAACCTCAGCACACCGACTGGTATGAGCCCAATATGAGAGTCTCTGAGATAATCCCAGTGATGCTACCTGGTACAAACAGCAGCCCCAAGACAGAGGCAGAGAGGAATCTGGGGCTCATGGCCACCATTTGTCATGTGGGGAAATTATGTATCGCGTGTGTTCCTACAGATGACATGATGCAGCCGAATGAAATATAAGCCAAGATGGCTGCTGCTGATTGCGCCTGGTCTGAGGGGTGTTTTCATTAAAAATAACAAAGTTGCACCCACTGGAGATTTAAAGGTAGGTCCCACCTATGCTGTAGTGTAGATAGAACAGAAGTGAATCTCATCCTGGTTTTCGGCATGCTGCATAACAAAATAAAAGAATAGACAAAAAAAAATCTAGTTATTTTACCACTCTACACCAGAGCATTATCTCTTTCTTCCTGTGTGTGTGTGTGTGTGTGTGTAGTTACGTCACGTGTGCACACATTGTTTTCTGTAACAAACATTTTAACATGAACACAGTTGCAGCCACTACAGTCTATATTTTCTTGTACACCAGCCAAACACAGTGAGAACTCCTTGTAAGTGACTGCTCATGTAAGTTTTCCTACAGTTTTTCTGTCTCTTGTACACACACTCAGTATCACGCTCAGCTTGATGTGATCAAATATAATTACTATGTCACCCACTGGACTAGATCTTATCAGCACATGGGCTTTCAGTCCGTTCATTTACTATAATTTACAATGATCTTCCGTAGTTTATAATAAGAACAAGTCTCACTTGTTTGACCATCCATGTTGGGTGGTTCCATGTGGTTTCTAACATGATATGAGTTGATATGAAACCTATTTTGTAACAAAAAATAGCAAAAATACAAGAAAAGAAAGAGAATGCTAGGCTAACAGCCAAGCTATCCTATCATCCCACTGAACATATAGCTTTCTGACAGTACTTGCATACTGAAAAAAAGAAACATAAAAAAACAGCATGCAGCAGCGCTGTTGACGGCATACCAGAAGAGAACAGCAAATGCTAATTGGCTACGAAGACGAGAATATGTAAGAAGTGCCATTTTTCATTTAGACAAAGAGAGCCACACGGCTTCTTTAATCCTCCCTCCGAGATGTAGACAACAGCTGGATTGCGTGCCCGTAAACATCAAAGACTTCCCAGCGCTCATCTGTCTGCGTCTCCACGGGCACCAAACAGTGGTGTCGGTGCCGCAAAAGACTCCCCACTGCCAAAACACACCCTTCTCCCCAAGACAGTAGCAGTGGTTATGGCTTTGGCGGTGGGGAAACAAGTGTTTCTGTGTCACTCCTGGGTTTGATAAAATGGAGTCGAATAGCCTGGTTCAATGATTCTTTTCCTTTGTATTCCATGGTTGTATTCTATGTCCTTTGGATCCCACACTAACTCTAACCTAACCCTACACACACAGTTTGCACATATGGAATTCTACCTTCTGACAGAGCTGGCCTTTGAGAAAAAGTGGGTAAATCACAAACCTCTCTTTTCCTTGCCAGGAGACAAACAGCCCTCATTAATTTGAAAGTAAAAGCATAAAATATCGAAGGGTGATACGCTGCGTTTGTCAGAGGCAGTATATCACCTTGTGACCGTTAAATCTGGGCAAAACAATAGGCAGTGGACAGTAGCACAAAGGCTTCATTATAAGGGTTAACATTATCAGTGTGGCAGCGATACTTGGGGAAATATCAAGGCAGCCAGACCTGAGGTTCTATCCCACTGACAAGGCTGTTGATTCCTGTTGGTAATCTGATGCTCATTAAAACTGCGGCGGTGACAGGGATCGGACACGCGCCTCTGCTCAGGCGACACCGAGATACTGAGCGGAGTGAGAAAGATGCCGCTACCGCCACATCAAAGCCAAAAGCTGGAGACATCACCTTTTTTACGAGGTCTGAATCGGGCTACCGAGACTGGAGTGGCACTGCGCTGGGGGAGAGTGTCCAGTAAATAGATTGTGGCAGCATTTTCTGGGAAAGTTATGGAGGAAACTGTATCCCTTGGTGTTGAGTCACAGGGCTGCATTAGAGAGGCACCAGTCTGTGAGACACAACAGACTCCACACCCTGACAGCACACATTAGTGATGTTGGCAATGCCTATTAACTTATAACTCTTTCTAGCATTTCACAAATGTCCACGGTCATATTTGGTGTACACCAGTGGCTCTCAAACTTTTTATCACTTAGGAGGGTGAGAGGGTTGGGGATGGGGGGGTGGGATGGGTTCAAGCCTTACTTGTCCCACATAGCCACAACAAAATATTAAGTGTCAGTTGAATTTCAACAAGGTTCCACAACAGTCCACGTAAATATGAAAAAGAAGACACAGCGGGATAGAGAGAGAAACAAACACCACTCACATGGATTACAGAGAGACAGAGAGAGGGAGAGAAATGGGGGGAGGGGAGGGGAGAAAGATTTTTTTTGGAAAATGACCATGCAAGTTTTTCCCTCGCCAAAATGTTGGCTAGATTTGGACTGCTATTTAGTCCTATTCCCATTTATGTCACAGTTGCCCGTGATTACCGTAACTGTGTTAAAAATATGCTGTATTTTTTCCTAATTAACCACGACAATTGTCCTGTTAATTTTGACAGCACCTGTTTATTTGTATTAATGATGCCTTTTTTGTGTGTGTTTTTTATGTTTTGTGTGTATGGTCTTTATTGTCTCTATTCCCACTAGTTAGGCAAGCCCCACACTTTGAGAATCATGGATCTTCATAGGTCTCACTCACCTAACTCTTTCTGACGATCTCCACGAAAAAATAGACAGTTAAATACAGAGATAAAAGAGAAAGTCCCCTCCTGTTTTATGTTTACTAGTTTTTTGTTCCCAGTCAAAAATGACCGCTGCATTATAACTTGTTATAAATCCATAGTAACACATATATTATCATCTAATGTTAATAGACTTATTTTCTATTCTACATAACCAGTTCTGAACTTCCTATTTGCTATTCATGGCCTGCAGGCCTCATTGACCTGAGCTTATGCAAGTCAGAAAGGGGAAGATTCCAGTGGGGGCTGGCATAGAAGCAAAGAGGGGGAGTGAGGGTGTGTTTGTGTGTGTGTTTTAATGTAAGAATCACACATACAGTCCATCTGATCATTAGGTACAGTATATGCCTGGACTCAATTTTATACACTGACCATTTTCTCACCCATTAATTTCCAATGGCTGGTCATTTTTGACCGGGAATACACATGGGTGTTCTAAAGTTAAATAAAACACTGAAATTGTTATGCCAATGATCAAAATTTGTTTTGCGTGGTCATGGTAGTCAGAATTAGTTAACAATATTTTTGAGAGAAAAGAATTGTCAATCACATTTGACCGTGAACACAACAGGAGGGTTAATGTAGATGTATAGATGTTGTATGTAGGCATAAAGTTTATGTCAACTGTGGTTTGACTCAAAAGTAAGGACACCAAATTAAATGCATGTTCTTTAGCCTGGCTTCCTGTGACACAGCAACCAGGCCCTGCTAATGTTAAGGTACAGCCATCGATCGAGTGGATCAATCAATTCCTCCTCTCAAGGGAGTGCAATGTAAGTGCCGGCACATTTGTTAAGGGTTGTATCTGGGGGGACATTGTGCCGGGACGTGCAATCAATTAATGAAATTAACCCCCGGATCCACCGGGTCGCGGGCAACATTCACCACCAGCCGAGTTGATGGACAGGGGAAGCTCTCCAAGCCTCCCTCAACAGCTGGCTCTGTCTGACACCCGAATCAGGAAAAACATCTGGAACGGCACCTGCCAACATTCCGGCGCGGAGGCAGCTCTCAAAGAATCTTGCTGAAAATGCACGCTGGAATGTTCCGGGAATGAGTCCCCCCTGACAGACTTGTGTCGAGCATTATTTAAAAGGACAGGGATAGAACTCCCTGTGAACCACGACATGTGTTACTGCACGTTCTAATGTGAGTCACTCTAACTCCCTTAGTTCGCATGGAAAGATCATTCTCTCTCTCTCTCTCCTTCTGTCTTTCTCTCTCCCTGAAACTCACACACAGACACAAGCACACCTGCTGTGGCGCAGTCAGACGAAGAAAACTCAGAAAAGCAACTTTGAAAATGAACAAATAAGGAAAGATGTAAACGCGAAAGTGGCAGAGATGTGATGAACGACCGGAAGAGACAGGGTTATGCTAACAAGCTGAAAAGTTAGACAAGACTCGAAATGTCTAAGCAAACATCATGACCCACATAAAGAGTCCTAGATCAGGTAAGGAATGGATGGAGCTCTGTCTTTGTCAGCGGCACAAGTTCAGGTGGCTCTTTCTCCTCGACAGCGGGGGAATGAATGGTCCTTCCTTACGATGAGCAGACACTATATGGGCCAGTCCGGCTGCCAACCCTGTTAACTCAAAACTAGTTCAGCTTGTAACAGTTTTCAGCTCTAGTTAAGCCTGTGTTGGAGCCCCTGTTCTTGTTTGAATCCAGAGCATTAAGCAATGCAGTGCTTTGATAAAGTTCTGCTTTCCTTAAAACTTCAGAGTTTCTAGGCATAGAAGGTATACGTAATAACATACAAACCACAAGTGCTGGTATACTTCATGTAAATTACGGTAGTCAAACTTTTTGTGTAGACTTTATATTCCCTTTCCAGATTCATAAATCCCTGAACATACTGGTCCCGGTTCTACTTGGAAGGTTTGTCCAGATGGTGTGTCTTTCATCAGATTTTAAAAGTATACCCTATGTGTTTGTACTCGTTCCAGGAAGACCTTTTATTTCACAAAACAAAACCCAAGCTATATACCTGAAATCCAGAGCAGTTTCTATGACTGCACTGAGACCTTATTGGATAGATAAACATTTCGGTGAACCCACGGGTTGATTTCACCACAAAAACCTCGCAAAAGGTCAGGATGGCAGAGTTTAGCAGTCAAGTTTCACAACTTCAAAAGAATTTAAAAGAGAAAAAAAATGAAAACAACAAAAAAAAGGGTAGAGTGTCAGTGCTGTTGTGGGTTTGAAGGTGACACCACTAAGTAGATAAAGCATCACACTCTGTATCCAGGCCAGGCATGAAGGGTCCCCTGAGCCACATCCACCCCCCAGGCCTCTCTCTCTCTCTCTCTCTCTCTCTCTCTTTCTCTCTCTCTCTCCATCTTTCTCAAACACATACACTCTTCTGTGCTCAGTACCACCAGCATCACCACCGTCCCTGTTGCCAGGGTGGGGACCCCACAGCCTCCACCGGGGGGGCACATCCTGCAAGGTCACTCCCCTCCACCGAGAGGGGCCGTGTCATGGACAGAACACATTCTAATTTCAGCCGGGCAAGCCTCTACCTGGACCCGTGTAATAAATCTTGTTTGGGTGACAAAAATGTCCAATTAAAAAGGAATTGACATGGAAAAGAAGGGTGCTGCAACCGGCCGACAGAAAACACTGCCTCAAGGACACGGGTCCCTCCCGTAATGAACGCCCGAGGCATAATAATGGAGAAGGAGTGATTACAGAATTGGGGGAACTAATGTTGCATCATCTGGACTTTAATAGAATGAGGGAAAGTGGGTGTTTATGAGTGTGTGTGTGTATGTGTGTGTGTATGTGTGTGTGTGTGTGTATATATATGTGTGTCTGTATTTGACGACAGGTAACTGGTGAAAAGAGAGGGCATTGATTATGGATAACACCACTCAGGGAGGCCTACGAACTACGCTGATGCTCTGATTGCTTTAAACGCCATATTCTCTAGGTCAGCAGCCGTAGGTGTAGACTCTCAGCTGTACTTCATTTTAGCAAATAATAATTCTGTATGATGTTATAGGACATACTTCCAAATACATCTGATCCAAATGATCTAACCTGAACTTCACCACTGATCAAGAACTGGGTTTTGGAGAATCTGAGGCAGCTTATCAGGGAAATACAATTACAAGACATGCCCTCTTCATTATTCAGGTATAAAAAAACATGTTACACATATAGCATACATTAGAGATCACAATTTGCTATATACATACAGTACATATCACAGCTGTTCTTGCAGGTGTATCTGTCTTTACCAATGGATAGAATGGGTATCGCTATGATCACCTCTTTGTTCAGTGGTACCTGAACAAAGTGGTAATGAATAGTTCAATGGAGAAATTTCAAAGTCTGTGCAATTGTGTTTTGTGTATACAATCTGAAAAGCCTAGCATTGCCTCCAGTCAAGCAGGTGGGTATCTACAGTGTTCATGTGTGAATAAATGTTTTTTGTAATAATGTAGTAGAACGACAAATCAAAACACTAAAATGACCTGTGGATCTGAGCCAAATGGCGACGTATTACAGTAGTACTGCTTGTTCATGTCCTCAATTTCTGGGGGACTAGATTCTTCATGAAGGACAAAGCAGAGAGTTTAAGGCTCCTAACCCGGGACATCCTAATGAATGAACAGCATGGAAGAGCTATTAGAACACCCATAATCAAGTTAAGCCTGTGAATTTGAATGCTTCCTTAGACAATGGGACACTCCACTCCTGTCTTTTTACTGCTGATGAGGTGCACCTTTGATTACACCTGCAATTAGCAGTGTCAACCTGCGATATGGATTAACTGGTCAGATTTAGGGCTGAAAGCTAATTAGTTCTCCTTTATGATATGTTGATTAATTATGGATATTTAGAGAAAGGAAAGACACATTAATTATTGAACACAGTTTAAATTATTGAGAGTAATTAACGGCAACGTTTTCATTTTTCCCACATCCATGTTTATGGGTTATATGGGAAGTTCGCTTGACAGACTGTGCAGTGATGCTTGATACAGGTATGATTTATATTAATTTGGGGGCTGACGTTTAGGTTGGATATGGCAGTCGCTGTGGAACTGAAGTCTCAGGGTAAGCATGGATTCATATGACCATAAGGCGACAAGGATCCAATCAGTAGGCTAAGCTATCTCAAGTCAGTGCTGCACAACTACATTTTGTTCAACAAAGTCCACAATGTTGTCCAAGGTCAAAGGTAATGGGCATATAGTGCTTTTTTGTTGATGACAAGCAACCATTTACTATGTTTTAAATATTTCCTAATTCCTAAATATTTCCTAATTAATGTTCAGTTTCTTTCCACATCATCAACATTGTCTTAACTAGTCAGAAAGTATGAAATAGTAAATTGACAGATGGAGCATGCATAAACAAGTTGCACAGTTGGATAAAGTATAAAATGATAATACCGTTTATATTTCAAAGAGAAGTTCATTATGTAAACACACCAAAATGCTAATTTCAGGTTATGTGGTCATTGCTGTTATGTTACACATGTATTTCAATTATATGGGATTTAGAGGAGAAAGGGTATGACAAAAAGAAAAACAATTAGGAAAACAAAGTATATTTTCTATTGTCCCATTACTGCCTTAAACCAATACTGAGTGTAGACTGCACAAAAGACTAATAAGTGCAGACAATCTGAATAGTTGCATTGAGGAGTGGTCCATTGTTTTGCCCATTCTAAAGCATTTAATGTGATATTTTGTGCTTTTAATTTTCTGTCAGCCATGGCCATGACAAGATGGAGGAGATAATCAGATTTATGATAATCACATCAACTGTATTGTTAACTATGTGCAAAGCCCCGCACATTTGCATAAAATAATGTGATCTGAGGATAAGTAGGACTCTTGTCACATGCACAGGTAAATCTAAATGACAACAGGAAAGGCCCATGACCAATAAAACAAACAAACAAACAAAAAAAGGAAAAATAAATAAATAAAAGTCTGTTACCAGTCGACAACAACATGAATATTTATGGTGGATACCATGCAGATGACACATGGAAATATGATATAAGACTAATGAAACTAATTAGAAAGTAAGGGCCAGTTTCTCTGACAGGAAATAAGCCAACTGTGGTATTGGACTAAATGGCATTTTGAATGGGAGGTCTTCTAGGACCAAACATAATGTCCCAGTGTGGTACAGAGGCTTCTATGGTGATGAAGGGATTGTATGCAGATGAGATGATTTTGCTGTCATCAGGTCGCTTAATTGCTCATTTGCAGGGCTGAGTCGCATGACAGATTCAGATGTCACAAACTATGCAGACCATCTCGACAGGCTGGGCAGATTTGAAAGCACCACAGAAAGACATGTCAACAGTGTGGACATTTTTTTAAGCCATGTGTCTGATAACGGCTATCACAGATTAGAGGCTAAAGGCACTTGGTTGGATCAACCTCTCTGGCCTTGCGTTTCGACTCGATCCTAGAGCTTAGTGATTATCTGAATGGACTCTGTGGCTGAAACGAAGAGAAGGAGAGAAGACACAGCTGTATCACCAGCCCATGACTGCAGAAGTGAAATGTGCCCTCTGCATAATGAAAGTGTCTGGTTAAACCGATTAACAGAGGAATGGTTTGTCTTCCTTCCTTTGCCTTTTTTCTCCCACCAACTAATTGCATGGAGGCTTCAAAAGGAATATTGCACAACTTGAATGACCTTCCCATTTCTTTTGTGCAGTCAGACAGTGGTACCACTGTCTGTAAGGGACATTATTGTTACTATATTAGAGTAAGACCTCAAGTGTGACTTTTGAACAAAAAAAGACTATTACGCTTCATAGAATAAATGTAGGAACATATAAATGACTTTGCAGTGATATTGTTTCATGTTGAAATTGGTATTACCAAATTATGCCTTCCTCAGTATCGCACTTCAAGGCTTCTTTTGTTTCTTGGTCTTATTGCAAGACATTGATTTTACAGCCCGGAATTAGCACTTGTATTATTCCGATCCCATAATCAATTAACACACTCATTCTTCCTTTAATTGTCCATGAGACGTACTTATATATAAAAAAATCCGACCATAACTATCCTGCGTTTAGTGGATATGAAATCCCTCTATCCTCTTTGAGAAACAAAACTGCTTTGTCTCACGGCTCGACTGACTCTATCTTCTTCTATCCCCCTTCAGAAAACATTTAGAATAAGATTGACTATTATGTTACCAACCAGGCAGGTGTCTGTACACATTTCTCTTCAAGTCCCATCTCGACAGGAAGGCTTTCATGCTGAAGTGATATGGGCAGTCTCTGGAGAATTGACTGTATCTGCGTTTTAAACATGGAGAGGGGAGAAGCACTTGCTTTGAGAAACTGTCAGAGTCATTCAATCTCACAGCATATATCGGGAAATGATCACATAATATAAATTTCAGCTTTTAGCTAATAAAATTAAACAATGAAATAAACAAGGTTAAAAGACTGATAAACAACCCATTACACTGCAAACATGTGCCTTTGTAACCTGATGTTGTCAATGTTTATCTATTACATAACAGCCAGTGAAAATCAGTGAATCATTAGTCATCTAAACAGGCCCTTGGTGCATTTGTTACAAATATGTATACTGTATTAACATACATTCTTAGTTGACAATGTAAAAACGAGTTCCCCAAATAATGTGACGCTTCTGAGATCAAAATGTGGAACAACAAGATTCCGAGGTAATGCAAAGTCTATATCTTTCACTCTCTCCCTTTTTCTCTCTCTCTTTCTCTCTCTCCCTCTCTCTCTCTCTCTCAGCAGGAGACAAAAAGAAAATAAGAGTTATGTTCTTATAATGAAATATAACTCCTTGTGTGGTTCCATGACCACCTGGTAATGGAAGTAAATTAATCCATAAATAATCTCAATTCTGACAAGACATTTTACAACCCCCCTCCTCAGCTCAGACCAAACTCCCAAAGCCCGATCTCCATCTTTTCTCCTTCTCCACACACACACACACACACACACACACACACACACACACACACACACCACCACCACCACCACCACCACCACGGACCAGACAAACAAGTACTCATATTTATGTCCTTGAAATGTGCGGGGAATGCCAATCGACTGGGCAAAACCTTTGGAATAAACTGCCCCCGCTTCACAAAATATGTCACAAGACGGAGAAAATTATTAGCCCCAATCATCCAATATGGCGTGATTCATGGTTTAATTTCAACATCCCAGGCGACACGTTATTCCAGGGTCTGCCAGGGCTAATTTCAAGCCCAGAAGAGAGGGATGACAAATGAAACGTCTTTGTGTCACGGAGTAAAAAGGAACCATCCTTCTTCCTTGTTTGAGTTTTATTCACTTTAATGATGTTTAATGGCCTGCAACTATACTTGACCTGCTGATTTTTCTGGGCAGCAAGAGGGTGGGGGGTGGGGGTATACAGCAGCTCTCCTCTGAGGGTATGCTGCAAATTCATCTATTCATTTTGTATCTGTTAAGAAGATGAGAAGTTCTTAATATTTTATAATTTATGAAGCTCCTATCACCCTGATTCGGACAAATAACACCAATGCAAAATAGCATCAGGAAGAGCCTATGACATTCTGACAGGATTTGTAACATGACTAAGACAACACAGTCAATGAACCCACTGTTTCACACATTCTCCACATTCAACTAAGAATGCACAATGGGACCTGAGACTAAGGCCTAGGGTAAGGTTAATGGTCAAAGTTAGCTCACAGTTGAGAGCTACTAATAATGAAATGAAAAATGAAACTGTGAAATACAGTATTTTTGTAATAGAAATAGTTTTAACTATCAGAGTCAACAACATTTCCCAAGCATTGTAAACTATACTAACAGGAAGGTAGAATCAATATAGCCAGTCACAGCATTTTGAGAAACTGAAATCAAGTGATTTAGAAGACAAAAAAAAGTACATTCCATCAGAAAGCAGATGGTGCTGTTCCTTATGTATCTCATCTCATGACTGATCCAACTGAGGAACCTAATGCTGGGTAAAGCCCCAACACAAACACCTGCTCCACACACACACCCACCCACACACACACATCCACATCACACACACACACACACACACACCCACAAACACACACCCACATACACACACACACACACACGTACGCACACACACACACACACACACACACACACACACACACACACACACACACACACATACACATACACATAATTTGCTCTGCAGAGCTCTGAAATATCAGATCAAATCAATGGAGGCCTGGCCTGAGAGGCGCCACCACTTTGACCGCCCATGGAGGTCAACAAATGATGGAAAACGAGACGAGACGATGCAAATTATAAATAAGTGTTCAGAATGAAGCATTCCTCGGACTCTGTGTTGACAGGCTTTCCAGTGACATTGCCTTTTCTCAGAAATGCAAAGAGATAGATAGGCATTCTTTTTATGGCACCAACAGTATTCTGGTAATAGATATAGATACAGTGTAGATGGGTACTCTATACATCAGATACCTCAGATGTATTTTTCAAAAGTTGGACAGCTGGCAATTGCCTGACTGTGAAGGTCTAGAAAACACTTGACATATAAAGGTACATTGCAGACATGGCTTTATCATGATCAATTTAATGGCAGCTATGGAAAGCCATTTCAAAAGTAATGCAATCTCTTCATTGCATCAATTAGATGAGTGAACTTGATGGCGTAGGCCACCAGGAGAGAAAGTGCTAGTAAATTGATGATATTATATGATTCAGTGATATGGAAGGTGTCCATTTCTGAGACCCATGTAGTCAGCACAGATGCACATAAATCAGCAGGCAGACCATAAAGGAAATGGGGTTTGTTCAGCAGATCCCTTCCCAGGTTTATGTTTTTATGTTACTTTATTATTTCATTATTTTCCCCATGAAGCAAACGACATCTAAAGACCGCCAGCTGTCTTGCTTCCACATAATTTCCCATAATGATGCACCATTATATAGTATAAAAATAAAGAATAACATTTTATCTTCAATAAATCTTTGAATGATTTTTTTTTTGTTTATACAATAATTCTGATGTTATATATTTTGAATATATTATACATTTTATATTATTTTACAGCAGGAAAACAAGAACAAAGTTTGAGATTATGATACCTTAAAAATTAAACACTTTGGGTTCAAACACAATATTCTGTGATGTATACCCAGCCCTGTGCAGTGAATCATATCACTATAACCGGGGAAAAGAACCTTAATTGATTTGATAAATATCTCACAATAACACCATATTTGTCCTGTATATCTGTGTTTTGCAACAAACATCGCCCCTGTTGCCTCCCTCTGTTTCTCCAAGAGCAAAATTGGTAGATGATAAAGGAGAGATAAAGACAGAGTGAGAAAGGTGCAGAAAAAAATGAGAAAAAAAAGAAAAGGAAGAGAGAGAGAGAGAGAGAGAGAGAGAGAGAGAAAGAGAAAGAGAAAGTGAGAGAGAGAAAAAAACTTGCAAGTGCAGCTCTAGGTACTCCACTTTTGCCAAAGGGGCAGCTATTATTATTAACATCATTTGTCTGTATCATTCCTCCCAGCAGCATGGCTGAGCGGGCACCATGAAGATGGCACGGTAACAAACGAGCGGCGGCTCCTCCCCGGCTCGCGCCTGTTCGTCATCTGCCAGCGCGCCCTGCCTTCCCCGCCCGTCTCTGCCCCCGCCGCCGATCCCCCACAAGGGACGGCGGCGTCTATTTGTTCTCCAGCAGGTTCCCACTCTGTCCGTTGTTGTTTGCACTAAAGGGGACAAATTCAATTCATTCTTATGACAAAAAAAGCACTGATACAGGCAAAAAAGAGGAGGAGGAGGAGGAGAAGGAGGAGAGGGGAAGAGAGAGATGATGGGGAGGTGTGTGTGGGGGGGGTTAGATGAGGAGAGACTGCCCCGAGGAAAGAGACAAAAAAAAAAAGATGCAGGGTGTATGTGTGTATGTTTTGAGTGTGTGTGTGTGTGTGTGTGTGTGTGTGTGTGTGTGTGTGTGTGTGTGTGTGTGTGTGTGTGAGAGAGAGAGAGAGAGAGAGAGAGAGAGAGAGAGAGAGAGAGAGAGAGAGAGAGAATACAAGTCAGTAGAGAAGCTGCTGGATATGAGCACACCCAGGATAGATAAGAAGAACAGACACCGTCTGAGCATCGAGGGAGGTGCAGATGTTTTTCTTATCTGAATCTTCCCCATGTTTACTTTATTTCAACAAATCTCACAGGCTTACAAAATGCACCAGCATCATCACATTGTCTTAACAGCAGCATACTGGCATAACAAAACTAGAGAAACTCCATGTTTTCACATGTGTCATGTAATATTGATTCCACCAGCCAAACTGTACAACAATAACTGTATTAAAGAATGTGGTCTTGTTTGTAGCTTTGTTTTGCTTTATAAATGCCAAGCCATTCAAAAAGATTTACTAGCCTTCTTTTCTAGACTCAGAATAGACAAGTCAAAGTGAAAGCTAGATTTGTTTAGTGTGAGCTCACAGTCCCCAGCAGCTGTGAAACCCTCATGGACTGGCCACTCCAGTTTTATGCAGCAGATGTTAACTTCGTCACATTTCCTGAGACCTACACCTCCATATACACATTGTCCAATCAGTGGAATCTTCAATAGTAATTAGCAAATGTAGAATTTAACACTGGCCTGCTGAGGCACAGGCAATAGAAATATGTTTTGACACGGGGGATGATGGTAAAGTGTTCTCTTACCCACTCTCACACTTTACAGTGTATGACTAGCATGTGCAAATATCTTACTTGACTTGATGTCAGCCAAACCAAGCATGAGTGGCTTTTCAACCTCACAGTTGATATGAAAGCCTCCCTGAATCTATGTCAGTCAACACCATCTGGTTGTTGTGACTGTGGGAGCATAAATGTCCTCCTTAAACTGGTGAATGAAGTGTTTGAAGAATAGTTTGTGTTGTTTGTTGTGTTTGTAATCAGCCATATGATCAGTTTGTTTCTGTAGTAGGCTATCTATCATAACACTAGGATGAGAAAACAATGTAATAAGCCTAAGGGAACAATGTTCTGCCTTTACATATCACATGAAAAATGAAAAAATGTGCAAAAATTTTTGCAAATGTACATACTGTATTCTACTTATACATAGCCATACTGTATTCTACTGCTCTTCATTCCATTCTTACTGTTCTGCTTTGTATTATTTTATGTTTAGTTATTCTTTATTCTTATATGTTAAGTCAGTATTAAGTGAGTGGTGTACTTTGAGAGCAAAGATTAACCGGAGTCAAAATTCTTGTTTGTTTACGCAAACCTGGCCAATGAAACAGAAATTATGGTGTACTGTATATGCAAAAGTGGTTTAGACTGTACACTTCTCCATTTGCAACCAAGAAGCGATATGCATCTGAACCTCTTACCTTTCATGAGGAAGTCAGAAGTCACCATCACCCCGGCCAGGGCTTACGGGGACAAAGAGGAGGGCGGACTGTGGACTGATGGAGGATGATAGAGCACCTCCAGGTTGAGAAAGCTGTCCTGTCTGTTCGGCTGGCCCCTCGCAGTTCATCATCGGCCGTTGAGCGTCTCTGACCAGAGGCCCTGAAAGAGAGGCCCGCCGCTCCCCGCACCTGAGCCAGACAAGGAAGGATGAAGATCATTTAGCTGACGTGAGGGGAAACCTGGGGACCAGGGATTACTGTGCTACACCTTGTTCACAAAAACATAGGGGATATCATCCAAGTCTCATTACATTGCAAAGCAAGGATTTCTTGTAAAAAATCAGGCTTTGAGTTTAACTCTTAACAAAGAATGTATGATGTTATATAATGAGGATGTCAAAAAACAAAACCAAACTACAAAAAAATATTCAAACATATGGGCCTTCTGAAGTGCTATGGGGCACTCCCTGTTCCTTTGGTGAGGTAGTCTTCATGAAAATACTACACTTATTATGGATTACTTATTATGTTTTCCATTTAATCACAACAGGTATGTGGTGCACAAAAAATACTAAAGATCTTCACATCTATGTATGCCAATTTGAAAAAAAAAACATGTCACCCTTAAGGTTTGTGTGTGAAACATCAGTTATTGACATGGTAAGTCTCATCTGTCTTGTTGCTTTTTATTTTGCTCTGTCTTTCAAGGGTGCCAGTGATGAGTTTTAAATTGGAAATTATGTTGTGTTGCAACAGCATACAAAATGGCTTCTCCATTATCAGCTGTCAATCATGGTAGACATCGAAATTACTCAGCTGTCCATCTGGCAATAAAAGTAGAGGAATTGTGGGTCTGATCAACAAGACAGCATGGAAGAGAAGATACAACATAATGCCCAGCTCCATGATGACATGAATAAAAAAAGTGAATAATAATAATAAAAAAAACAGAAGCAGTGGATTTATTAGCTATTAACTCTTTCCATTAACTCTTCATTTGCAAGGAAGAGGTCTCAAATGGGGAAATAATTGAAGATTTAGTACTGGACAACAAGGATATTCCAACCAAATGGCAAGATCAAACATCACAGTTGAAGGATTTTACTCATGGAAATTTCGTCTTGCCTGGATTGCTGGGATGCTTTATTATTTTCTTGTCCACATTAGGAATCGAACACAGGTTGCAGTGAGTGTCAGTTAATGGCAGAAGAATGAAAACAGCCCTTCGTGCTCAACACTAAATTAATTGCAGCGATTATTCACCGAGAGACTTGTCTAATGCAAGCCTTTAGAGAGCTGGATCTAGGCACTCAAATCCTCTAATTTGTAATTGGCTGTCTGTTTGAATAATTGATTGGAACAAATGTGGAATGGATGAGACGGTCTAAGAGTCTTCCATTACACAGACATACACACACACAGAAGAGACACATTCAGTCTCATGCATGGTCCCCTCATAATCTCTCTCTCTCTCTCTCTGTACATCCTGCAGTGGCACTGAACCTCAATGGTCTCATAAAGATGTAATGATGTTCCAAAAAGCCATAAACCAGAGCCTTTAATAGCAAACTGCACCCACACATTTATCCAAAACACCAATAAAGAAATGGTTGAATTCCAGAATGCTACTGCTTACATTTCATTGTATTATGCAGGAGTGTAATTCAACACACACACAAAAAAAACTAACCACAGAGCATTGGTCATGGTCACTAGCTTATTTCCCTTTAAGGTTCAGCTATTCATTTACAGAGTGCATGTTCATTAGACATTATACTCAAAAATTCTGCACATATTTCGATTAAATATGCATTTATCATGATCACAAACAACTAATTTTGTTTTGTAGGCTGTATAGCCTAAGGTTTAACTACACACTCATGTGATAATTTAAGGCGCATGTGACATCTTTCACTTCTGGAGACACTGTGGCTGCTCAAAATCTCCATGCGTCCACACGCATTATCGAGTAGGTAAAAGGCAAAATGAAGCAGGGCTCCAGACTAACTTTTTGCACTGGTTGCACTGGTGCAACTTTTTTTCTTAGGTGCACCAGCACAAGAGGCCTTGGCTAAACCAGCTCGCCATGCTAGCATCTTCCATAGAAATGTATTTGAGCACAATTTAAAGAGATGTTCTAAGTAGCCTGGGGGATTTTTATGTGATTTTGCAATGATGATTGCAATAATCATTTGACAGCCCCATAATGCAATTTACTTTTTAATTTTAGTATTTTTAAATGTTCAATAAGAACATCACTATGGTTAATGCAGTAACGAAATGGTAGGCCTATTATTATAGGCTATTGCAATGACTTGCCATGCTCGATCTAAATGAGTCCATTCAATTCACCGTACACAATAACCACAGTTATACATGCAGGGAATATTCGGGCTTTAAAGGGACACCAGGCAACGTTTTTGTGTTAATTAATCATCTTCGTAAGTCGGTATATGGTTAAATGACTCATTACAGGGCAAATGAAGGCTCTCTCGCCCGCCCCTACTGCCTGTATCCCACTTGCAAGTTCGGTGTATCCTACCCGCCGACCGAAACAGGATCAGTTTACAGCACAGAGGCAGGCTAACAATACGCTAGAGATTGTTGCAAACGTGGCACAGCCGGCGAAGAAGCAGCGGAAACCCTTGACGGAAGACGCAAAGAAAAGGAAAAGAGCTTCAGACGAGTAGAGAAAAAATATCAGGCTTGCCTGGTGTCCCTTTAAATGTAGCAGCGATATTCGGTTTGCGCCAAATACCGGATTAAATTGATTGATGCCATCAGAATGAGTTTACACAACTCGCGCGCAAAACGAATATTGCTGTTGAAAACCGGGTTACTCCCTGCATGTAACTGCGGTCAATGACGCACTCCTTTTCGGCGATATCTGTATCTCTGTCGTTCGGGAAGGCCTTGTAGGGTAGACTGAGTACAGTTGAGACATGTGTACAGTTGAGACACCTTAAATATCTTGCTTGCACAGCAACCCTAAGTTGTGATTTTTTTGCTATGCACATGCGTATTAGTGCCCTCTTTGATCATGGCAAATTTGAACGACAAAAAGTATCTCCCATCAGGATATCGGGTACAT
Organism: Alosa alosa; assembly: GCF_017589495.1. Lineage (NCBI taxonomy): Eukaryota > Metazoa > Chordata > Actinopteri > Clupeiformes > Clupeidae > Alosa > Alosa alosa. The sequence goes on along the minus strand of NC_063208.1, from coordinate 19,125,244 downwards.
GTTTTTTTCCAAAGTAAGAATTTCACTTCACCATGCACCTTGACAATGAATAGCTCATTACACTTATGTTACTGTTAAACGAACTGGTATCATTACAAACATTATTCTGTGTCCTAAAAACTGGCATATTTTATGGCATTGTGTCATGTAAGGTCGTTGCAAAATCTAGAGAAATGTGTGAGGTGGTCAGCGGGTACAATTGAGACACACATTGGATTGTGTTAGGCTACTTGAACATTCCATTTGTAGGCTACTGTTCGCTATCTGTTCCTGTGTCACATTTTGTTCATGATGTATTCCTTTTTTAACCAACGCTTAATTTAAATGAAATGAATGAATTTGAACTACAAACACTTTGCAATTGCTATGTTTTTTTATTTATTAAACTTTCCAACTAACGGTTAGTTAACTATACATCATTAAAGATGGGTGTCTCAACTGTACCAGGTGGGTGTCTCAACTGTACTCTATAGGGTACAGTTGAGACACAGTCAAGACAAAAAATGCACCTTATGTTTATGAGCTAATTGTGGAAAATATAAACTACTTATGGGTATTATTGATTTATAATATTTTAGTCTACAAGCTAAGGAAATGGCATGTGGAAAATCACTTCTTTTCAGTATCTATTTTTTGTTTGATTTTGTGTGGGCAAAAAGTGTCTCAACTGTAGGCCTACTCAGTCTACCCTACTGTAGCATTGTTCGCAATTTTAAGATGTCTTTTCATCTGCAATGACTCCTATAAATTTGGCGCAAGTGGCATTCCTGTGCATTCGGGTTTACGCCCAAACTATTTTTCTGGTGAATAATTATTTCGGACTGAACTTGGTGAAGGGAAGTTTCACTAGGCCTATCGAAGGCAACAATAAACTTGATCCTCATCTCGGCTCGCCTGATCGGTTTGCTGCTGCCAGCCACCCAAAGGCAGTGGGGAGAGGGGACATTTATCTCGCCTATGTGACCACACTGTAATGCAACTACATCCACTCTGTTTATCTGGTCTCTGACCTCTCTCTCTCTCTCTTTCAATCTCTCTCTCTTTACTATCTGTGATTTGTTTAAACCACGACAGGCAATATGTGTCGGGCCAATCAGAGGGAGGTCCCGACACTGTTTACTATCGTGGATTTGTTTAAACCAGTTGCACTTTTGCCAAATATGTGTCTGTTATTGAACCAAAGGTAGAGTTTCAATAACAGAATCACTATTTTAATTGTAGTCTTTTTTTTTCTTTTTTTATTTGCAAACATCATTGACATCACAAAAAATTGGTACGACATGCACTACTGGAGCCCAGATGTACATTACATGAAGGAATAACAGAATCCCTATTTTAATTGTAGTCTTATAGTAGGCTATCCTAATAGTGAGAAGACTGCTTCTTACTGGAAATCCTTACCAGAGAATGCATTGTAGAACGTTCAACTGAGAAGACGCATGTAGGCCTATCCATCCAGCTATCGGAACTTGTGAAGTAATCCAGTGAGGCTGTGATCAACACCATGCACATAGGTGAGCTAACAGTAATATAGGTTGCTAGTAGCTACATCATACACTTCATACATTCAAGGCCTACCTGAACGTAACATGATCGAATGATGCAAACTAACAACGAGGAGAGAGATGGTGGCTAACAGAACCTATCATAGCAACCATCCTCATGATGAGAAAGGCCTAATAATAGGACATTAGGCCATTAACTCTGCACACCCCAACTCCAGAATTTGATACTGTTTGAATCACATGTTACAGTGTTTTCAGCATGTCAATAATAAACATGGATAGGAGGTGGAGGAAAGTCGTTCTCTTTCATAAGGTAGTGGATACTGGATAGGTATCAATATTTTGCCCCACCCCTATGCACAACCGTAGACCTGCATATTGCATACAAATATTCTTTATTCAACAAATGGTAGTAAGATTTTTTAGATGCTCAGTCAATCAACTATTCAAAAAGTTAAATGACAATGAAAGATTTGACAGGAATAAAGAGATATCAAAGGGGCATTAGCAGACCAACAATTGGAGATTGTTGAACAAAATAACACAGTTATCTTAACTTTATCATATTTGTCTTGAGGAACAGTTTAAGGGATTATTTTATAGCTTCTGAGTGGACATGTGCCTACTTAGCTTCAATGGTCACAACACCACTGATCCAAGGACTCTTACTGTACAAAGTGCAACCAAAAAGCTCTAAAGACTCCTACCTGATTTATATTTTGCACCCATCTCCTTTGATGGTTGAATGTAGGCTACCTGACTTCAATTCAGAAACATGTTATTAGCATGGCTGAATGTGGCTTTGAATTGTATCAGTTCAGCAAAATAGGTAGAGCCTACCCATGATCTTGGGAGTGTCCAATAGGATAACTCAAACAAACCTCTAGATGTCCCTTTAAGCCATATATCCATTGGGGTCATTCTGTGTCAAATTAGCCAATTTAGGAAACCCACTCACTCATTCCCCCTGCGTACATTGACATATAGGAATGACCCCTGAAGCACCTGACCCCCATTTTCGCTCCTATTTAGTGATTCAACTAATGTGTCATGAGGAGGCAGTAAAAGAGAAAGCATTTCTAGATTTATAAATTAACACTTTACTTTTTAATGTCTGTTTTGGGGATTTTGCCTTTAATCGGTTTGGGAAATGAGTGGGAGAGAGCGAGATGGGAATAGGATTGGGGGATGACCGTGGGTCGGAATCAAGCCTGGGTCTCCATGAGCACTTTCACCCGAATATGGTATGGCTGTTGCTGCTTTTGCCATAGCACCCCCAGATCTAGAATGGTCAGACTATTGGGACACATACAAAATGTTGTCTTTCTGGAAGGGTTAAAGATTGGCGTTTTTACTGGTAGTTAAACTTATGTTTTCCCATTGTCAGTAAGTAAGTGAGATATACCTTTCGAGTCTTGGTAGAAGGCTGAGAGGCACCACAACTAAATGCACCCCAGTGTGTTTTATACAGTAGATGGTAAAATAGATGGGTTGTGTATATGGTGTGTATTCTATTTATTGCAGAAATATAGAGTGTCATAAGAATATGCTACATATTTGGGGAAAGTATTTTGAAAGGGTGGATGTCATGATGCATAAGACATAATCATAACTAATGTGGAACATAACCAGTATGTGTAAGTACCCTCTCACTCAAATAAATCAGAGATCATGCCATATTAATTCCCAAGGCCTTGCAGGAGGAAAAGAAAGTGTTTTAAAATTCATGAGCCATGAATTTAATGTTTTCTTTGCTACAGGCTAGCAAATGAAACAATTAGTCCAGGCCTCTGGCTAGGGTTCAGAAAAATCAATACTACTTGATAGTAGTGTAGCCTATTGACCAAATCCATGGTTCACCCTGACCTAACACTGCAATAGATACCCTTATCGGGGGATTAAGCATGGCTGCCTGTGCAAATGCAGATGGATAGTTGTGCATATTTAAGCAGCCGTTGGGAAGTCCTAATCAGTTTGCTCTGTGTCTCCACAAAGCTGAGTGAATACTGGCCCGGCCTTGTGCAGGGAGGACTTGGGTGTGGATCACGATTGAATTGGATGGCATGGTGAGGAGGTTGTGAGGAGGATTGCTCCCTCTTGCTCTGTGTGTCTCTCCATTTGCAGTTGCAGTTTAATTTGTTTGATTTGTTCATCAGACACCTGTGTTCTGGGCCATTCCTTTTTGGAATTAGCATAATCACCTCCAGACCCAACACTAGCACAAAATCATTACACTGCACCGACCTTTCACCATTGTAAATGTATTGACTGTCTCTTGTCTCTTTAACGTGCTGTTTTGAAATCTTGAAGTAATTGCTCAAATCTCTGGAAAGTATTGAAATTCCCATTGACACTTATTGACTTTTATGATGTTAAATGATGCACCCACCACACCATAGATATAATCATGAAACAGCAAAACAGCAAGAAAAATCTCTGTTCTAGGTTGTACAGAGATTGTATTTACCACTCCAAGTACCGGTATGTGTAAATTCTTGTTTCATCGCAACATGTTTTTTAGGATTCCTGCATCAGTAAAAGATCTCCGGGTCACTGTCAGATACATGGTATAATCTAATGAGGGATGACAGCAGATTCTTGTAAGTCACTCAGTATGTTTCAAAGTTACAGTGCAAGCTGAGAGAGTCCCACACAGATGTGTGTGGAATAACAAATGCAGTAAGTTCCTCCTATTTATTACCTTATAAATTCAGCACTGTCTCTTTCTATCTCTGTCTGATTCTTGATGATCCATACTGTGGCTCCTGCCAGGTGTTTGCATTATTCAAAGTTAAGTCTCACCTTTTATGTTTTTCTTCTTTTTGTTTTCCCCCTTCCACCTGTTCTAAAAGCCTCTTCTGTGTCATCACAGTGACGGGCTCTTTTAAAAGACATGATTGGAATGAAAATGCAGGTGGCCAAAGCGATCCCCTCTTTCTCATATGGAATAATTATTACTGCCCCCCTTCAACCACCCACCCACAGTTACTCTCCTCCTCTCCTCCCTGCTAAAAGGCCCTTGCGTTCTGGGCGCCCATCCACCTGCCAAAGGCTAAACAATATTCCATCCATCACCCTCACCACTTGACAAATACATTCCATAATAGAAGTTTATTTTTATGGGAGGCTGAATCAGAGGCCTTCCCATGCATACAAAAGCATGTCAAAATTATTTATGAGCGCTGCTGAGATGCACAATATGTCATATCAAACACCTATTTTCCTCCGCCGGTGTGGGAGCCTGTCAATAGCCTGCACTGCTATCAATAATGTGGAGAACTGCAGAGATAAGGCACAGGGAGCCTCAGGTCATTCCGACTACCACACACACACACACACACACACACACACACACACACACACACACACACAGACACACAGAGACACACACACACACACACACACACACACACACACACACACACACACACCCACACACACATAGACACACACACACATACATACAAACATGCACCCATAGGCACACACACATGCACAGACACTGCAAGCAGTGCTTGTGCACGCCACATGCAAAGGACCTGACGGCACACAGGTGCACACACACAGATAAATGAGGACATGGATGTACATGCAAACATCCCCACTATCGTGCACACACATGCAAACACACAAACAACACACACATGCATGCATAAACAAACAAACAAACATGCGTGCACACATGCAGGGACAGATGTAGCCAGCAGCTGCATCTGTGGGGTCAACCCTACCGCATAGTGATGCATACTGTGGCTCGGAGCCTCCTGGGGAAACAGGGCGTCCCGGTGATGGGCACCTCGTTTAGTGTCACAGCTCACTGTTGTTACGGTCCACATCCAGATGTTAGGAGCTCAGGCCAGGTGTTCTTAGACGACACTTACACCTTCCAGGGTCAAAGGTTGACTGCTACACCGCACGGCATGGCAGAAAACCATTCAGGACTAGATTGCAGTTTTTATGCCATCAGACAATGCAGTGCAGTTAGACCCCATTAGAAATGGTACCGGCATGCGCATCCCACCTCAAATGTCTTTGAATGCTCAGAATATTGTTACATGAGTCTTGGTGGATAGGAGCTGCATCACATAGAATGGATTGGAAAGAAGTGAAGTGCTTGAGTCAAAAAACCTATTGATCTCACACCATACAGAATAGTAGAGGTGATATGATCAAAAATGAGGGGATGGAGACATTTATTAATATTCATCCATATTTCATATTTATCTATAAAGGTAAAGTAGTCTGTAGTTTGTCTTTTAAAACACCACATTAATGCTAGATCCAAACCTGTTCTGGTGTCAAAATGCATTTGAAGAGCACTTGAAAAAGATGAAGTAAGCCGCAGCTCTATCTATCTACCACAGCTTTGAAAAAGCAAGTAGGATTACTGTAGTGCTACCAAAGCATTTGGGAAGCTGAACTTTTGGCCCTGTGAGGAAAAACTGGTTTTGGTACAGGGTACAAAGATTATTTACAAATGGGTTTCAAAGCAGGCTTCTGTTGCGTCTCACAGATGAACTCTCAACCCTGTGCTCTGGAATGTTTTATTGTATGTTACATCTTCTATGTGTTTCTTTGTTACATTAACCTTTAAAAAGTGTGCAGAGGGCTACTGAATATAAGCTGAAAGACTTTATTTAGCCACTTGTTGAGCATGCAGATGTTTGTGAGAGATTTATTACTTTTTTTTTTTTTTTTTTTTTTAAATATAAGGATTAGCGATAAGAAAGGCAAAATGGGATCCGTATTGAAAAGATCTGTAGTCATAACTTGATGATTTTGAATAAATCAACCAAACATCACAGGACTTTTGTTGTTTAATTTCCTGTGTATTAGCCGCATTGTGTATACACCACAGGACAGTGTTTTATGCAAGTTAAACAAACAAAACCATATTCATACCATATTAACTGTCCCTGTGTATTAACCTCATAGCTGAAGAAATTTAGCAAAATCAATGTATAAACCTCAGCTTATAGTTGAGAAATTACTGTAGAGGACTTTGATCCAAAGGCCTACTCTTGATCCTACTCTTGAATCCTTTGAATCCTCCTCCCTAGACTCCTAGTACTAGATGGATGTTCTCTGTGTTGGGAGTAGAGATAGCTAAATCTGCATGACTTTTTGCATTTGCTTTGCTGCTTTTTGTGTAGTTTCTGACCTGTATTGCACTGTGTAGTGTAGTGTAGTGTAGTGTAGTGCAGTGTAGTGTGTAATGTAGTGCAGTCTAGTGTAGTGTAGTGTAGTGTAGTGTAGTCAGTGTAGTGTAGTGTAGTGTAGTGTAGTGTAGTGTAGTGTAGTGTAGTGTAGTGTAGTGTAGTGTAGTCAGTGTAGTGTAGTGCAGAGCAGTGCAGTGTAGTGTAGTGTAGTGTAGTGTAGTGTGTAGTGTAGTGTAGTGAGCTGTGGTGTATGTTGGACTTCCACAGTGTTACTACTGGAGAGGGCTTTGACAACAAAAGGCAAACACATGTTTATTAAGTGGGTAGCAAAATCAATTGTTTCTCCAGGTGGCAACAGAAGTGTCACTCAGCAAAAAAAAAGAAAGGTTGCCAGAATTACATGGGAATTCAATATCATTGACAATTCAATTTTCTTACCAGTGTCAAAGCCTATTCAACTTCCAATTTCTGCATGAGGAACAAGTCTCTAGTTTAATCACATATTAATTAAAATTGAGCGTTAAAGTTCACCTTGGAATGGTAATCGAGGCAAACAACCTCTGCCACAACTGTGAGTTATGCATGTGCGTTCAAGGGATAATTGGCTCGATACAATAAGCACAGGATTTTCACAGAATGTTAAATGCCACCCGTTGTCCTAACCCTAAGAGCTATTTAAAGCGTTCATGCAGTTGGCATTACTCTGTTGTTAAGAAAGTTGAATGATGAATCAGTCAAGACTGGAAAAAAAAAAATTGTATATCCATGGACAGAAGAGAATTACACATACAAGAATATACGAAATGTAGGCTGTGAATATTTTCCATGTTTTTTAAGTCACACAGGATAACTAATCTGTTAATTAACTAATCTAAAAACTAGACCTGATAAAGTTTAAAGGTAATTTAATAGAATAGCTACCAGTAATGTGAAGACATATCTCTTTTAGGCCTTTTTAGGCATTAGCATGGACTGTAAAGTACATGTGCAGATTTAGCATCAACACCACCTAAATGTTAAAAGTTTTACCACAAATAAATATCATAGAATGTGTAATGTGCGATGAAACCCGTTCAAAATTACTGTAATAAAGGAAGTATTTTGGCATTGTAAAAGATGTGATTGTGAAAAGAACTGCAAGCTTTTATTTGATATTGCTCATTATTATAGACTTGATGGCAAGAGTTTTGTTTCAACCTGCAACCATTTCTTTTACATTCCCTGTGGGAAAGGAAAACACATCGCCAGCTCGTTGGCGATTTAAGTGCCGCGTTGGCCAGATGATAGGCCTGTTCTCATTACTGCCCAGTAATAAATTGATAATGTGCTAATGTACCTGGGAAGACAAGAAATGTGACTGTTGTCTGGCCTTGCTCCCTGCTGTCCCTTTCTTGTGGATCACCGTCTTCTGGCTTTTTATACCGATACATGCTGAGACACTGCAGGACACAGGTGACCTGTTGGCTCGTTAGCTCCCCGCCGCTACATTTCAAAGTAACAGTTTTTGGCCTGAGTTTCCTGTTGTCCTTCATCTTCCACTCTCCCTTTTCTCTCTCTCACCCCCCCTCCCCCCACTCACCGCCTCACCATGTGTGTCCTCTGCAAACAGCAACATGGCAACAATTTCATTTGTAACCTCTGAGCTATACCCGTGTAAGTCTCACATGTCTTGCCTCCAACCTCTTAGGTGTTTTGCATAGAGGGAGGGTGGAGTTTGGTTAAAGTTTGGATGATGGAAGATGTTAAGGAACTCGGCCCTTTACAATAGCTACAATATATGTTAGTCAAGCTATGGAGATACAATAGCACACCATATTAATGAATCAACTTAGACTGGCCATATTTTATTGAATTAAAAAAGCTCATCAACAATTTTTTTGAGGTTTTATATATGGCAGATAGATTACCATTGTAACTGCAATCAGGGAAAACACAACTGGCATTCCCTCTTTTACCAAACAGGGCCCAGATTCTTAGCCTGTCTTATGAAAGGCAGTGAAAGGCAGTGGTGTATTCTGAGTTAAAGGGTTCTTCCCTCCTCCATAGAGCGTGGGGCCAACAGTACTATCACACATGTTTATCAACTCAGATGTCTGCTCAGGTCAACAGACTCTTGCTCATATGTGCAATTGGCAGACAACAATGCAGATTTAAATATATCTCTCTCTCTGTATGTCAGTATGATTTCAAACATAACAGCAGAACATTGAGTTCAGTCTATTTCTTGAAAAAGAAAACTGACATACTGTACATGTCAGTTTGATATAGTCATATATGACACAATAACATTGATATACTAGGAATATGCTGATCAATGTGATTGCCTTTTCAGGCTTGTGTCTAATCAGAATGACTTTAACTATCTTGGCACTGGCAAGCTTGAGAGGAGAGGAAGCTCAGAATGCAAGGTTAGCAGAGTTTAACGGTGACACGTGCATACATTTCAGACTGACTTGGCCTTGTATCAAGGCTTGCTGTGATTGTAATTTTGTCTCCCCTTTTGTGAAAACACAAGTGAGCCAGAGCTCCGCAGGACACTGCCTATCTGACGGCACGGGGAGGAAATTTGGCACCAGACAGAGCGAAACGGCACAATTCCTCGTACTCATCAGAGCCGACAGAAATGGGGAAACAAATCATAAGCAAAAAAAACAAAAACAAAAACTGAACTGAACTTGATGCACTGCCGCCGTTACGTTTGAAATCATACTGACATACAAAGAGATATACAGTACCTCTCGCCTTCGCATTGCCAGAGACTCGCAACAGGAACAGGAGGCGGGGGGATGAAGTGAGAGAGCATGAGCGCGAGATAGGGTTTGAAAGCGTGAAGAAGAAGAGAAAGAAAAAGAAAGGAGAGAAAGAAAAAGTGGGAGAGAGGGAGAAAGACAGAGTACTGTCTGGTGTCATTATGCAGCGGCTGGCTGAGTGGGAGGGAGTAAAGGGGGCTGGTGAGCAGCCGAGAGGGCCAGAGAGGGGCGTGAAGCTGGGCCACTCCATCCGCCACTGACAGGCAGCCAGCAGGACCCCGTCAGGGGCTGGGAGCATTATGTTAAATAGGGTGATGACTGATTTGATAGCTCATCTATCTTGTTTCGGTGAGTTCCAGAAATCCGTGCCGCCATGTCACATGTGTCTCTGAGCCGCGCGCCGGGCGCATTTCACAAAAGCGGGCCCTCCCCCATCCTTTTCATTGGGTGCCCTGCCCCACTTCTACATGGTTGTCTCAAAACACAACCATCACGTTTTTATATTTGTATAGGTATAGACATTATAATGTTGTGCTTGTCTTAGGACTTCACATCCACTTGAAATAGTAATGCTTCCCATGGAGTAATTGACAATTTTTTATTGAACTATTTTTGTAGGCAATTAGAGATTTGTGAAACTGGATTTTTCTTCACACACTGGGAGAGATGAGTTAAGTGTTAAATAAAGTGCTGCTAAAAGTAACTCAGTAAGTGGCAGCACAGACTATCAATCAGCAGGCAAGGTATCTTTACTGTATTTAACCCCAACCCCTTAAGATCCCATCACTCTTTCCTTTTGTTCTTTCTTTCGTTCTTTCTTTCTTTCATATAGTAGTTGACTTTTTACATATAGTAGTAGCAGCTCAGCAAGGTGAACTAAAGTTGGCCCATACTTTTCTTTCGTTTTCAGTGCATGCCTCTTCTTTGTCTTCCCATCCCTTTCTCTCTCTCTCTCCCTCCCATCCTCCCCTCCCTTCTCCTCCACTCCTCTCCTATCCCTCCCTGTTTTCCTCTCAAGTCATATATCCCGGTGTGTCAGGATGGAAATGTGCTGTGTTTGTGAGTGAGAGAAAACAGTGGTGGCAGTAGCCCGGGCTCGTCATTACGGCCCGCTGCTGAATAATTCACGGCGTCTCCTGGAGAGTGCAAGGACGGCGCGACGCCATCTTATAAGAGCTGACGGTGTGTCGCTTCACATCAGCGCCGTCGCCATGCCGGTGGACGCCCACCAGCTTGCACCGGCACATGCCCGCGTCTCCTGGCAGCCCCGTCGGCTGTGATGCGCCTCGCCGTTGTCACCTAGAGGAACATCCGCTAAGAAGCTATACAGCCCCTTACCCCAAGGAAAACACGTTTGGAGTTGCATATCGCCACTTAAAATACTCTGAAAAATGGGGAGCTGTTTTTGATATTGCAATATATAGAGTATTTTTCCTAACATTAAAGAAGGCAAAAAACAAGTTTAATATTTTGTTTTGTCCAACAAAAATCCACATTTCTTACCTAATGAATGCAAGCTTGCTAGCTAGCAAGCTTGTAAAGGCCGCAGTGTGGAGACCATGGTGATCGTGTGCAGTACGGAATATGCAAATGCATTCCATATCGGCTCTGTTGACTGGGGTGCTCCAGAAACTGTTCTTATTTACACTTCCTCAACAACTTGCCATTTAAAGAAAACATGTTAAATTTAAACAGACTCTATAGTTGCTCATTGGGTCCCAAAGGCCCTCAGGCTTTGTCCCACAGATGGTTTGTTGAATAGATTGCAACACCATCCACATTGTCACAGTAATGCAGAGAACAACTGCTGTTTTTCATGGTTGCACCTGGGACTGTTATAGAAGCATTTGTGTGAATCTCAGTGATTATGCACTGATGGTGATACTTGAAGTAATTTGACACGCTAAATCTGAAGCAGATAATAATTGACTCTCATGTTTTCTCCCTATCTTTCATTTTCTGTGTCTGAACTATATTATCAACAAAACATTGATGTTTAAAAGACACTAGTGATTTGCAATTGCAAATTCACTCATACTCACACAGTTGTTCGCAAAGTGTGTCATTGAAAAGTAGAAACCACTAAAGTAACTAGATGTACCGCATAGCGGTACAAAATATGACCGCCGCTCAGTCCTGTACATCCGTTCCGCGAAAATAAATCACACTTCAATTTGTCTCCATATTTTGCTCCATCCCCCACTCTTAAAACTTTTGTGTATGCTTGTTTGGCATGCCTGAGTGTGTGTGTGCGGCTGCACAGAAAGTAGCCTACTGGTGCTGAAAAGGTGAATAGATTGTAGAATAGACAAAGAAGATGTAGCATTGTTATAAAACCTTAAAAATCTCTAAACAATCACAAGTAGGGCAGTTCATCACAGTTCATCCATTGCAACTGGATTGATGAAAGGTCACTTACTGTACACCTGTAGGCTACATTGTATATGGGAAAAGCAAAAGGTATCAGCATAATGTTATTTATTTATTTATTTATTTATAAACAAAAACATCTCTGTCAGTTCCATGTTGTTTTCAACAGCTATCAAAAACAAAGGTCATTTTTGGATGGATGGATTTTTTGTGAATGTTTCTTCTTCTACATAAGATTTTAGTCATCTTTAGTTCATGTAACACTTTATTGTCAATGCAGAAATTAAGTAACAGTAGTCTGAAACGTTATTGTTAATGCACAAATTAAGTAACAGTAGTCTGAAACAAAATGCTGTTTTACATCTAACCAGTGCAGTGTTGCCAACTTAGCGACTTTGTCGCCATATTTAGCGAGATTTCAGACCCCCCAAGCGACTTTTTTTGTAAAAAGCGACTAGCGACAAATCTAGCTACTTTTTCTGGCGTTCTTGGAGACTTTTTGAGACTCTGATGTGATGGCGTAACGTCCCTTTTTACTCTTCTGAGTGAGCAGTGAGTTTGGCTGTGCTGTGTAAGATTCTAATGCCTGTTTCATTTGTGAATTAGCCTACATCGAGTTCGCTCATGTAGCTTAATGCTCATTCTGGTGTATACTATGACAAGATGTACAGAAGTGTATCAATTAACCTAATATACAAGTAAATTAAATTAAATATATTTAAATTAGGCTCTTAAAGTTGCCTATTTGAGTAGGCCTAGGAGAAAAGCAAACAGGTGTAAAGGGGAATTAAAGGGCCATCACAATTTTTGGGGGGGGAAGGGGGGGTCACGACCTGGTGACGTAATTGATATGCAAATTAGTGCGTGACATCATCTAACGACATTTAGCGACTTTTGGAGCTGGCTTTAGCTACTTTCCATTTGAAATAGTTGGCAACACTGAACCAGTGGTGCAAATAACTGACATGTCCAAATGGGCCTTGATGAAATGTGTCGCTAGACTGTTCATACACATTTTAACGGGCCAAAGTTGAAGAGCTGTTGTCCGTTATTGTTCGTGCAAATATAGGATGATTCATGTTCCCTTGCATTGTGTAACTGAGGTCCATGGCTAGTCTGGCTTTCACCAGACCAAGCTCAATCTTTTAAGAAATCAAAAAATAAATAGCGGGCAGATCAGGCTGAGTTCACCCAGCCTAGTCCATAGGTACCCAATATTGTTTAATTTTCTGATTGAGATATCCACGCTCTGGCTATTCTAAATGCAAAAATGCATCAGGGAGTTATGACAAAACTGTAACTAACAAACTAGATCCTAATAGAAAGCTGTTAGCTTCCCTAAGCTACAGGTAGGCTTATAAGGTAGGCCTATTTACAACATAAATTGTCAATAGGCTATGCTGGCGACACAAATAAAATCTCCTTTGAAACCAATGGCTTACGCCTTACAGTATCAAAGCCGGACTTAAACTGCCATATCCACGCGGCTCCATTAAACTGCCTAAATATCCAGTAGCTTAGTGTGTTGCTCCATAATGAAATGAAGGTGTCATTGTTTGGGAACAGCGTACGAATGACAGACTAGGGCCACTTCTAAATGGGACCCACTACACCCAGTAGGCAAAACAAAATGTATCAGATGTAGGCAAAACTGTATCAGACCCGTGTAACGTTGGTAAATCTTCCATTGCACAGAATGATTTTTTGTAGCACGTGCAACAAAATGACAGTCGAAAAGATACAATTACAATGCTGCTATCAATTTGCTTGGTATAACCGCATTTATAGTTTTCTACAAATGCAATCAATCAAATTGGCCTCCATCACTCAACCAACGCTTAACGGTAACATTACCTAGGTCCTTATTGATATTATTAGATTAACATTACCTGCAGTAAAAAACCAAGCATGTCCAATAAACATCCTCAGATTTATTTCGGCTTCAAGAAGAAATGGGAATTACATTTCATGTGAACATCGCCCTATCCTTATTAGACGTTCTCTGCGGTAAACTATAGTCCTTGTAGGAAGCGTCCATTGTTTTTCCAACCCACTTTTAACTTTCAACAAAATTACGTCTCACTGCAACGATGCGACGAAACAAAATTCTTCCGTAAAAGTCTAGTGGGGCTACATACCCACCAAATTTCATGTGCCCCGGTGGTTCGGTGTCCCGGGTATCGTTGACCATAAATTCAGGAAGTAGAGGACAAAAAAAAAAAAAAAAAAAACTTTGACAATCCCTATATGACCGCTTCACTAGCTTCGCTAGCGGCGGTCATAATAATTTCATTACTAATTCTATGCTCAGCTGTGTTATTGTAAAACTGTAATAGATTTAAAAAAAAATTAAAGGAAACTGGGCAACATAGCTATGAAAACAAAAGATGTTGTGTAGAATAGAATGTTTATAGCTGTTTATAACAACCAGTCTGAGTAGAACAAAAGCTGTCCCTTTCATGGGATCTGAGGACCCAAGAACTTGAACTGTTTTGTCCACAAACAATTAAAACAGAACATGCGAGTCAATTTTGGCCAAAACTGTTGGATCAAACAAAATCGACAGTGATGAAGGTCCTTGTTCTAATGACTGTGCTGCAGTAGTGTTTATTGGTAGTTTTACCAGTCTCACCATTGGAGAAAGATCTGAATCTCTTTGAATCTCTCATTGCCTTATAATAGCCGACATCAAAACCTTTATACCCTATTGGCTATGCTATTAAAGGCAGCGTGGCCTTACTATTCCCTGACAACAAGCACAACTGCCATGCAGTCAGTCAGTTAATGGCTATCAAGAACAGCAGGACAAAAGACAAACAAGAATTAAAGCACATCCCCACCAAAGAAAGGCACCAGCTGAAAGACACCTAAATGAGAATATCAAATGGTGCCTGTTTACTTTTATTTTATTTATCTTGTTTTGAACGGTACAGAGACTCAACTTCATCATCCATTTGGGGCCATTACCCGGGCTTCAGGGGGCACCAGCGCCAAGCGGGGGTCTCGGCTCTTGGGACTGCTCTGGCTGGGGCTTTTCCTAGCTTAATGATCCAGCAGTTCTTCAGAAATTGAAGAGCAATATTGAGCATAGGAATGATGTGCAAAGCCATGTTGTTTTTTCGAGAGCACTCATTTTTATTGATATTTATTTCTATATTTTCTGTCTCCTCTTGACGTTAAAGTATCATTCAAAAAGTGTTGCTGCACAAAATGAGATCACCAACAAAGTACTGCAAAAAGTTAGAAATGTTATCTTCCTGACTGCCATAATAAGAGATGCATTATATGTAGCCTACAAGAGATGGAGAAAGATTATACCTTATTCATAGATTTGGGATCTCACATAGCATTCCAGCTGTTGAGACCTAAGTGAGTTAGATACATGCTGATGTCATCATAGATGAAATGTGTTGGTAGTTTATTATTGAAAATGGTAATCAGCATCTCATGTGCTGCATCATAATATCAATTTAACCCTCAAATCTTACCGACATACTTTATCCTTGGGGTCAATTTGACCCCAGCTAAATAAACCCTCAGAAAATGATTATAATATTATCATATTTCATATTGTTACCCAGTTTTTTTGTGACAGGTACTTAACAAGAGTGTAATAAACACCATCAAAAGCCCTACAAAACAATCCCACTCCCCCACACCCCTTTATGAACCGTGGAACCCTGGCTGGCAATATTACACATCCAGTGTCAGCAGCCCAAAGGCTTGCTGTTGCTTCACCTTTTGACGTATACAGTCCTGCCAAAATTACTTATATGTAATATGCACTTGTATATGTAATACTGATAATAACAAAATATCATACTATTACAATTATAATATCCATAATGTGTCAAATATTCATGTATCTTATGTTTTATACAGCTGGGGTCAAACTGACCCCAAGGAACACCAATGTACAAAATATTTGTACAGGACATTGAAAACATATTATTGTTCAAATGTCATGCTTACTCTGTTGTACCCTTCAATTGAGGAAAAGTCATGAAACATGAAGCAAAAAAAAAGTGAACCATATATTTTATGATGTTAAACATTGCTTGGGGTCAAATTGACCCCAAGGATTACAGGAGGGTTAAATCGTTCATCACCTTATATACTGGAGTGCATTTACTAGTTGCAATGCATGGTTGGAACATGGTTGGGATTATGCAGTTGTGACCCAAGTGTTCCCCAAAATGATAGTTCAAACTATAGTGGTGAAACTAACACCTGATACCTCGTTAAGCAACAGTTTGGTTTTCCAAAACCGTAGTTCCAACAAACATCATTAAGTTGTATAGTTTGAACTGCAACTTTTGACCTGACGCTGAAGCATACTGGTAGTTTCAGGAATCTTTAATGTCTTAGACTTCCCTGGGACAGTTGTATGTTTTTAAATTAATACGTATAAATAAATCCAGGTTGCTGGAGGATATTTAACACTTCTAACCACTATGCAATTGTACTTTTTGAAAATATGGCAGGAAACCCATTATTAAAAAGTCAACTTGCAGTAACATGCATGCAAGGTGAAGTCACACACCTGCAGACAATAATGCAAGATATACAGTACACTTCTGATCAATCTGTTGTTGATAATATGTATAGCTTTAATACTACTAAAGTACTTCTTGACTACTTACGTTCAGAAACTATCATGGCTCAAACTTCCAACAGTTTTAGGAAACCGCCATTAGTTAGGTCTTGATTATTGAAAGATGCATCATGTCATGTTAGTTCAATGCTAACTTCCGTGGTTGTATGGGAAAGGTACTCCAGGGCTGTTCCAGCAGGTCTAGAGTAGGTTTAAAAACAAAAATGATTGAAGGATGCAAAACCGACAAAGAAGTCACCAACTTAGCATATATGCATTTCTGATGGGAACAGGGTGAGACATGGCTAGTTGGTTGGTATGTCAATCATCTTATATGTTCAGTCTCTGATTCATTCTTCTCTCATGTCGTGAAAAAATACACTCCACTATTAAAACAGAGAATGTCAAGAGAGCTCTGTGTTGGGAAACACATAGAAGTAAGATGCTGTTAACTGACCTGTGAAGGATTTCTCAGACCTATGCTCATAGGCTACTTTTGTTGGTGTTTATTTAATCTTTGATGAAAAAGTAAAATCCCTCTTTGGCCTGTAAGGTATAGGTATGGTGATCCTATATATTGTCTTGTATGAATCAATCAATTGTGATCTGGCCTTTTATGGGTTTACTGGCAATTATTGAAATGTTCATTGGTCAATGTTTAGTTTGATTTTATATCTTAAATTTTATCTCTACACATTATGCATGAAACCTCATTGAAAATTAAAGAGGGCAATAAGGGTTTGCAGGGATTATTGCAAAGAAACATTTGACATTTTTACAGAGATGGTACATAAGAAAAGCCTATTTAGTCCCCGAACGTACATATCTGCATTTCCATGCCTCCTGTTGCTAGAGGTTCAACTTTATTGAATAGAGTGTGCAAGATGGAGCACATGTTGGAAGATTAAAAACATTAAATGAAATAAATTGCTTAGCTTTTGACAATTATCTTCACTAATGAACATTTGTGTACAAACACCATCTCCCCAGGTCTTGTTGTTGTAATCATCATTTAAAAAGTTGTATCTGTTTTGTTTTTTTCTTCGCTGAGTCTTTGTTATCAATCTTCACTGATTGGGGGAAATGATATTAGCTGAGCCTGCATGAGCGATGCCTGGTGGTGACACCAAGCGCTGTTGTGCCAAGCCTGCTTACACCCGGTGTTCGTAATTACACATCTACATATTATGCCCCACAGCATCGAGGAATTAAGCAAAGTGGTGGGGACACTTAAAACACTATAATAAATGTTGGCTCATTATGTTAATGTGACTGTTTTCCTGCTCAACCTCCTTTGCAGTTTCTGAGAGAGAGAAAGAGAGAGAAGGTAAAGAAGGTGGCACTGCCCTTAAAAACCACGCAGAGCATGAGGTAAGAAAATGACCAACTTGTGTTATCATACTTTACAATGGCAAAACTGCAAGATTGTAATTCTGTGTGGAGTTCCAGACGCTACAGGTACCCATTATTTTATGAGCTGTTTCCAAAAATATAATATCTGGATGGGTGTATAGGTGCTGATTCCATGTGCACCGAGCACCCACAGAGGATCTTTGACCAATATAAATGATATCATGATGGACAAAAGTGCAAAACGGTGTAGATTTAATAGTAGCTGATTTGAGCACCCACTGACAGAAACAGAAATCGGCGCCTATGGATGAGTTTATCTTCATAGTAACAGATGAGACTAAACGATGGACTTGTCTCCCATCCTTAGTTCATTGCCTTTTTTGGTTGTATTTTATTTCTGCAACTTATCAGAAAGCTACAACAGCAATCAGACTACAGACAATAAAAAAGACTACAGACAATAAAAAAGTAGATTTATTAGGTTTCAATTCAGAACAAGGGGCAAAAATACAGTACCACCTTTGTTACAGATCTCACCATTGTCCTGATATATGTTAAAAAAACGTATAAACGTATGAAATTGTATCATTGGTTGTCTTGGTTATATCATGATGTCCAGTATAGAACACTTGTATGTACACTGTGGTTGTGGGTCTCATTATGGTTTCAATGAATAAAGGTAGGACGAAATTACCACCTCTTTGCCACACACACCCTCATACACACAGACACACACACAAAGTCAAAACACACACACACACACACACACACACACACACACACACATGCTCACAGAATGATAACCAGGCTTGGTCTGTATAGGTTATTGCATCACAGGCTGAGATCAATAATCTATTGGATTGTGGTTAAATTGGAGCTAGAAGTGGATGTCACTCGTCCTCATCAAGGACCCAGAGTGGTGTGTTTGTCATGTCAGATCTCCGATTCTGTTTCTGCCTGTTATTATTGCTCCCATGGGCTCTCTGACATTAAATACACAACACCACAATCACCAGCATGGATGGGTATCACTTCAGATAGGGAGGCACTGGTTCCAGACTATCTGCATTGTAAAAAAGGAAAAGTCAGGGTTGTCCAATTTCAAACCATATTATATTAACATTACATAAAACTGTCTAGTTTTGAATGAAACACAACCTTATAGGGCTCTATTTTGGCGATCGGAAATGGATGGTCAGTGGCGTAAAGTTTATAGACATTGACGGTGGCCAGTCCACATTGACTAATTTAATGGCGCGATTATTTGATCCAACGTCAGGACGCTTGGCGCAAATAGGTTGTTCTTATGTTTCTTAACCAGTCATGGGTGTGTTTTGGGCGTAACATCTTTTAAACCAATGAGAATGACATCTGTCATTCCCTTTAACAGCAAGCAGCACAACTTCAAACAGCGCATCGGTATTTTGATAGTCAGTGGCGGATTTGAAGGAATCTGCTTGCACGCGAGACCGTATGGAACAGGTATTCCACTAAACCATGCTTTATTAAAACCTGTTTGTGACTAGCAGAGTATAGGCTACACGCATTTGCACTTGTGTATTATTTGAACTCATAGGCAAAGTGAAACTAACTTCACCATGGTCTCATATTCAACGACAAAACAGTTCTACACAGTTAATTACTTTAACTATTGACTGACCATAAAAAAGCCTAAAAAAAGCAACACCCCAATAATGTTCGAATGACTGAATAAATATCCTAAGAATATTTATCCTGCAGAGGAGTTTCTGCTTACATCTCGTGACAGTGCATCTTCAGCTGTGCTTTATATGTGTGCGCTACAGACCAGATTTGTCTTGGTCAGTGGCATAATGATTTTTAAACGGTGTAAGATAACGATTTTTGGATCACCTTATTTTGCTAATTACCACACCCCTGGGCGCAAGGTTTAATAAAAGTTAAAAAAAATCCGCCTGACTGGGTGTAAGATAAGAATAAGCTTTGCGTTGCACTTTGTGCCACCTTGCGCCAGGTGCAAGATAAGGGCCTTTGTGTTCAAATAGTCAGTTTTTTCTATTTTTCTAATTTAATCACCTAAGGTAAGCGTATATACAGTAATGGGGAAAAAAAGGAGAAGAGGGTTTATATAGTACATGCTTACAAAATGGCTGTGTCTCATTTGACATTGTTATTTGTACACGTAACTATACAAATCACAGCATGTAAATAGGAAAATGTTAGTTCTTTTGTCACTATTGGGAGGTGCAGGCTATTTGAAGCCGGCCACTTCGAGGCACCTGTGCTAAGCTAGGCTAGCAGCAGGAGCGTCAGACCGAGTAACTACATGCACAGAGATGAGAAGGATATGTATCGACTTATCTAACTCTGGGGAATGCGGTGAATAAGCTGAAGTCCCAAAAAGTCAGTGTGTTCCTTTAAAAGTAAACAGTTGAGGAATCTGGATGATAATCTGTGTTTCCTCTATGTACACGGTCCACCACAAAATTATTGCTACTGCTGCTTCAGGATTAGGGTAGCTGAACAATATATTCCCGGTTACCTTGTAAGTTATCCTGCTGAAGTGTCATTCCTTGCTGGCCAGCACTTACATCACATTTTAAACGTGCAGTCAGTGATCGTATAGCCTGGGTACCAGCTGAACTTAGCCCCGCCCACAACATTTGAGGTTGGGAAGTTCGGTCTGGACTTGTTCCGTTGCGGAGCGACTATGGCCGAACCAGAGCTGTTTGGATCAATCAAATTGGGCTTTGTACAATGATGGACAGATGAGCAACAGTGCCTCGTCTACCACGTCATCTGAGCACTCTTCAGTTGATTTTGTTTGCAACAAAAACACTGTGGCTAGAAGCTAGACAGATGGCTTCTAAGATCCCATTTACACATTGGTTGTATCACTGAAAACAATTAGTTTTGAAATCAAAGTGGATATGTGGGAAAACTCCGGTTTCACTTTCACCAAGGGAAAACAGCATTTTTGCATTGTGACATCAGTGTTTCCCACAGAATTGAATTGTATTTGTGGTGGTAGGTTTGCAGAATTAACTTGAACTAGTGCAGTGCCCGTTCAAACATGCTATTTCTTCCACACAGACGCTTCTTGCTTTATGGACCCTTTCAAGAGAGTTCCATTATCAGCATCATAGTTGGCCCCACAAGACTTCCGTTCTAACATTCCATATGTTATCTTAATGCAGAGGAAGTAGATTGGGGCCCAAATAGAACGTTCAAGCATTGTTTTTGTTTTTATTGTTGAAAGGGTCTATAGATAGATTAGTGCAGCGTGGTTATGATTCTAACCAGATTTAAGCACAATTTAGTACAACCAGGAAACTCATTGTGTGGTGGTAAATGTTGATATTGTGGTGGGCCGCCACAAATGAGTCAATGTATGGGAAACACTGGACATGCTGTTCAGTCAGCAGGCAGCTAGTGGATGGTGAGGTGATGTTTGCTGTGACAAAAAATGTTTTAGCTTAAAAACCGCGTAACATCAAGCAACTTCGAGCAACTTTAAGGCATTTGTGGAGAAGAAGGATGGTTCGGGTGTTCTTCCTACAGCTCACAGTAAGCTATTTTGTTGCTCTAATTGGTTAGGTCTATCCAACTGACTGCAGAGGCACTTTCCCCACTGTATCGGTTGAAACACGCCCCATAATCACATCCCAACGGACCAGTATAAGACTCAAATTCTGACTAGAATTGAGTATGACATCAGGCTACGTATGCCCATAACATTTTTTGTCACATTCAGCAATCATCTCCTTACGACCGCTAGCTGCCCATTCCATGAGTACACTGTGAAAAAAATCTGGTTTCTGTAGGCAGCCCAAGCTCCAAAAAATTTAAACAAAGTGGGAGCAGGATTTCCCCAATCAAAAACGAAACTCTGTGTGGAGTTTTTTCTGGGAATACTGAACTGGGAGGGGTGAAATACCTCTCTGGTGTGTTTTGTTTAGTCCTAGGTTAAAATATGCATTGTGTTGAACAAAAGCGTCTGCTAATAAATTTAAATATAAACATAAACAAACGTGACTTCCAGTGCAATTGCTGACTGCACCTTTAATAAGGTTATTAAGTGTCGTTCAGTTTTACTTATACTTATTTTGTTGTCATAGATGTTGATGGACTGCCCTGACCCGCTTCTCAAAAAAGTACTAGAAAAACTAGAGGAAACACTGACTGTGGTGCGATGCCAGATATTCCCATGTGAAAAACTACAAATGTTGAAATCTAAATCCTTTTTTTACATCATTACTTCCTTATATATCCACCAATATACAAAAAGGATTACCCAGTCCCTTCGGTTATTAAGTTGTTGTGCAAACACGTGCATATTTGTGGATGGGGAAATGATTATGCAGAATTACTGAAATCTTTAATGGACATATTTGTAGTAAATGTTGATTAAAATGAAAGCAAATTTAGAAATAATTTCAAAAATGTATTTGATTGACATTTTATCCATTTTGATCCATTTCTGTATGCTCGAGCCTCTATGTGAAAGTATACTGAGTATTTACCGTGACATCGTTTTTGAGTTGTAGATCTCTCTGCATTGCACAGTTCTACCAGAAAGACTCAGTAGACAGAATAGAATCAGTTAACAATTTAATTAGTAAAGGAACGGCTTGGATGCAAGCATGATAGAGTCCTGAATAGGTAACAGTCTTTGGCGTAGGCCCCGTCTCGGATCCGTCCAGCGATGAGAGGATCTCGTCTCCTGCCGATGGATGAAGGCAGGGGCGGGGAGCCTACCCCCCACGACGAGACGGGGACCAACTGGTGGCGGTGGCTGAAGGAAGATGTGGTAGGCAGACCGTGCCCGATGGACGTGGACTGCTGGCAGAGGTGGCTGGAGGGGACGTCAAAGTCAGCGTACTGAGAAGCAGAAGCAGTGTTAGGTGGTACATATTTAAAGAGCCCACTGAATTCCTATAGGCTAGCGCTGATTGAATGAGTTAATGATCAGATTGCAGGGCTTTCCGAAAAGTAAGCAACGCCTAAGATTGGCTCCGTGTAAGCATGGGAGGAGTAAGCTACACTACGAGTCTTCCTAGTAGAACTTTCGCTGAAGCTATCATTTCTACCAGAAAGACTCAGTAGACAGAATAGAATCAGTTAACAATTTAATTAGTAAAGGAACGGCTTGGATGCAAGCATGATAGAGTCCTGAATAGGTAACAGTCTTTGGCGTAGGCCCCGTCTCAGATCCGGTCCAGCGATGAGAGGATCTCGTCTCCCGCCGATGGATGAAGGCAGGGATGGATGCCCGCCAGGCCCTGGACCCAAAATCTGGTTCTGGATGAGTGATGCTCAGTATACATACAAGATGAATTAAACAGCATGACTGGGCCGGGGTGAAGACGTTGTGCCAGGACGCCGACAGAATTTTAAAGTAGCTAGGTGTTAACCATAAACCTAGGGTTGTAGTGGGGCCCGCAGCATGCTTTCGCTTTAGTGGGATTTAGAAGCTTGACGAAGCTGGGCAACCAGCGCCTAGGGCAACCTAGACCAACGCGCGACGGGCAACCGGCGCCCAGGGCAACCTGGACCATAAGCACTTCACGATCTGGCGCCCAGTGACTAGCAAGCTAGTACATCGTGACGAGCCAGGCCACCGCATCCAGAGCAACCTGGACTTTAGTGCTTATGCGAGCTGGGGCAACCAGCGCCTAGGGCAACCTAGACCACGGGAGTGCCGGGCTACTGGCGCCCAAGGCAACCTGGACCATTAGCTGGGCAACCAGCGTCTAGGGCAACCCTAGACCAGACATGACGGCCGGCAACCGCATCCAGGGCCACCTGGACCAAACTGGGCAACCAGCGTCTAGGGCAACCCTAGACGAGCGGCCATGAGCCGGGCAACCGCGCCCAAGGCAACCTGAACAGTGAGCTGGGCAACCAGCGCCTAGGGCAACCTAAACAGACATGACGGCCGGCAACCGCATCCAGGGCAACCTGGACCAAACTGGGCAACCAGCGCCTAGGGCAACCTAGACGAAGCGTCATGAGCCGGCAACCGCGCCACGGTGCAACCTGAACCATGAGCTGGTCAACCAGCGTATAGGGCAACCTAGACCAACGTGATGGCCGGTGACCCCGCATCCAGGGCAACCTGGACCAAACTGGCAACCAGTGTCTAGGGCAACCTAGACGTGCATCACGAGCGGGCTAATCGGGCAGAAGTGACCCTGAACCATAAGCGCCGAATGAGCTGGGCAACCAGTGAAAAGGGCAACATGCCCATGGCTGAGACTAAATCACCACAAGCTACCGGCATGCTGGGCCCCAATATGTTTCAGCGATTAGTGCAAGGCGAATGCCAGAATTTAACCACCGCCACCAGGATTTGTGAAGGTAAAATGAGGTACCTGAGTTAACATGGGAGAGCAACTTCTGAGCATCGAAAATGTCAAGAGGAGTTAGTTTGATGCATCCTGATGGATGACGTGGATAGCCCTTTTTGGCCGGCAGTCTTGGCTGCGCCGATGCGGAATGAGTGAGAAGTGAACCTCTTTGAAGAGAGGTTACATTTAAGCAGCACGTTAGCTAGATGGCTGCTGAAAATCAGGTAAAGTGTGAGCCGTAGTTTAAGGTAGTGAACGGGGACCAGGGAAGCAAAACATGGTTAGGGTTAAAAGGTTAAACATGATGTACTCAGGATCAATGCAGGGGAATAGAGCTTGTGGTTGCAGATGCTTGGGACCAGAGCAATGAGTTAGTTGATATGGGTGCTTGAGTATATTCGCATCGAAGTCATGTGGTTTAATATTTAGGATAGATAAGCATTATGACTAGTTTTGTAGAAGACTAGTGCTTGTGAAGCCAGATGTGTGTTCTGGTTCGATAGCTCACCTGCAGCGGCTAGAGTGAGATGAATGCATTGAGCTGCAGACCCAAGGCCAAGATGGATGCGTGTGAGCTACACCTTAGCACCTGCTCTTGGAAAGCCCCCCAAAATAAGATGAGCAGCATCAGTAATGCGAGGGAAGCATGACCTTGCGGCGTGAGACAAAGGACTTCAGGACAATTCATGCCTGTATGTGACAGGAGGAAGAAACATATGTAACTGAAATATGACGAGACAACGAACAGATGAGTGCTGGGGTACCACCATGGTGCTTATGCATCTCAAGAGTGCAGAGGAGCTCTGAGAATGACTTAACGCGAGCTTGCTATACCAGCTGCACCACTGTGGCAGGATAGTACAGTTTAGAACTGGCTGCTGGAGAGACAATGAGTAAAGGTAGCAATGAGGAGAGAATAAGCAATACATATCGCCCAACTGGATGCAGAAATTATATTAGTCATGCGCCAAGCACTGGCCCCTGAGTGAGTGGAGGGGTGTGCATTCACGTGACATTCCATGTGGCCAGGACATTTTTAATCAAAGCGACTGACAATGTACCCTGGGAATCCAGAGTTCTCACGGAAGCATTTGCTCAGGGAGAGACTCGAGTCTGTCAAGGAGTATGATGCACGTAACTTTTGCCCCTTGCATCGCGGGGAACCAATATATGTGTAGCTGATATAGCGGGCCAGAGGCGATCTAAACAGATGACAGACGTAGTGTCATCCAAGTGCGTCGAAGTCTGGAATCAGGCAGTTAACATTGACCGTATAGCGGTATCCTGAACCATGAGCTGGGCAACCAGCATCCAGGGCAACCCAGACAGACATGACGGCCGGGCAACCGGCATCCAGGGCCACCTGGACCAAACTGGGCAACCAGCGTCTAGGGCAACCTAGACGAGCGTCATGAGCCGGGCAACCGGCGTCCAAGGCAACCTGGACAGTGAGCTGGGCAACCAGCGTCTAGGGCAACCCTAGACCAGCATTGACGGCAAACAGGTTAAAGCTAAAACAATTCTCCCACAATGCCAGTGCAATTAAAAACAATTTACAAGGTAGAGCACAATAACTAAAAGTGCATCAGTGAGTGCCGGTTTTACACAGTCAAGAGTCAGTTCTAGACAGGTGATAAGTGCTGGGATTAGGAAGGCTAGTTTTAAGCCGTGCTACAAGAGGAGATATCCTCGAAAAGCTGGCCGGGGAGATTTGTGAAGACGGAGGATGACCCCCTCCAGTATGAACTGGAAACATGATCCACACGCATTGCGTGATTCTGTGAACCGCACTGCCATCCCTGTAAGAAAGTAGATGTTAGTGTGATATGTGGAACTGCTTCTCCATTGATGAACTGCATCCCCTCAACGGAAGAGGGGAGGCATGATGCACCTGCAGGGGTTAGCAATTAAAGATTGGGAGGAGAATGTAAAAGGAACTTGCACATCCTCCCTGGGAGCGATCACTTCGGGTGAGCATATCTGCCAAAAACAAAACAGCCAAGGCAAAATAGGAGAATGGAAATTAGAGTACACATTTGCAGAGGATCCTGCTAAACGCGGCAATTCGAAGTCAGCAATCAATGTGACTGATGGCATGACTAGATGGGCTGAAATCACGTGGACACGCGAGAGACCCGTTGTGTCTAAAGAGAGTGCATGAAGGGTGCGGGCGAGGGCCTGAAGGAGACTTGAGTCTGCCAGTGATGGACCGCTCCGTTTGACCTGGCGAAGGAAGGAAGTGGTTAGACAGGCGACATGTAGCATCGTCATCGGTAAAACAACCAGCCAACGGCTACGTTGGTAGTCATGATCAACGAACTTCCAGCATAGGCCACCATTTAAACTACAACTAGCAAAATGTAAAATTGCCGACATAATCATGAACAGCCGGGTAACCATTAAAACCAATATATGGAGTGCTGAAGCGACCCACTGGTGGGCAGTGAGCAAAGTGAGGCCTGCCATAGAATTCCTAGTAACCCAATACACGATAACGGAATCAGAAAAGACATTTTAAACATACAAAAGACGCTAGAAGGATATGTTACATACACAAATGACATAGCTTCTTAATTAAAAGCTCAACCATGTGGGCATGAGCCCACACTGTGGTGTCAGCTCATGAACACTGACATAATACGGGCATTGAAAGAAAACACCTATTATTGCCTAGATAATAGCTTGTGTGACATACTGGCAATTGATGACCATGGGCGGGTGATGCCGTCATTTTGGTTCGAGCTTTGGTGTAAGACCCCCAAAATTGAGAACCCAGATAGCTGAGAACGCCGGGGACGCCACGGCATACCTGGGACATCACAGATCAGCGGTAGCTGAGAGTAGCTTGAGCAACGGCAAGTGCATGCAGAGAATCACCCGAGGAAGGCCGTGTAGACTTCCTACCAGAAGGTATGGGGACGCAATCCCAGATGATTAAGCGAATGCAACGATGAACTGGCTTCCCCGCAGCCATGCACAAGGAGTGATATACCTGAACCGAAGGTCCAGCAGACGAGTAGCCTAGCCTAAAGCCTATGCAGCCCAACGAGCAGCAGAGGCAAATTAAGAGGCTACACAAAAGACAACTGGTTTGACGACGCTCAACCAAGGTAGACATCGAGATAACCACAGTGAGTGTAGAACATCAATTAAACAGGTCTTAATACAGGGTTGGGTTCAACGGCAGCGTGGTGCAGGCCAGCAATTTACAGCACAAATCGCAAGGATTATAAAATCAGCAGGAATTATGTAAGGAGGCTTAAGTGAAAGTTAAACCGTGTCAGACAAGTCAGTTTGTTTGCTGCCCGCTGAATATCGTTGGCAAGCAGGTTGCATGACAGTGGGTAGAGTGTAGCCCAGCTCGAGGAGCTTGGGAAGAGAGCACGATAACCTTACCAACCAGGCGCTGAAGCTTGAGAAATTGTTGCCGAAAAACGACATGGGCCTGCAACAGAGTTGCGCCGAGGACGGCGACCCGGCAGTAGGCTATCGTGAATTGAAGGCTGCAACAGCGTGGCGTGACTGGCTCGGATAGGCAGAGATTAGCGATGAAGGCGACATGCAGTGGCCCTGACTGAAGGGACGACAGGTCTGAACAGCGCCAGCAAACGAGGCGTAGGATTGTAACAAGTAACTCCACTGAGGGCAGAAGGGCTTAATGTAAAAATGCAGAGAGCCCAGGTCCACGCGGAAGCCTGAGCTAGGGCGCCAAAGTCAGCGTGCTGAGAAGCAGAAGCAGTGTTAGGTGGTACATATTTAAAGAGCCCACTGAATTCCTATAGGCTAGCGCTGATTGAATGAGTTAATGATCAGATTGCAGGGCTTTCCCGAAAGTAAGCAACGCTAAGATTGGCTCCGTGTAAGCATGGGAGGAGTAAGCTACACTACGAGTCTTCCTAGTAGAACTTTCGCTGAAGCTATCATATCTTTTCATCCCACAAGAAATTTAAAGTCAGCTGACACCATAGTTTAAAAAAAAAGGAATTTGGAGTGCCTGGCTGTCCATCAATCAGGTCCTAGTCTGAAAGCCCTCAGCAGTGACAGTGCTGATCCCATTTGATCGGAGGCTTTCAAAAGGAAAAATTGGGAAACGGCCATCAGGAATCATTCACCTCTCGCAAGGAATCCGAGTGCTGTTCTGACAGCGCACAATCTTATGCGGGTTAATTCAATATACCTCTTGTTAATCTTCTCTTCTTCTTATCTTTTTAGTTTTTTTTTTATGCTGGATGGAATTTGAGCACTGTCTGCCCTTGCGGGAAGGACTAGTGGAAGTCTGTGTGAGGCTTTGATTATATGCTTGAGAACAGTCAAAGAACTCACTGCTAACTTCTCTCACCCT
Source organism: Alosa alosa (assembly GCF_017589495.1). Classification (NCBI taxonomy): domain Eukaryota; kingdom Metazoa; phylum Chordata; class Actinopteri; order Clupeiformes; family Clupeidae; genus Alosa; species Alosa alosa. The sequence goes on along the minus strand of NC_063208.1, from coordinate 19,096,842 downwards.
CATTTCAGGCCATTCTCCCAAGTCTCTGAGGCAACAGTTATACTGAGGACAAATGCATGGTTGGGGGAAGATAAAACATTGAAAAGAGACACAGTAGACAGTCTAAAATATGTTTCCTGAATGTCATTTGAGTATATCTAAACAGATACAGGTACAAATAATGTAGGATGAATTATAAGATAAATCCTGACTGTGTATCCACAAATTTGTTTCAATTTCATTTAAAGCTTTTTGTTTATCTGAGCATGAGAAGAACCAGTTTAAAAGGACTATAGCATCACACAGAAAAGAAACATCTCCATCCCCACCAAATTGCATTATTGAGCTTTTATTTGTCTTCCGGGCCTGAATTTCCTTCACAGCTACGCTTGTTCCATTATTCTGAATGCCAGTTAACAAATGAGTTCTTATTAGTGAAATCAAAACAATTATTATTCCAACCCAGTTGATTTAATTGCTGATACAGACCAATAAATGAGATTGAAATTAATGGCGGAGGATTAATGGCAGGCAGGATCACATGACTGCGCTGTTTAGTGCCCGTGTAAGATTAGTGGGAGACTGCTAGTAGACGACCAGCTGTGCACCACACAGCCCTGGGGTACCTAAATGTTAATTGGGCTTCAAAAAGTGCTGTTTTATTTGCCACAATCTGTAAATATCACTTATCATCAACAAAAGGGAATAAATGTGCCATTGGAAAAAAGCAATGATGGTTTTTTTTTTTGTACTTTGTAATTTGTTCATTAATCCTTTTTCCTTTCATGGTTTTACATGTAAATCAAAATCTTTTAGGGTTGCAACGTTACATTGTCTATGCTCTGCTGAATCGACGAAACAATCAAAAGCTTTTTCACAAACACTGATAAAAGTGTCTCAGGGGTGAACATTATGTGCGAAGGGTACCCATATGTCTACAGTACAGTATACATTTAAAATATATAGAAACTGCTAGGAGCTGCAGATGAGATGTTTTGCTTCTTTTTTCAAAATAACTCACTTGGTTTCTGATAGGTAACTTTCCATTAGGAAATGAGTCATACATATTGTAATATTGTATATAGTCATATTCACATCACCATAAACACAGACAGTATTTCACCGCCCTCCTTTGTTATGTACCTCCTCGGCCGCCCAGATTCTCAGGTATCTAGCCTGTGCATTAAGACAAAGCGATGAATGGAATGGTGGCATTATGCGTTGTTTTTGCATATTGCCACCTTTTCATTTGCTAGTCTGAATTTTAGATGACCAGAAGTGCCCAAGCAATAAAAGCACCTTTCACATTATTTAATCAGTCATCTGCTGAACCTCCTAAATCGTATCTGGTTCCACTGTACAGGTTTTTATCCTGATTATGGAGATGTGTTTCTGGCAGTGAGTGCATTGCACATGGTCATTCCTGAGGATGTTACAGCCTCATTATTATTGACATGCTGAATTATTTAGTCCTCTGGCCTTAAGTGTCTTTGAGTTAGGATGTGTAAGTACTGAACAATAGTGAGGGTAGCAGAGATTTCATCCTGTGACAGTAGACTACAGTATTTATTATTTGGGTGAGACATTTGAATGATTTCACTAAACAGATGTAGTTTGGAAATAGAGTTGCAGTGTGAACATATTTGACTCATTTTACTAAACAGGTGTAGTTTGAATTAAGAGTTGCAGTATGAACATATTTATATTAGTTGAAAACGGTTCACACATAACTCATACTGTACCATACTTGAAGTTTTTACAGTGTGCAACTTTTTAAAAAAAGATTTCAAATTTATCTATTTCAGTCCTAAGTGTGGCTGCCTCACATATTTGGCTGATTGATACTTGATAGTGTCTAAACAACTTATTATCTTATTGTATAACCCTTAATGGTAAACATTATTTTGCCATCAGAGTTCATATACTTATGGTAAGGAAGACCTATGAACATATACGAGTTGATCGTTATCAAATTACACTGTTTAATATATAACAGGAGAACACTTTTTATAGAATAGTATCAAGAACATTTACTAGAATGCTACAGTATGTTCATGAAAGCAAACACATTTCAACAGATGTAAACATTATTAACATGATGATGGCTTGTAATGAGAAACATTATGAATGGCAGCAGAAAAAAAGAAAACAAAAGCATGGAAAAAAGTAGTTCCTGGCCAACTGTGATGCACCTTGCTGTTTTCTTTGCCAGGCTCTCCGGTCCAATTGTTCTTTTATCACCGGGTTTAGGAACGTTTCTGTCACGCGTGAGAAACCGCACCAGAGGGGGAGGAGGCGGAGAGCCGTCAAAGTTTTTCAATTTCACTGACAATTTCCTGCGCAATTACTGGTTGCCTTGATGGTCTTTTAACGGCAGGGACCGACCCAGGAGTCTCGTGGTGGTCGGCATCATGCCGGGATGACCCTCCCCCTCCTCTCATTTCCCATCATTCCCTGTGGCGCACCTGACGGGGGTGGGGGTTAAATGAGGCAACACCTGAGAGATACTGTGGGTAGAGGCAGCGATAGTTGGGAGAAGCATTATCCAACAGCACAAGTTATCTTCATCTTGAGTTATTATCTATACGCTTTTACCCTATAGAAAGTAATTGTTGACCTGGGCCTATAATGGTCGCGTCTACAGGGTAGCCAAGTCAAGATAACTGCAGTCCAATACACATTGTCAGTCAATTGTAAAATTGCCCAATATTGACCTGAGGATTCTGACAGATCCTGATCTCACAACAAAAGACCTATTCTGCTTCTGTGGTCATGTGGTAAACATGAATGCTCTGTACTTACGTGCAGCTAATCTAATATGCAACTGGACAAACGTGATGCCAGTTAGCGATGGGCAGAGGTCATGGATCATTTGATCATGTCCATCAAGGGCCTCCAAGATTAATAATTCCTTCACCCAATCAGATGTTTCCTTGTAAATATGTCAGCGGCAGGCGGAATTACCCCGTGTCTGTTTATTGACAGTGATACAATCTGAAAAGCGCCACTGAGCATAATTACATACTTGTCAGAGCCATAAAAATTAGCTTTATTATCAATGGAACGGTTCGGTTACAACTTCATTTGTGCTCGGTGCCTTCCAGATGGTGCTGCTTTACTCAGTTGAAGAGTCTTTTATGAAGATCGTTGGGCTGCCCCCCTATACCCCCCCCCCACACACACACACACCATATCAGGGTGCTCGGCTCAGTGGAGGGGAATGAGTGGATGGGAACTGAAGGGCTGAAGAGCTTGGTTCAGCTAAATGCCGGGTTAGATGCGAGCCTGTGTTAAATGCCGAGTTCTTGGCCTGCCCTGAATATTGCATTAGCTCTGGGACTGCGTTGAATGCTGCACTGGTTCCCCTGGCTGCGCTGAAAGCCTGGTAGGGCTCGAGAACTGTGCCTCATGCCATGTCATGGCTACATCTGTGCTGAGAACTGTCTGAGGTTTTGTTGGCCGATAAAGTGGTGATTAATTGTGTTGCGAACTGAATATTTTCTGCAACCACACAGAATGCTTCTTTGGCTCTGAACTTGTAAAATATGTCCCGCTGGCTCTCTGCAGCGACTCAGCCTTTAGCTTGCTGTCAATTGCTGTGATGGCTTTGACGAGCTTTAGGCTGCTTCTAGTAGAGAACCTGGGCTGTAGTTGCTTTGTTTTACAGAGAAAAAAAAGGTATTTCACCTACCTCTGCTCCTCCTCACTCCCTCTTGTGGTGGCACCAGGTGCTTTCATTGTGTACATGTTGCCTAGGTGACTTGGTCGTCTGTCTGGGGAGAGGGCCACACCTGTGCCTACCCTCTGGCTCTTTCTTTAGGGCAGGAGCATTGAGGCTTATGTGTGTCTCCAGGCAAGTCTCTCTTGGGGGGTTGGGGGGCTCATGTTATTGTATTTGTTGACATTCTCCCTTTTGTATGATGTGGAGTCTTCTTTGTGATTGAATTCACCTCAGTGTTCTGTTCCCTGCTAGTGGATTTGTGAGGTTTCCTCATGGATAATTTCAAGTAGGGTGTGTGAGCTTTGAAATGAAGGGGAACTGAACGAACACACACACACACACACACACACACATCCACATGGAGCCTATGTGCAGCCTTAGGATGTTGTACTGCAACACAATTTCTAACATAATAGACTCCAGCAATTGTAATACTCCCTGTCTTGCTATGGAGGAGGAAAGAATTCATCCTGTTTTTTCTGTTTAAATGTAGGTCTCTGCACCATGCACAGCCCCATACAGATTAACAGAACATCAGCTAAATGCAAGAGATCTGAAAATATCCTCTTCAGGGGGAGTCGCATGACACATACACTCTCCATGTGTGTCAGGTCCTCTTACTGACAGTTTTAGTGCCATCATTTATTTATGCCTTAATTATTATTTGTTGCTGTTGTTCTACTTACCCTACAAACTCCATTATCATATCAATTATCATCTCTGTCGTGTCAAATTTTCACTCCAATCACATTTGCATCAAGTCGATAATGCATCACCATCTCACTGAATTATTAAGCTAACAACTTCCAGCTGAGGGGAGTTTGATTCATATTTAAAGCAGATACCTATGCCTAATGGCAGCCCTGACTTCGTCCTCCTACGGGAGGAGAGGGAGGAACGGGACAACCAAGAGTTTTCCTACAGCGTTCGGCTGAAGTGAGCTTGCTCTGTCAGAGATGCATAAATTGCAGACTCTTGGCAGTTACCGTGACATGGATAGTGTGCCCCTAACTTTGAAATGTTTAAATTTGGTCTGTGTAAGGAATGTCAAAGGCTGCAGTTGTTTAAATATGACTTGTGTATGCCACAGTATACCAAGATTTGTTGAATTTACTGCTCAGATGTGGTTTAGCGAATATGAGGCAATGGTTTAGTCAATTGTCTCTATTTCCATAACGCTAAACCTGATAATAGTTTTTCAGAGCAAAACATCAACAGTAATGCAGATTCCTACTGAAGACATTTATTGACTCTAGGTTGGTGCCAAGTGCACTTTCAAAAAACAAATCAGCAGTCATTTCAGGGTAATTAGGCCTCAACAGTGCATTGTCAAGCTATAGGAAAAATTGGGAAAAGTTTACTTGTAGGCTTGTGTTGGAACACGAACACAGCACAGCATTTAGGTGATGGATTTTATTGTCAGTAGAAATTGAAATCAGGTGAAGATGGAAACACAACAACAAGAGATCTGAGTTTTTTCAATGCTGTCTCTTGCCTGCCCTTCATTCTCTCTAGTCTGCAGGAAGATTAGGATCCTCCAATCTGCATCTATTGATTCAGGGAGAAGAGTGTGGTTATTATAGTAGTCATTTCTGGTTGTCATTCTTGGGGGTGCACCAGTGCCGGCCCGAGCCTTTTGGGGGCCCTAAGCAAAATTTGATTTGGGGGCCCCCTCCCACAACGCGGAGTCACCTGTGCTTGGCAATAATTGACAACTTCACACTATAATGTCATATTATAAATTAATACAGTGAGGTTATGTATTAATACAGTGACTGATTATGAACTACTGTCCCCCTGGACACAGATGCATAAGGACTCGGTAGGCTCATTCAGTAATCCATCCTTGCTCACATGCCAAAAATGTTTTGGGGCTCCGCTCTAGACTTCTGGCCTCATGTGCTTGGTAAACCAATGTATTAGTTGTTATTTACACCAACCCTGTCACCATTTAATCTTAGAGGGTACTAAAATCACAGATTTATTTGAAACATTCATATTCAAAGTGAAGCACTAAGGGTGGATTACTGAAGTTGAATTGACAAATAACAAAATACAGCATTTGTATTTGTTGTAAACAAGTACATCCGTTTAATGACCTGTTTTTTCAACAGATTTGCAGAACAAATCCGCAAATGTGCATTAAATGAGCAATCTTCAACTACAAAATAAAACCAAAATAGACAAACATTAATAATCAAAAATAAAATGTCCCAAAAAAATAGATACTTATTCCTACTTCGTTCCTGGCTTTCAGGTATACAAGGATACAAGGATACAAGGAAGTTTATTGTCACATGCATATAGTTACTGGAAGTGAAATGCATGAATGTCTGGTGTCAATGATTAAATAAAATGCATAAAGGGGTTTAGTAGATTAAGTGGCAAGGGCTGCATAAAAAAGGTGGGGGAGGATTGGGATTGGGTGGGGGGCACCAACAAGGAGCACCCAAGAGCAATCTATCTAAAAGTATCTGCAACTCTGCAGTGGATGAACCTGCAATGATTAAATAAATACATAAATAAATAAAACAAAAACTATGTTAAATGTGTCATGTCATATTAACAGGCTATGTAACCATTTGCCATCAAGAAAACCTCACCTTCTGTGTCATGTCAGCCATGGAGGCAGACACTTGATGTAGAGTTAGGTAGTTGTAGAGATGTGCTCCAAAGTACTTCAACAGTGTCTCTGAAAAAAAAAATATATTGCATAAGTGCATAGTTGATCGAGCAGAATGAGTTTATTTTGCTATCATTACTTACACTCATCAACAAGCAATTCCACATGTAACAATTCATATTCTGTTGGCAAATGAGGCAAAATCAAAAGTGTACTTAATTGCAGTGGTGAACGTTTAACATGGTGATCTACTGCAGCCTAAATATTAGGGTAGCACCGCTACATCACTTGCCACTATCTTAATCAAATGTAAGTTTATTTCCATCACAGAAGTCTCCCCACCCAACATGGTATATTTTCTCAAACACTACCATCTCTCTCCAAAGATCTTAGAGCAGAGCGCACGTACTGTTCCATCTTTGCCTATGAAGATGGAACGTTACCGATGCCCAGAGTCGCGCTAGTCAGTGGGTTGGGACTGGGAGCCTGGGCTTAGCCTGCTGTTGCTATCAGACTTACCACTATGTCACATATTATAGAACAGTAATAAACTATCAACACTTTCAGGTGCGAAATCAGAAACAATCCCTCTGTGGTAAATTTGCCTTCAGCTACGTTTTCATGTAGCTACTGTAGTGCTAATGTCCACTTCAGTCAGCTAGCTAACTTTAATTTACAACATAAGCCCACCAATGGCTAGGGTACATGCTTGATTGAACATCCAAAACAATCCCAATATCCTTGACATCTGAAATACACCTAGATAAATATATATTAATGGGAGACATTTCTCTGTTGATGGCGAGGATTTAGCTCTGGTGATGGCTTATATTAGATCATGACAGCTAGCTAGCTACCTCAAGCACAAAACATACTGTAAATAATCATGCAAACATACCTGTATCTTGCTCGTTTTTCTCCTCCTCTGTCATTTTCTTCTATCTGTTTTCAGCACCAGAGCGATACGTCCTTTTTTGTGACTTTTCTTAACATTACCGTCTCTTCCGATTTTTGAACTTGATAGAGTGTCTGCACGAATTGTCTATGCACCCGAGGTGTCTAGTTTATGCGCGTGACTCAAAGGCTGGCAGACACAGTAGAGGTAGGCAGGCATATTGATCATGAAATCAGAATTTCCTTGTTTTGAATTATTAATTGTTTCATTTATTCATTCATTGATGTCACAATTGTTTTAGTTATTTTTATGTAAAAAAAAAGAAACTCGATTAGGGGCCCTCAAAGGCTGGCTTATGCCTTCACAGTGGTAATGTGCTCTAGAGGTGGGGCAGGCGAACTATTGTTCGGGTCTTTAAAATCGACCTGAAAGCCTTTCCAGTTCTTGTTACCGTTTTTGAATTATCGCTGAATTGACCTACTGTAGTTCTGTGAATTATATTCATTCAATTGATGCTGTTGTCTGTATTATTTTTCTAAAGCGTTCTCATCGAATTAGCCAATGAGGGGCATTATTATAGCAACCGTTTCCATGAAAAAAAAAAAAAAGAAATGGGCTAGTGAGACTAGTGGGAGAGCATCCGATAATGGTTTACATTAACAATTCCATTTTGCATTTCAATATTGGCATTTACATTTAAATATCTGTCTAATGGTAAATGCATGCTGTCTTTGTATTTTCTGTGTCATGCCAGGTTAATAAATATCTCTTCAATCTGTCTAGTTCGTTCGTTCGTTCTCACGCCAAGACCCCCCACCTGTTTCGCTTCGGTCTGTCGTTCTCGTTAAGTCAGTCACTCGTTCTTGGTTAGAAGCAGAGTGATTAGGCCTATGGCTCTGTAGCCTAGGCAAAATGGGGACTTGAAACCTTTTCATCAATATAATCTTTCTGCCAAGCCTTTAAACATGTTTGTCGGCATAGCCTACTGGGTCTTTGTTCCTTTATGAATGAACACATTTTTAAAAAAGAAATTAGCTGATCTAGCCATAGTCTACTCTATTTACCTTCAATATGTCAATTTAATGTCAAGGTGAATGAACACATTAGCTACTGCTGTTTTGTCTAAAGTACACATAATCATGAAGTTGCAGCTATATATTTGCCGCTACTATTACAGTGTTGTGTTGACCATTTGCCCAAACGAGGAGCTGAGAACCTGCATTCCATGATTCACCGCTGAACTATGTTGTAGGCTACCGGAAATGCAACTGAACGAACAAACGAACGATTCAGAACGAATCATCTTGGCGAACTGAACAACGCAAACTGTGTCATGAGAACGAACAACAAAATCCACCTCCAATGTGCTCTTTCACCAGTGTCCACTGACGATATGTGGACAGTCATACCCAGCTTATTTTCCAGTTTTAACAAGCAAAACATAAATATACACATATTTTATCTCATCCAACAGACTATCTATGCACAGTAGTTGTTTACCGGTAGCTTCTTTTGACTGTATTAGCTAAAAAAAAACACTCATTAGTTATCCACTTTTTTAAACTGTGCCCAAACTATAGCCCAAATTGGTCCAGTCTAAACTTGAAAGCCTTTCTGTAAGGAGGACATTTTTCCTCTTCACTTTGAAAGTGACAGTGACTGTCCATATTCAATTTCGAACAATTATTTTATAAGTTCAGGCGTCCCAAGTGAGTAATTTCCTATTTGTCTGTCTATGCCTTGGCAAGAAATTATATCACTGTCAAGAAAATCCCTCTTATCAAAGCTTAGTGGCTTTAAGTATAAATAAAAATGATTATGGCTGTTTGATGTTCTTCAGGCAAACTGCTAAGCAAGTTTGAAACGCCCTCGTCAGTGGACGGCACCCTCATCAGCACAACCCCCTCTCATTAGATGACTCCGTACTGAAGGACAGAGGGAAATTAATTTTATCACTTCGTTCTTTGTCATCGAGCCTCACGCTAGCCCATCTGCATCAACACACTCCAGCATTTTGAGTTTCATTTTTCAAGAAAATTAATTGACGGAGTGTGCAGATTTATCAACGTATCACTCGATCGGGCAGCAAACCGCAACAACGAGGAAATCAATTTAGTGGGGCCCCGGCAGCTGCTTGATTCCCCCTGTACTGGGGGCTGTGTTGGTGGGGCCCCGCTGTGAGAGGGACTGGGCGACTCCTGTCTCCACCGTGATTCATTCATTTCGGAGGCAACAGAACATTAATCACAATGGGTTACAAATGACTCCTCGGAGTTTGCTGCAGGCCCCCATGAACGCACACACACACACACACACACATACACACAGAGAGAGAGAGAGAGAGAGAGAGAGACCCAGACAACATAGCACAAGCTCATGCATGGGAATTGACCCATGAAGATACACACACATACACACACATACATCCACACACACACACACACACACACACACACACACACACACACACACACACACGTACCTATGAAAAAACAAACACCAATACTAATGAGAACTTGACACAACCCAGTGGCAGGGAGGTGCAGGATAAACGCATCCAGATTGAGTTCCTGGCATGAGCAACAAAGGAAAACCTCTCAGCACGAGCTTGGTGCTTTGGCAGAAGACGAGCAATGATGACAAGGGAAGAGGTCACTTTTGGAAAGAGATAATATTGGGAAGTTATGCAGGGTAAGGATCAAAGCATCTTTACATAGGAAACATTTTGAAGACTTTTTGAAGATAATAAAAAGTTATATAACATTATAAGCAATTCTGCATTTATGTGGCACATTAAAAATGCTGTATTACCCCAATAATTCCCTCAAATGGAGGTTAAGTTCAACTTTAGGGATTAGGCGACAAAATGCAAAATAGCAAAAATAATTTGTACATCTAAACATTTGAAATTGTACATCTATACATCCAATTTCATGAATCACACTTTGACCATCATGGACCACATTTGAATTTGTGCTTGAGAGCTGTAAAAAAAAACTCAATTTACAGTGACACTTTTGTGGTATGAAAATTAGAACAGCGAGCAGATTATTGGAACACCATAGGAATGCTGAGGACCTATTGGTTCAAACCTCTCATATCATGCCCATCTGTTCATGAAACCTCATTGTATTTCTCATAGCGCAGGTTAGATCAGCACGTATTGCACTTGTATTGCACACTTAAGTTGTTGTGAAAATGTATGCATTTTGCTTAAAATATGCTACAATGTTATGCTAGAATGAAGGCATGTTGTTTTCTGAATGCCCTACAACGGGGGTTTGTTCGTAGCATAGCAGTGCACTTAGCTAAAGACATAAATAGAAAAGGAAGTATCTGTCAGTGTCATCCTCAGGGAAAAGTCAACAAAGAAGGAAATAACATCTCATTCGCTGAGGAAGCAATGGAGCCTTCCATTCATAGACAATAGTTAATTAAAGCACCAGTGTACTTCAGGATTGATAATACACTTGCTCACTCATTCTGGGTAGAAATAAAATCGTGATTTAGGTGTATAGAGTAGTCTACTACCTGAACAAAGAGGGTAAACTCCGATTTCCTTAATGCTCCGATGATTCAACTGACACATCATCAATCACTTCATCTCTCCCTACTGCCATAGTAGTACCCAACACCTTACAATTCACAGCCAGCCTGGGCCTCAACAGATTAATATGTAACCTCCAGAGAGTCTGGCCAGGTCAGAACTTCTCTCTTGACATGACCCTGAAGATTGCAGTGCCTGAGAAATGTGTAATCAGCCCTCCTCTTCCACACCCAGGCCATGATTGTGTCCCTGCCCCCAGCACACAATACGGCAGTGGCTGGATTAATGACAAATAACATTGAGTCAGCACCAAGGAGGCATGAGAGCAGAACCTGACGGAATGGAGAGCAACCTGAGCTTCTACACCTAATGGATGAAAGAACTGATTGCAGACACCAGGAGATCCAGCAGTCATGAACACTTTTCACTCATTTTGGCAATATAGTAGGACTCTCCAGAATCTCAAATGCTCCCATATCAGGAGATCATTGTTCATCCATTTTGCATAACTGCTTGTGGAAACTAGCATTTATTCCATATCAAGTGCCACCATCAAGAGTTCTGCATATGTGTGGATTTGGTGGATACATGGAAAATACTTTTGAGAGGAAACATGTATTCAATGCTACCAGCAGCACCACTGCAAGTCCACGCCACACAAAGTCTTGACTCTTGAAAACAGAATGGGGGGCAAGACAAAGAGAAGAATCACCTCCTGCTCCTTCCCTTGGACAGACCAGCAATTTCAACCATGGAGAACGACAGGAAGAGAGAGGGATTGAAGAAAAAAACAGCAGTGGAATAGTTTTGAAGATAGAGCAGTGAATTGCAAGAGCTCCGGGACTGTCACATCTGTATAAACAGGCATTGATTTTTCTGTCCAGGCTTGGCACCTTGGCCATTCATTTTCGTCTTTGTGGCCAGGCCCAAAGGGGATGGGGGGTCTAGAAATTCTGTTACCGTCCACTCACCCCCAGAGGCACATGTGAGAATAGAGCTCACCTGTAAGGGAGTCTGTGTGCTGAATGTGTGCGTGTGTTTGTGGAGTGTGTGGGGGCATCAAAGAGCTGACCTCACACAGCCAAGGTTAAACCAGTGCACTGGTGTGGGGGCGTGTGATGACTGAGGTGGCTCTAGCTGTTGGTGTTGAGATAAATAAAGTTGTTTTTTTAACAGAGGGATTCAATCTGATCCAGTTGACACAACGTCAGATTGTTTACAGTCCATAAAGGATGAGCTGCTAAAACAATCCAGCAACCTAACACAAAAATCCAAACAATGACCATATGATGGTTCAGGCATTTAAACTAAACATACAGCAAGTTTACAAATATGAGGTAATTCCATCAAATTCATTTTTAGATGGCTCTAACAAGATTAGATTGAGAGAGTACAAACTTGCAGAAAAGTTCTTCTTGTTCAACAAATGCCATTTATTGAGACTGGCATGATGATGGTTTCTTTATGTCTTTAATTAGCCAACCTATGCCTTGCCCATTATGCACACTTTATGCCAATTATGGCATAACTCAAAACAGTATTCACACTTGTTATTCAAACTTTTCCACGACACGTGCCTGAGCAAAGTTTAGCCGCTCATTGTCAAAGTAAGAATGACATATCTGTAGGACGTCGTCGAGGTCTTACGCTCCTCCTTTCTCTCTCGCTGCAACTTCTGTCCTTTTCCCCTCTCCTCTCCTCTCCTCTGCTCTCCACCTCGACCGCTCGCAAAGGAGGTGACAGCACATCACTGGTGTGCTGCTCCAAGCATGAAGATGTCCCAGGGCCTGTTGGGACTCTTGCTGTGTGTCTGATGTGAAAAGACAGTGTGTCTCTCCTCTTTGTCTCTTTCTCTCAAACTCCTCCGTTTCAATGACTTACAACTAATGCCTTTGGCCCTTTATGCATATTTCATGCAACACTGCAAAAGTGTGAATCGGAGAAGAAAAAAATAATAACTCAGAGGAAGCAGGGGTTTTAAAGTAGCGGTTCTTTATTTTTCTAATTGATTTCTGCGTATTTAAAGCCATGTTGGCACTCATTAAGTAAACTGAGCAACAAAGGGCCAGGTGATAAAAATCACATCTTCACACTACTCCACCATCCTTTTGTGCGTCACACTTCTGTCGTTGCCTTGTCAGGTTCTGTTATCCCCCTCAGACGGGATTCTCAACTCACTGCTGTTCCTTAGGCGTATGCCGAGAGGCTGCTTCTCATGACGAGGGACACAAAGAAAAATCTATCGCACAAGACATTATCTTGTATTGTAAACATCCAATATGGCAGCGTTCTTAGGTACACACGACTGTCGCTTGCAAAATTTTTAGGGACACCACCACGACTCTCTCCTTGACGTAATTCAGATTGTTGTCTGCACACAGATGAATATGCGGTGTGTTGAAAGCCTGTGGTTTCTAAAAGGTTTTAATGAGATCAGATAGTGGTCTTTGATCCTCCTGTGGAACATCTGATATCGCTTATCTGACAGGCTCAAGCATAGATAAGCATAGAGGGAGCTGAGACTCGGAGAGTGAGTACGGAAGCAAAGGAATAGAGGGAGGGAGAAAAAGAGGAAGATGTAGAGAAAGAGAGATATTTTGTCTGCTTTTACCTTCTTTCACGGTTAACACATGTTATATATAAAGTATTTTCCCTTAGACTGTTCAATATGAAATTGGCGTTGATGAAATGCATCCAACAGGCTATAACATACCACATATTTCATATAAATGTGATTCATTTTATCAAAGACAGACAGATTTTGACTGTGTTTCGTTTATGTTCATCATTTTTGTCTTTGTTTGTTAGTCCATTACAGCAGAAAGATTGCTACAAATTACTGTGACAAAAATTAAGACTGGTTTATTGTAACAATATACTGTATAGTTATAAATTACATTTTGTCTGGGGTGTTTTGTGCAGTTTAACATCACTTGCTAGTCACATATTGTAAACAAACATACTTAATTAATTAATTAGTTAGTTAGTATAATATTTCTTGTTTATAATCATGTAGGTCCCAAAGACAATATTTCCAGGGAAACTACTCGTCTCTTTGATTGTCATTTATGATTGTACCTTGAAATAAAACACAGCCCCCACGAACCTCTCCTCCAATTTTTCATCTTCCCTCTAACTCAAGGCTTTTGTGTGCCCAGAATGTTTATAATGAGAAGTCATTTATCCAAATCGCCTGGCCAGTAGAACAATATAAATCACAAATTTCACCAAATATAACAATATTTGTATTGCAGTCTTGAAATTAATGACCACAGCTGCACTAATTAAAAGCCATCTGAGATCCATTAATCTTGGCCGGTGTAAGGAGTTGTTTTTTCAGGGCGAACCCACCTTTTTGCCTTTTCCTTCCATATCCACTTTGCTTGGGCTCATTTGTCAGGTGACTCTTTTTTTAAGCCACGGTTAGTTTATAGGAGCTGCTTAAGTCACAATTAATGGGCAGGGACTGGTGTTGACTTGTTCTCCCTCCGACTCTTTTAAAAATGAACTTGGCCATCATTGTATGCCTCCACTTTAAGAGAAGGAAGTGGGTCTGAACAGTGATCATTATAGTTGTTTTCAGCCAAACGAACCGTCACGATGCATATCACAAGTCACCTTACAGTGCTACCACTGGCACTAGATTAATTATAATCATTGTCTTATTGTTACATGACTATGGCTTATCGTAAATTACTGTTCCATACATACTTTACGTAGGTCCTCAATTATTTTCTTGACTGCATCCTTGTTGGTTGCAATGAGTGTTATGGTATATAATAAAAGCTTCGTCAAGATTAGGCCATATTTTGTTTGAAGGTAAAGATCACTTTTAACCCAACCAACAGGTTTATTGCAAACAATTAAAAAAAAATTTTTTATATATTATTGCCATGATCATAAATGGACACAAGTGACCTAGGTGTGGGTACATGGACTAGTCACAGGCAAGATTGATCATCAAATCTAACTGTCATCATTGCAAACTGGGCTGAGGTCGAGTGATTCAGGAGGGGCAACACATGCTTATCATCAGCTAGATTGGTCTTGACATTGTGAGTTGTGATGAGGAGAAATGTCCACAAGTGATAGATGAAAGACCTTCCTCGTGTGCAATGCTGGTCTTTCTATTGTTTTTGAGTTGTTTTTTGCCAGTAATGTGACTGATGGATCTTGTGCTTTCATGTACTTTCAGTATAAAAATCACAAGATGGGAGTTGAGATATAGAAAAGTGCACATAGCACGAAACTTTCGACTCAAAAGATGGCTGCTGAACTAAACTAAAAATTGTAGTCGCTTTGTATGGATAGTTTTGTTATTCACCGCTAAACACAAGATCTTCACATGATGCTACTTTCTAGATTTCACCAAAGTGCCTTTTGTTTTCATTCTTTGTTCTCCTTCTCAAGCTTATGTTTTGAGAATGACATAAAACAGTGTTGAGTAACGACACAGGCTGAACAATAAAAACATTAATGTGAGTAATCAATTTTTTACAGTCAGCAATAGCTTTACACAAACAACTTTTAATTACCATTTGATTTCAGCTGCAAAGTTTCCGCAGTTATTCCCTTTGAGTCTACCCATTACATATTTAAGAAAATAACAACAAATCATCTTAATACTCTTAGGCACATGTCAAAAAAGTGAGATGTAAGAACAGAAAGCAGGGCAGACTATATGTGTAGCTTAGAAGACAAATTGTTCTTAATTCATGCCAGGGACCATGACGTTACCATTACCCAAAGTGCAACACATCACTGATCTCTGATTTTCTTTTTCCTTTCATTTTCTAAAAATCAGCATTGTTTGATATTGGTGCTAAGCCTAAGCGTTCATAAATTATTTTTAACTAACATCTTGACAAAAAAATATTTTGTACAGGGGATCTTTGCAGTATTGCAATGGCACTAGAAAAAAAAAAAAAAAAAAAAAACGTTTTTGTCCAGATTATGCGTATTTAGTCAGTGGCTATTAAATATTGGACACATGTCTGATGTGATGTACGACTTTGGTCTCAACAACAGAGAAAGTAAAGAAAATGTTGCACTATTTATTACACATGAAATGATCCCAAAGTTAATCAAAACTGTGCAGATCCTCTAAATTTGTTCTTTACTGAAAGCTTGTTTTGCTTTCTTAGAATAGAAGATAAACTGGTGAGTGTCTGAGACAGCAAGAGCCTCAAACAGACTGGTCATGTAGGGACAAATTAGCATCAACTGACTAGTATTTCCTAATTGCCTGTTATGTGAAGTATTTTAAGGTGACTCCTCCCTACATGCCCTTTGGTTTTGTCTGGAAACTATTAATTCACACTGTTTTAATAATGCATAATAACCAGAATGTTGCACTATAACACATTATACTAGTAGTTACTAGTAGTTCATTGACATAGTCAATAACATGAAAAATACATATAAAAAAAAATTAATTAGGAGTTTTCACAACGATGATCAAATAAATTTAGATATATACTAAATCTCTTGTCATGGTGAGTCATTATGTCGCCATATGCCAGCTGATGGTTAAGGTGTGTATTAGTTCAAGCTGCTTATTATTCTTTTAAGAAAATTGAATTAATGGTGCCACCATCTTCTGACAGTTACTTAAGAAAACAAGCTCTGAGTCTCGTCATGTGCTTTTGGCTTTGTTGGCTGTGCTTAAAGGCCCTGGTGTAAATTACCCCAATTATCCTCCATTGGGACAAGGCCAGTGCTGTCACTCCCCAAAGCAAACTTGTTTCTCGTTTTTTCCTCTCCCAGTATGTGTTTGTGTGTGTGAGCATGTGTGTGTGTGTCTGTGTGTGTGTGTGTGTGTGTGTGTGTGTGTGTGTGTGTGTGTGTGTGTGTGTGTGTGTGTGTTTGCGTTTGTGTATGTGTGTGTGTATGTGTGTTTTCCTTCTCTCTGCTCCTCACATTCACTCAGTGTTGCTGTCTTAAAGTAGTGCGCGTACCAGACTACTAGTCAGTTTGCTGTTGTGATATTTCCTCCTCCTGTCACCATGCCAATAACCTGTCACCTCCGATCACTGACCAATCAGCTGAGCAGGCAGTCCCTGTTCTAAAATGCACCTCTGCTAGCCAGAGGTCAATGCGTCATACCAGCTCGCCACTGTTTCTGAGAATGTTCTAGAGGCTAACTAAGAAAAAAAAGCTACAGTGGTGGATCAAAGCAGTTTATGATTCAGGGACGAGCCAAATCCTGCTCTGCCTGTTTCTCTAAAGCTATGGTAATGCTGTGAAGTGTTAAGAGATTGGTGTCACCCAGTGGAGCGGTGGCAGATTATTAAAAGAAAAACATCTCCCAAGTCTTAGGAGGCACCTCAATCTCCAGCCGAGTCAAATTATCACCAACACCTCTGTTCCACCAGGAGCTATCATTTTCTCCTTTTCAGAGGTACTTTTTTCCCCAGACAAACCATGTCAGTGTGTGAAATGATCACATGTGAGTCGCAGAGAAGAGAAGCAAGTCAGAAAAAGGGGTAGCCAGCTGTGTCATCCAGAGGTTTTTAATTCAGTATCTGCTGGGTACTCTTAGCCAGCATGCTAAATTCAGCACACGTCTATCTTGTTGTTTTGTTCACCTGGCATGTTAAGCAGGTTCAGTTGTCAATCAGTGTGACAGGTGTGCATCATACACACACAGACACAGAGAGAGAGAGAGAGGCACGCACACACACACACACACACACACACACACACACACACACACACACACACACACACACACACACACACACACACACACACACAGACAGAGAGAGACACAGACACACACACGCACATACACACTTCCGATATCCCTGAACATCTCACCAAATTTGTTCCAGTTAATAAGACCTCCCCAATGACCTTGCGCTAATTAACTGCTGCCTTGTAAGAAATACGATGTGTTAATTAATGATGAGAACGATTCTGTCTCTGAGAGTGTTAGAAAATGATGAGGCCATCTTTGCATGTTAAAATAGAACTACAGTAAAGAGGCATGGAAAGCACTTACAAATGACAGGCCTTTCAATCTGTTGAATAGATTCATTAAATTATGTATCAGTGCAGAAACGCAACCGAATGATGTGACCACATGATGTTTGAAATAGTTGTACTTTAGGTGGGCAAACCGTTACAGAAACAACCTATAAGTTCCAGTATTGCAATCTGTTCCACTCTAAATTTGTACAGTCATTGCGGCCATTGTAGAACCTGCATGCATTATGGCACGTCAGATATTTTATGAGATCCCAGTGTATTAGATTAGTGTAATACAACCTATAGGCAATACACTAGAGCATGATGTAATATCCATAAGAATATATATGAAGTATGACTTGGCAAAGGCAGGAATGGTGTAGTGATGGTAAAAAGTTCAATAGTGACACTCATTTCTCAAGGTATGCTGATTAGCGCTACAAAAGTGCATTGAAAAATCATGCACTGTTCGCCTCCCATTTAGTATACTTAGCACTCTAGTGGGAGTAAATCAAGGAAAATTCACAGACTGTGTGATACTATTATTATTATTATTATTATTATCATTTTTGCAAGCTGTTGTATTCCATTAGCCTGGCTGACACCAGACTAATTTTCAGAAGAGTGAAGTCAAATGAGAATGGGCCTGGAGACCCATGATTCACTTCTGATTTCCAAGGGACATAACCAGCAGTGAAATTAAACTTAAATTGGTACATTCAACTCTTATCCGATCTTATCGGTAGTACAGCAAACATCTTTTTTGTAAACAACGGTTTTGAATGCAGTTGCTTACTCAGTTCCAAAGAAGATACATGTCTATGTCGTGTAATACTGATGCCATCGGTGCAGCCATTGGTTGTGTTCAACAGCGCACATAACTGTATCCTCTGTCTGTCATCATATAAAGCCCGCCCCATGCCAGAAAAAACGGTTGTAATTGGTTCCTGGATTTTTGGTCATTTTGGAAATTGGACAGTCAGCAAACAGATCTGCAGAGCAAATTCAAATGCACTACAGATTTGTCACCTAGGGGAGCATTCCATCTACAGCCTATGTCTCCCTACTATCACCTTTGTATACGCAGTGTGGACACATATTGGAAGTACCAAATGATTTATGAGAAATCCTGAAGGAACTAAACTGAATTCTGACTCGTCAGACAAACACAAAGAAACCATCCAGTGAAATAAATGCTGCCATCAACCCCTTTTCTGTCAGTAATCATGTCTTGACCAGAGAGTGAGTACCGTGCCTGTGAAGCTACTCTGGCTTGAAATTGCTCACTGTTACTTTCTACTGTGACAGGCACAAAACAAAATCCTTATTTTCTTTTACTTCACTCGCAACACTTTGATCAAAGCCCAACATCAAGTAATTTCCCTTTTGTCTAACAAATGGTAATTAATAGCAGACACAACATACCGTGTTAATAATGTATGGGACATATGGTAGATGTTATTAATAATCCAAGTCAATTGTTATGTGAAGCCTGACATGGATTTGAAACTACCCATGGGGAGCGATGCATCGGAGAGGAAAATCTCAGTTGGGTCTCTTATCGTGTTTTGATTGCAGATTTTTAAGATTTCGTTCCAACTGTTTGCAGGTGTCATGAACAAGTTTAGATCATGTCTAGACTTCTTTGCAGAAGAGGCTGACAGAAGACTAAAGTTTTTTGAGAGACAGGGGTAAATGTGGGTGAATGTTCCTTTGTTTCTCTCTCCTTCTACATTGCTTTCTCCTTTTCTCTCTCTTTCACTTTCTCACTCGATACACAATAAGAGAAAGGAAGGACATTTCTTGCCTGGTTGCTACTCTGTTAAAGGGTTGAGAGAACATGTCACCAAGCTATCAGTCATGTTGTGCCATTTTCCCCACCGAGCAGCCCTGGCAGTTGTCAGTCAGCAGCGAATGAAGACTGCTGAAGATGCTGAAAAGGAATGGTGGCAAACAGGTGCCCATGGTAACCCATGTGAAGGCGGGGGTGAGAAGAGAGATGGAGGATGAGAGGAGGGGTTGGCGTAGCAGATGTCAGTCAGTGGAGAATGAGCACAGAACATGGAGAAAAGATGAAAGGTGAAGAACAACTTGGTGATAGATCAGAGGAGATCAAAGAGAAAGTGAGTTATTTATAGGCTTTTAGGAAAATAATGATTTATGGTCATCTTATTTATATCCATTTTCACCCTTTGTAAACCAATCATTATGGCATGTGAAAAATATGTAGGTGTAAGAGAGAGAGCGAGAGAGAGAGAGAAAATCACATGACACCATCCATAACAATGAGGTTTATTGGGAGGAGAGTACAACTAAATCAGTACACTGAGAGGCAGCTACAGTTGCATTTGTATGTTCATTAGCTTGCCTCCCTCTCTGCCACGATTTAGGGTACATACAAAATAGGTTGATAGATTTAGTTTCCTTCTTTAAAGGGTCTTTACTGTCAGGCACAGTAAATGTCGGAGCGCTCTTGATAGATATTTCCATATGTCTCCAAAGCAGCACATAGTGGATGCCCCCCAAAAGTTCCACTCAGGAACCCACAAAGTGGATTCATCAGTCTCCATGATGGTTTCTTTCCCACTCACGTGATCATAAACAAAGACGTCTCATTACTCTTTTTTAAACTGACAGAGACTTGCTTAAGCTCATGCTCAGAGTATTTTATTTCCCTGACAGGCACGCCATGAGAACGCTTCCACTGTCAGGAAATGACTTTATTAGGCATGAGAAGGAAAGAGACGAGAATAACACAAATGCACTATTTGCTTTTTGTTTTTTGTTTTGCTTTTTATTTTATTATTTCATTGAGGCTTCAGTGCCGTTTAATACTGAGTTATTACATCAGCAGCTTCAACATTTAGCAAAGTTTCCTCTCTGTCTCGGCCATTTAAATATGCATTAAGGCATTAAGGATTCTGCATCTACTGTTTACATCCCAACTGGTGATTACGACTGAAAATAAAACATCAAGCAAAAAAAACAACAACCACCAAAAAAATGTTTCAACATTTCAACATTTATGGTAACAGTGTTCCCCCAACTTGTCTCTAAACGCTGCGTATCCGTTTAAATTTGAAAAAAGTTTGTTCTAACCATCCCTTTGAAGTGCATGTGTTCTCTCTCTCTTTCCCTCTCTCCCTCCCTCTCTCTCTCTCTTCCCTCTCTCGTTCTCTCACTTTTCCTTTAATGTTTTTTTTTCATCTGACCGTGATGGAAACTAGTCTGACACCTTCTTTTGGTTCATCAAGTTTCTCCGGCACAATTACATGAATTTACTTTCAATAAATTACCATCTTTGCATACATCAGTCAAATCACCACACTCAGGCATTCACAAACAATATGCATTATTAATTTAATTGTCAGACTTTATTTGGTTAAATCATAACCGACTTGGACAGCCTCTGCCTTGATGAGCCATTTAA
This sequence comes from Alosa alosa, assembly GCF_017589495.1. NCBI lineage: Eukaryota > Metazoa > Chordata > Actinopteri > Clupeiformes > Clupeidae > Alosa > Alosa alosa. Next base: position 19,075,678 of record NC_063208.1, on the reverse strand, counting down.
AAGCATCAACACTGAGTTTGGAAGAAAAAAAAACTGCATGACACATCTTACTTCTGTTACTCAACCGTATGTAGTCTGGATTGTGGTGGATGATCCGCCATAGCTGTCTAGAGTAATGTGACTGATGTATGTTATGATCTAATACAGCCTTTTCTGCTAAGTCTTGCTCTACTGGACTCAGTGTCAGTGGATAAAATAAGTTCTTTCTGTCTGGCCCTCTAAGAGATGTACCTCCTAGTGAAGCAAGCAACTCAGAAGTTTATATTGTCAGTATAGTGTGCAGTATCTAGGCCAGCCTATATACCCCACACACACACACACACAAAAACACACACACACACACATACCATAAGAAAATTTTAAGCAGTCACAAACTCTTCCCTAAACACTTCCAAAGGGGCTGGCCTGGGAATTTCTGTTCTTGACGGTTTTCCATTTGACACCACTTCACAAGTGATGGCAGTGCAAAATTAGTTTCCTCCAAGTCCTGAGCTAAAAAAAATACCTTTTACTGTACCAACCCATACAGTGATCCTAAGAGCACCTCCAACACTCCACTCCCAACATGCAACCCTCCCACCCCCATCCCTTAACTCCATCTCATCTCCATCTCATCTCCATCAGCCAGTAACTGTCACTAACACACCCAGACAAGCCTATAAATATTCACTGCTTTTTCACTCAACCCCCCCACCCCAACTCCCTGCCTTTGTTTGCACCCTAAAGCTCTGCTGTGGTTGGTGGTAAGCAGACAGTGACAAGAGAGGTGAGAGAGACTGAGAAAGAGAGGGAGGGGGGGAGAGAGAGAGAGAGAGAGAGAGAGAGGGAAGAGGTCTTCCACTTCACTGGAAGAGCCTGATGAGCTCAAACACGTTGAGTTATCCCAAGGCTTTGAGGGGACCTGGGGCTGTGAGTGTCACCACTGTTCACGCACACTGACAAACACACACACAACACACACACACACACACACAGATACACTCTATTCTCTGGAGCACCATTACAGAAAGGGAAGAGACATTGTGAGACAGGCAGAGAGAGAGGCTTGCAAACATTTCTGTTAATTATGTATTACAGCTGTCCTTCATAAACCTAATTATGATTCGCTGAGAGGCAAAGCTGGCCCATTTGCATATGTACATGAAAGAGACATGGCATATGCAAAAATACGATTTTAATTAGCATCCTTTGATACGACAGCGCACAAATTAAACTGGCATGTTGCATGGGCTCTTTGCTCGTGGAGTCGTATTCATTCAGACATGCAGCGAAAGTGCCCCTGCTCAGAGATAAATAAAATACAACAAACACAACAAATAAATAAATAAATAAATAAATGTAAAGTGGCTCTCGGAAATAAATAAATATGGCGGTACAAGGAGGCTTAAGAATAACGGTGAAACGGATGAAATGCCGCACATTTGCTTCCCTGCTATCTGCTCGTTTCTCCCATTCTGATGTCTTGGGCTTGGCGGCAAACTGTCACGTTATCAAAGTGGATCTCTTCTTCTGCCAACTCCGCCTAAGGGGGCGGAACAACATCATTTAGCTCCTTCTTTTAATGATTGTGTCTTGATTATTATTATAAAAGGATATTACGAGACGCCATTCACTCGATCATCCCCTCAAATAAATTTAACTAATGCGTCTCTTTCTCTCACTCTCTCTCTCCCCTTCACTCCTACATCCCCTGGAGGTTGGAATCATAATATCTCAGATTAAAAAGATGGCGGTGTGAAATTGCACATTATCTCCATCAGCTAACCACATGCTCTACCTTGTTGCATGCCTGACATAAATGAGGAACAATCCATAAATAGCGAGCCTGCAGAAAAATCTGCAGTGACACTATTGATAATTCTGCACCCCACCCCACCCCATCCCCCAGCTCCCCCTCCCTCGTCCCTGCTCAACTGAATGGCATAATGTTTAATCAAGACTCGGCTTGTGCTATGCAAATCCTCCCTTACGTGGACCGAAACAAGATGTCATTGTTATTCTAAACTGAGATGCATACAGGCCCCTTAATGAAGCCAGCACATCAGTTGAATGTATTGTGAGACTGAGTAATGCATTGCATTGGATCTTGATGATGGTCTGCAATATTGCTGCAGTTTGCGCAATATAGCCTCCAGTGTTGGGTGTACAAAGTAACATATTACTAATATCCAATTCCATTTGTCTGTAATACAGTAATGTAATGTATTTCTGTTCCAAATTCAGTAATCACATTACAGTTATACTGTACTTAAAGTAACTGTACACATTGCAGATATTGCAGTGTTCTTTGGGCTGGTTTTCACCAACTTTGTTGTCAGCTTTGTAATAGGAGTTATGCCCATATAGTGTGTATAAATAAGGTCATGCTGTACACTTTTCAATTATTTTCCAACATTCCCTGAGATACATTTGTAAAGACTGCAAGTTTTTCCATTGATGTTCTAGAATGCTCTGAAACCCCTGCAGAATAAAAGTGTGCTTTATCTTGATATAAAAATGTACATACAGTACACAATTGGCTTTAATCTGATTGGCCAACATCTTTAGGCATCTTCCAGGTGCATTGAGATTGCTGATTCCTATGGCTCCATCTTATTGATTCAGATTGCTGTGGGCGGTCCATTGTTACAGTAACAGGGGAGGGAGAAAGCATAATAAATGAAAACAGATCTGATGTAGAAACCATGTGCTTTTTCTAATTGGCCAGTGATCATTTACCATTTTCTTTCTATGCCCATTACAGGCAGGGAAGAACTCATCCACTTTGAAAACCCCTGTATGCCCCTAGTAACATTGATAGTGAACATTGAACTTTGAACATACCTTATTTCAAAGCCAGCAAGAAAAAAATGGTGTCCTGCGGTATGATTCCTTTAAGGAAAGGACATGTATTAACCTCCTGAGGCCCATAGCGTCCTCAAATGAGAACATTACAATTAGGCTTTTCTGACATTTTTGTGCCCCTTAGTAGTAAAGCTGCAAAGCATTTTTCAGTGAAAAAACAAGATGGAGTCCATATCCACCTTCTTGTTTTACCGATGGGCATGTGACAACAATCGTCACGGTACTATACCACCAAATTTATGGGACTTACACCTGTTTATTTGTTTACTCATATGATGACATTAGGATTTAGATACCAACGATGACTCTATGATGATAGAGTCCACTATTTATCAGTTTGTTTAACTGGTAACTAATGCTGCTTTCGAAGTTCATTTTATCCACTATACGGTGCATTAACCTGATTGTTCAACTTACAATAAAATCCAGTTGGGCTTCCACAAATGTCACAGTGTGTGAAACAGATTGAAACACATTCTGCTGAATTGTGTGCTCGTTTTACTTGTTTTCTACTATTTAGTTAAATGAGTGCACAATTTAGTAAAACGAGCCCACAATTTAGTAAAATCAGTGTAATGTAATGTATTGAAATAAGTAAAGAAATGTATTCGTTTTGAGTAGCGTGTAATACATTATTTGAGCAACGACTCCATCATTGATAAGCACATAAGCAGGCTTAACAGGGGTCAAAGATGACCCCCTACCAAGGCCAAGGTGGAGCCCAATGCAAATTTCTATATTCTCCTGATGGTGCTGGATTGTGTGTGGATAAGGGGAGACATTTGGCAAATGTCCAGGCTTATGGACTGGCCTGCTGATAAGGTGAAAAGTTTTTACCTCCAGACAAAAGTAATGTAAATTCAAGTCTATGTGTTGCAAGATATATGAGTTGAATCTGATTTTCCCCGCAGAGTGGGAGACAGGTAAAACTAGGCACATAAGTAGGACAAGTCACACCTGGAGCTAAGCCACACCTGCAAACAGCAGACACACATACAAACACATCTGCAGCAGGTGGAGATTTTAAAGAAGCTCTGAGCAAAAAGTTCTCACTAATGAGCAAAGTGTCGTCTGACATATTTTAGTAATCAGCAAACGCAATGCTCAAAATAACATTACACACTTTTCTGGGAAGAGGAATAAACAACCCAGAATGTCCAGCTGAAATTGGGAAAGGTATAAATGGCACATTAACTGTGTGTGTGTGACGTGTTTAGGTCTCCTTGTGCCACATGAACAAGAAGGGTGTGTTCTGGAGCTCATCATCATCATCATCATCATCATCAGCTTATTCCATCCCAACAGTGTGACATACATACACTCTTAAAACAAACTGTGTTGTCCCTATCTGGACACAGAGATGTGTTAAAAACAACGCAAGTGAGTGCACTCAAGTGTCAGAGTCAGGTATCAGACATCAGGTGGAAAGACATTAGGTCTCAGGAAAACAATGCACAATCATATCTCAGACATCAGCCTAAAAATGGTGTCAGGAACCATCTGAGGATGTCCTAATATGTACACCGTACAACAGCCATTTAAGAAAAAAAATCTGATCTGCATGTTACTCCCAGCCACCATACCCCTTCCTGTCATCCTTCCTCTGTCATACCCACCTACTGTACTGGTCCTGCCATTCATCTTGGAAGAGTGCATCTCATGGCTCTATGCCCCAGCCCTGCTGGTGCTCTCTGTGTCTCTCTTTCTCTCTCTCTCCCTCTCTCTCTCTCTCTCTCTCTGTCATTCTCCTCTGTTCCTCTCCTTCTCTCTGTGGCTCATTACCCTGATGGTCAGCATCCTTCCAGACCCCATCAAAAAGATATGTGCCCTCTCCTGTGGAACAGGAAGTCATGGGGTCACACAGGGTGGGATAAGCATCAGTATCTTAAGATGGAGGACTCTCAGTGTTAGATAGGGCCATCTCTGTCAAATAACTGTAGCAAGCTGACGAAATGCTCAGACCATGGAGAAAAGGCACATTGGGTTGTGTGTGTGTGTGTGTGTGTGTGTGTGTGTGTGTGTGTGTGTGTGTGTGTGTGTGTGTGTGTGTGTGTGTGTGAGAGAGTGTCTGTGTATGTGTGTGTGTGTTGTGTTTGGCCATTATCTCAATAGCCAAAATAACTTGGTCTATGTCAGACAAATCAGTCACTGTAAGACTTCATGGAAAAGAAAATGTACCAGTGCTTAGCATGGTGTCATCCCCATGCTGTGATTCAAGAGTGATGAGTCGCTCACATTGAGATCAGGCAGAACACATCATCCACCCTGCCAGCCAAAAAAGGAATCCCCGCTGGAGTGTTTCACACAGGTGTTTGTGGAGCCCATTCTGCGACATGATGAGCTGAAATTAGACAAGAAATTGTGATTTGAAATCACTAAGGAAAGAAAAAAAAATACACTGTACTAGTTCGGTGACAAGAAAAAAGTGATGGCAACTGGCTGGTTTGCACTGGAGACTGTCAGCGTCGGCAAGGCCTGTGGGAAAGAAGTTGACTTGACAACATGTCAATACCGTTTTGAGGGTGTCTGCGCGCAAGAGAGAAACTCAGTGGGGAAATATCAGTTGTTCTTTTCTTTCTGGGAGCCATACATGCATATAAAGGGACAGAATGAAGGGGAAGGCAGAGATGTAGAGTGAGATAATAGGGAAAAATAAAGAAAGCAGGTCTTACAGTGTAACAGCAATTCCATGCAAAATGACGAGACAACTGATACCAAGAAGTTTCAATGTGTATCTCTGTGTATCTCTGGCATCATATACTCCAAACCAGACCCCCCTTAACGGCTGTTTACTGCTGACAGCTGCCTTACTAAATGACATGAAAAACAAATGTGATTTGTTGCAGTACAGACATGATTTTCGTGAGATCTTCTTGGCGGATTTAACCTCACTTGGCCCCCATCTCTCCTGGCTGTCACTCACTGTCCTTGCTGAGTGATTGAACACAAAGACTGATTTTTACTGACATAGTCATTGGTGGCTGCTCAGCCAGCCAGAGGAAGCTCACATAGCTTTATCGGAAGGCAGAAGATGTGGAGAGGTGTTTCTTTAGTGCAAAGACTGTTCAGAATCTGGTGTGAGAATACAAACCTTCATGGTGTGACCTGTAGGCTGGAACATGATTGGTGCCATCTAAACTGGGTTGTCACTGGGATAACTGCTGCAAATGGAGATCTAGACGAGTGGATAATGCCTACTTTAATAGATTAGCTGGATAATGTTTTAAACTTTGACTGAAAATGTCACCCACACCATATATTGAAGGTCCCACTTCATTCGCATTCATGAATGTGACTGTCATAGAGGAAGAAGAGTAGTAGGATTTAGCAGGACTCCTCTGTTGTCTTGAGCTCTCAGAGTCATTGTGTAGAATTTCTCATCTGCTCTCTATGTCTTCTTGTCAAGAGCCTTATCCAGGATTCGGATACGCCTCCAGATACAATTTGTGTCCATTTTTGTAAAAAAATTCCACTGGACTTCACTGAATGAACTGTGTGTGTGTGTGTGTGTGTGTGTGTGTGTGTGTGTGTGTGTGTGTGTGTGTTTGTGTGAGAGAGAGAGACGTCAGAAATTTGTCAATTTGTCAATAATTAGTGATGGTGTAAATCAAAGGCTGTGTAACCTCTGAAGTCCTCCCAGAAAACCCAACTGACCAGCCAAGACAGCAGCTTTCTGGTGGTTCTCCCATCATTCTTACATTCATAACTATTCCATTTGATTCATTTTATTCCTGTCTGGAAAGCCACACCTGGTGACTGATCACCTGGTCTCGGCTAGAATAAATATTATGGGAGGCATATTAAGACATGAGACACCACTACATCAGTGACAGGTTGCTATTTGGTGTTGTGAGGATGAATTATTTGTAACTTGTTTTATTGATGAAGCTTTTACAGGTGCCAACTTATAGGCCCAAGTGTAGGCCCAAAAGTGTTCTTCATATCTTTAACATTAATTTAGTCATTAAACCACCAACCATCACACATTATGACACTTTTTGCTTGATGAGAAATATTCTACTAAAACTAAACAAAAAAAAAAAAAAAACATTATTCTACTAAACTACTAGAAATCCAAAAACCAAATAGGCTAGAAGATAAAAGACAATCAATGATGCATACTATGCATAATTCCATCCATATCACAAGGCACCAAAGCCGTAATGATATTCAGCTGATGTACATAGACATCTCAATCACAGACAGACTCTGATCTGCCAAATGGCAGGGACTGACAACATTTATTACCAGTTAGGCATCGTAAATATGATCAAACTGTATATATACAGTGAATGTAGATTCAGAAGTGAAGCATTTAAAGTAATGAAACTTTCTGAGCTTCACTGCAAAACATGTAACTTTCACAGCCATCTGTAATTTTATTTGTTGACGCTGTATTTTAAACCTCTGCAGTTTGTATATATTCGTCCTGTCAGCAGAGCAGACTACAAGTTAAAAGAGTCCTGGGCAGGGCTGACATATGGACCCTGGCGGCTCGCCGTTCACAAGCAGTGACTCTGGCAGCTCAGCCGAGATAACACCTCTGTCAGATGTAATGAACTGATTAAAGAGGACGTTTAAAAAAAAAAACACACACACAAACAGGTTCTCTTTCAGACTGGACTTTCAGAGTCCTCTGAGACACAACTGTAATAAATCATTTCATCAGAAAAGAAAGAAATACATGATTTATTTACCATGTTTACTGCTTACAGTTCCCTGGCGAGACCTTTGAGGGCAAATTAATATTTTAATAAATTTCTCTCCACAAAGTACAAACAGTCAGGCAAGACCCCGGAGACTGGCCTCTCCGAAACAATCAGCCGCTTTGATTTCATTCACCTTTATGAATGACAAGCTGGATTTGTGTTGTGATGGCTTATGAGCATTTCACACACTGAATGCCACAGTTTAGCCGATGCTTTTAGAGGATAATGTTGGCTGTGGAGATAGATGATTTAAGGCAGTTTGGCGATTTTTGAGATACTCAAATTGAGTTTGTTTTGTGCAGAAAACTACTTAAACACTGACTTCCACTCAAAGAAGTTTATTTCTTAACACGTCTTATTAAAAAGTACTAAACTTTTCTCAACAATACAAACAATTTTAATGCATAGTATACATTTCCCTCAAAAGATTCTAAACATTTTCGTTATGCACCCTGTCCCATGTCAACATTGCATGTTGTATCATGTGGACCATCGATCGTGGACCACATAATGAAAATGAAATACTGCAGTTTTTTACAGACTAGTTTAGGAGCGCATCAACAAACTATTCACTGAAATGTACAGATTTAAATTCATATGGTAAAATGTATTGTATGCAATAAAGAGTTTTCATCTGGATATGTCTGTCCCTACTGCAGTCCTGTCTGCCCCTGGCCTTAGAGTAACAGCCTTGCAGTCAGCATTGACTCTCCAACATCCTCGGGGAACCAATGCTACAGTAAGACAAACAGACATCACAGACTATAATGGCTGACTGTGTAATCCTATTCTAGCTCCACTCGTAGTCTGCCCAATGCAAGCTCTCCACGCACTGATAGGAGCCCAATGAGCCACCAGACGCTTCATCATCTTGGGAAAAGCATTCAGCTAGAAATAGGAACGAGCTGCATTGACCAGAGGTGGGCAGGCAGGCTGGCTGAAATGATGTGGGGGGGGGGGTTGAAACGTCCCATTTAAATTGCAAGGAGGCTCCTCAGACACAAATGTGTCTGAGCACAAATGAAATTAATAATTGGTGTGCGAGTATATGAGCGAGTATGCAAACAAGGGTGATGTTGGATTCTGTGAAGTCAACACGGCAGTGCAGGAGTTATTCATCACCTGGAAGACTGAGAGAGCAGTCGTGGGGACTAATAGGCAAAAAAAAAAAAACTGACACACATTCATTTTCTTACGGCGGAATATTCTTATGAAGCCAATCATGCAAATAAGTATGGCCTTTTCCTCTGACTTTCGCTTCCACAAATGGCATGTTCAACAGAGAAATATGCACATGCTGCCTGGCCCAGCCACTTAAACTGAAGAAAAACAAACATTGTTGTACAAAGACCTTTCCCATCAACCACACATCACAAACACTAATTACGTATATCAGATAGAGAACAAAAAGTTGTTAATTAAATTGCTCTGTTATATCAATGAGCTGGTAAGGCGGGATAACAATACTCTCTTCTGACTTTCAGTGCACAGCTTTCCACAGTTCTAAGAATTAGCTGAAAACCAGCTTCTTATAATATTGTGTACAGTACAGTATGCATATTGTGGTACTCCAATACTCCGTTGCTCTTGTCAGTATAAGTGGCACATTCTAGCTAAGGAGCTACTGTAATATACTGTCATTGATTTGAGGACTGGTTTATTTTCAGTTGATATATTTTTCTTCTATTCTGCATATGGGGTTAGCTTTGGGGCTACATAAGGGGTTAGCTTTGGACGTGGCACACTCTTGTCAGTTAAAGTGACACATTCTAGCGAAAGCACTAACAATACTGTCATTGATTTGAGAACTGGTTCATATCTTCAGTTCTTGTTTTTTCCCCCCTTCTATTCTGCATATGGGGTTAGCTTTGGATGTGCTTCACGGAGAAGCTGAGGAGGAGAGTCGATCATCTGGAAAAGATGTCATGGCGGGTGGCCTGTCCTTCTACCGGTGGCGTGTCCATATCGTCAACTCCAGCGAGGGAAGGAAGGAAGAGTGCTGGGGTCAGGTTTGGGGGATGGATGGCCAGGAAGAGAGGGAAGGAAGGAGGGAGAGAAGGAGGGAGGGAGGGAAAGGTAGATGAGGACAGAGCTTCATCTTCATACGGCTACCGAGACGACAGCTAGGCTGGAGGTGAGACAGGTGGAGGCAGTTGAAGGAGTTGAGCAGAGACAGCTGGAGGAGGAAGTCAGAGATCTTGCGCAACGCTGAAGACGGTTCGCCTAGAGCTGAGGAGTGTGGTCTGTGCACACACACACACGCACAGGCACACACACACACACACACACACACACACACACACACACTGACGCACACTCTCGGACTCAAACACACCACAAGCTAAAAGGCAAATATAGCCTGAGGATGCACAAATGCAAACAACAAAGAAGTTGATGGTTGAGGAGAGGAGAGAAAAAGAAAGGGGTGGAGAGTGACTGAAATAGAGTGTGTGTGTGGGGGGGGGGGGCAGGATTGGTCTAGATTTTCACAATAAGCACTCCCGACAAGTTGTGAGCCAAGTGCCAGTCCAACATTAATTGCCAATGAAAGGTGACCTGCTGGGAGGCATCAGTGATTGACCTGGAGTGAGACTGAAGGAGTCCCGGAGAGAGCGGATCTGCAGCCGTCAAAACCCCTCGCAACGCACCGACATGACTGGAGCACGCCGCAAAACAGACCACTGATACCCCCACCGCACACACACACACACACACACACACACACACACACACACACACACACACACACACAGACACACACACACACACACACACACACACACACACACACACACACACACACACACACACATACAAAGGGGAATACGAGGTGAATAGAAACATAAGGAATAGAAAGATTAATCTGAGCGACAAGGCCTCCATCCAAGAGACAGAGGACCAAGCTGTCCAGGAGGCTTTCTTCCAGTGGCCCCTGTGAACTGACTGCCATTTGTCTGCTTGTATTGGAGCCTGCTGTTAGCATTTTGACTGGGTGGCTGGGTGGCTTTTTCTCTGGTCAGGGAACACTGACTTATCGAAGCTGAAAGGTACAGGCGATAGTCTCGGGACATAAAACAAAAGCAAACAGGATGCATATTTTACAAAAAAAGGAAAGAATGCTTACTTGATGCAGTGAGGTAAACTGGTCTTAGATTGTGTTGTAATTACTACAATTATTATTATTGAAAACTAAAACTATTAATAGTGATGGATCCATGATAACACAGGACTGTGACAGTATCTTTTGTAAAACTTAATTAATTGAAATTAAATGGAAACTTCTTTTTGATTCCGTGATTGACTGAAATTGTTCAGAGCTTTGTTCAGAGGAACAAGACAATGATCATAATGAAAAAAGATACAAGGCATCAGCCAAGTGACCTGCAATCTTCCTGCCTATGTTTTTTTTTAATGTTGTTGTGGCACCTTATTTGATGTTTATCACAGCAGAATGTCTAAACATCTTTCTATCAATGCTGTTAAGTTAAAGATTACTTATGAAAAATCAGGAAATATTACCAAAAAACGTATTAAAACATATGAAATAATTTGAACTAAAGTCAGTTATAACTTGTGACTTCCTGAGCTAAATTCTCCTCTGCCTTAATTTGATAATTTATGCTCTCAGTAATATTTTTATTCTTGGTTAAGTGAGTGCTTTGTTGGTCTTATTTGAGCTTCGTATCTATCCAGTAGGCTATCATGATACGTATGCCCTCGTGTACAAGATGCATGAGTGTGGAGTGAGTTGGAAATAAGAGAGCAGCTCTGGATGACACGAGAGGGCAAGAGAATGAAAAAGAAAAGATGATGATAGGATAATAGTGCAAAAAATGTATGTAATCAGAGAGCCGTTGCCATGGAGACAGTGAAACTACTGGTCAATGGTCAGATGGGAGGTATAACAAAGCACGAAGAACCAAAATAATGTGCAGATTTTTTTTATCATATATAGCCCAATGTAACCCCTTTCCCCTCCTTTCCCAATCTGAATCGATGGGCCACAGACCTATAAGAGTTGACAGTTCACTAATGTGAGCTACTGGCTGGTTGGACTAGTGGCCAAAGCAGACGGATGCCCTGAAGGGACCTCGAGCTGTATGAAATGGGGGAGGGGTAGGAGGAGGCGGAGAGACTGTTGACTGTGGCGAAAAAGGCTAACTAGCGAGTGGTAAAAGTGTTTGTGTGTGCAGCTGTGTGTGTATGCACTGTCTTACACACACAAATGTACAGACACACTCACAAACACCACACACGCACACACACACACACACACACACACACACACACACACACACACACACAGCAAATTGAACGTTTTGTTTTCAAAAACCATGGCTATTAAAACATAGCTTGAAGCTCTAGCACATTCCTGTACATTCCCCAGAAAAGCTCCCTCGCACCTCCCAAATTTCCCTGCCTCTCTATGTGCTGAAAACCCCCACTGAAAAGCCCCACCCCCATCCCCTCTCCCGCCACCTCCATTGCCCTGCTCTTGAGAGGAGACTTTGTGACTTCAGAATGATGTCTTCCCTCCATATTGATTTGGCTGGGGATGTGATGATCGGGAGGCTGGATCTCTTTACACTGGAGCCACAGGACTGGAGCCAACTGTCAGGTAAACAAGGTAAACAAAGAGCCTCCCTCTATGACAAATACACCCAAACTGCTATGTCACTGCCACTGATACAGCTCACTGAAGAAGAAAAAAAATGAATGATGGTTGCAAAGATGCACACACTCTGCAGTTAGTGAGAAATGCCAAGAGAGAGTTATATGAATGATGATTATCGTGCAAATATTATTTTATTAAATATTAATATTCACATGGTAAGAATAAAAAACATATTTTCCCTAATTTTTTACTTTTGCATATTTTTTTTATAAAATGGTGTACTTCTTTTCTCTAATCTTATAGTGTGTGGGTTATGTGTGTACTACCTCTGTATTGCTACCTCTGTCTCCCAGGTCACATTTTTACAGCAAAAGCATGAATGTGTGTGTGTGTGTGTGTGTGTGTGTGTGTGTGTGTGTGTGTGTGTGGTGAGAGAGAGTCGACAGGTGTGTACAGAGTGACTAGGAGAGGAATACACATGTTTGTTATTATGTCCAGTTCTCTGGTTTCTGCACTGCTTAATTTATTTTTATATATATATATATATTTTTTTTTTTTGTAATTTACAACATATTTTTACACATCTTTGTAGAGAAGATTTATTTTATTCCATTTACCGAAAATATTAATATATTCATACATTATATGTTTTATATTTTATATAATTTATATAACTAATTTAAACAATAAAACAGATTCCATTTGAAAGTAAATAATTGATCTGTACGCAACACATCAGTATAAGACTATATTTACTATGGCCCCCACATGACTCCAACTTCCACGGCTTTGATGAACTCCAGCATCTCCGAAAATTCATTTGGTAATCAGAAGCTGTGCCATTCACCCTGCTTGTAAGAAAACAGGCGCTGTGTCAAAAGTAGTGGTAATTAAAGACAACTTAAGCCCCTCTCCTCCTCTGAACATCCTCAGACACATTAACTTAACAAAGTGTGAGGGACAGAACAGCTGTGCCCTAATACACACCCTCCCCCCATCCAAAAAAAAAAAGAAAGAAAAAAAGACAGTTATCTGCTAAATTCATAAATGCGTCCTTTTTTATTACAGTAATCATCATATTTCTTGCTGTCGTCGTCTGTCTAATTGCTCACCCTTTCACTTCGTCCCCAGCTGAAGCCATCAGAACCCTGCTGTGCCTGGAGTGGGAGCGAGGAGCGGAGCGGAGCGGAGCGCCACAGACCCTCGCCGAGCTGACGAACACGCACTCCCATCCAGGCTTGAGCACACAGCAGCACTTGACAAGCTCATTTTTTTGTCTGTGCTATTACACTATTTCGAGAACAAACAGAGTCATGTGGTTTAGCTTTTTTTTAAAAAAAAATTGGGTTGATTTTATTTATTTGTTTGTTTTGCTTTTCAAATGACGTGCTTGTTCGACTAGTGCAAAACTATGCATGTTTCATCATGTGAATGGTGAATGGAGGGGGTAGGCTGGGCTGAGAGGGGTGTATTGCATGCATGTGCCCATGCAGACGATGTCAGAGCATTTTAGGAAGTGGGATTGACCATCAGATATATGGACACATATGGCAAAGAAATTGACCATGAAGGATGAAATTGTTTTTAAGGTGTTTAATATATTATCAGATGGAAGTATAAATATGATTTGTTTTAATATCAATATACACTTATATATAGAGAGAGAGAGAGAGATAAATTACCTTTATTTTCCAATTCACATATTTTTTCCATCTTAAATATATGTTTGCCATGAAATACTCCAATTGACTACTCCAAACACAGTCTATTTTATTTTTAACAAACCAATGAATTAAGATACTCATAGTGTCAAATGTATGGCTTGTGTAAGTAAAGTTTTAAATGAAGTTGATGAAGGGCAATCTTTGTATATTACAACTACACATTTGCACATGTATTGTTGGATTTTATTGTACATGCACAGATATGCCATTTAATGAACAGTGTAGACCAAGATAAGTGTGTTGAGCAACAACAACCAGATTAAGCATTGAAATATTCATGCAACAGAAAGAGTATCCATGCATGATCCCCCACATACTGTAAATACAGAAATAGACAGAGAGGAGGAGGAGGACAGAGAGAGAATGGAAACAGTTTTAGTTTTTATAATGAGTCTCAAACTTCTAACTAACACCAGGACAAAAAAAACCATCTCCAATGGATATATCCACATGTACCACTCCACTTTAAAACAAAAATAAATCATTAATGCAGCTCATAGTAGTTCTTGCTGTCACTCAGACATATGCATACTTAAATAATAAGGGAAAAAAAACATTAAAAAAAAGAAAGTCCTCGCCTCCACAGATTGTAATATCTTGGCCCTAGCGAGCAGCTCTCTCATCATTGCCTGAGTGCTTTCCTTGGAAATATTGTTTTAAATGTCTCTGACATCCTGGTCTTCCTCTCCCTGCTTAATTAAAGGGAAGAAACCCGGCTTTAACTGGCACTGGCTTCAGCCAGACTACATAATGGGGATAATTAACTTACCCTCGTCGCTTAACTTCAAAGACTAGGTTGGAGAGGACTGAGGGTGTGCACAACATGCTTGGAAGTGGAGTTTCTCCGCGTGTAGCAGAAATGTAACAATGGAAAATGGTGCCGGGGGAATGGCGTTGGAAGTCTCTGGGTACCTGAGGGGAAGTCTATGAATATACAGCAGTAGATATATGCTCGTTCTCTCTCTCTATCTCTCTCTCTCTCATTTACACACACACACACTCTCTCTCTCTCTCACACACACCACACTCACACAAGATGTTGGAATATGTATATGTATATATATATATATATATATATATATATATATACATACATAAACGCACACACACTTAACCAACTGTTGGTCATCTGCGATTGTACATTTTTCAATCAAAATGTAGCTATAGTCTTATAGATTTAGCTTTAAGAGCCATTTAATATAGTGAAACCATAGGACTCTAAAGGAGCTCACACACACACACACACACACACACATCACATGCATGTGCGCCCACCCTGACACCCTTACCCTCATTTTCCCTCCCATCTCGCAGGGCAGGTAATTACCGCTGTTAGCTTTACCTCCCCTTTTCCTACAATTGCTCTCCTTTAAACCGAAAGGATCAAGTATTACCACACACACACTCTCACTTGCTCTCTCTCTCTCTCTCTCTCTCTCTCTCTGTCTCTCTCTGTCTCTCTCTCTCTCACACACACACACACACATACACACAAACACAGAGAGAGAGAGAGCGAGGGAGAAAGAGAAAGAGAAAGGGAAAGTGTGTAAATATGGCTTGAAACCCCACAAATACAACCATTGGTGTCCTTACACTCAGGGGTTTTTCACTAGGTTCCTGTCCAAGATGCCACAGAGACTTCTATGTTTCCATGCGTACTCTACGCTGTGGGCTGTAAGGGGAGAGGCAAGCAAAACAGAAAGAGAATCTCTCAGCTGCCCTGCCCAGGCGGAGCAGCGGCGGAGGCTCTGGGGCAGCATGCAGTGGCGGAGCATGGCTGTAATTGCCAGAGAAATAACACTGAATGAAATGTTGCTGCATGGCCAGTGTTGATTTAAGAGTGGGCTATTACAGGGTGTGTGTGTGTGTGGGGGTGCCCACCCCCGACCTCCGCAGCGCTTTCATCTGAGGCCAGTCCTGATGCATATCCACATGCCACGCAGCGGCAGTGCATCTAATACCCAGCCTCTCCCCAACACATCCGTATGAACATAGATATAGACACGCACACACACACACACACACACACACACACACACACACACACACACACACACACACACACACACACACACACTTACTTTCTCCCTCTCTGTCTCCCTATATCTCTCACACACAGACACAAGCACACAGCACACAGTTTAACAGACACAGTGCTGACCACAAGCGTTCCCAATTTTACTGGCATGTATACGTTAAAAACACTCACACAAACACA
Organism: Alosa alosa; assembly: GCF_017589495.1. NCBI lineage: Eukaryota > Metazoa > Chordata > Actinopteri > Clupeiformes > Clupeidae > Alosa > Alosa alosa. The sequence continues at coordinate 19,059,568 of NC_063208.1, read as the reverse complement.
CACTCGCTGATGTGAGCTAACCTCGAGCCTGCTCAGTGGTGTTTGCACTAAAAGATACACACAGGCTGATCATTGCTCGCTGTATACCAACATACAAACACACATACTACACTACCAGCTGCCTAACACCAAGTGACATATTCTTACACACACACACACACACACACACACACAAGCTCAATATTTCACCTAATGAGAGGGGACTGTCAATTTGCCACTTCTGTCAAGAGCAACACGGCCCCAACACTCTCTGAGCCAATGCCCATTTTCTGCCGAAGCTTACTGATGTCATACACTCCAGCTCTAATTTTCAGTTGTGTAGTGTGGTGTTGTGTTTAGGAGAGTGTTGTGTAGTGTGGTGTTGTGTTTAGGAGAGTGTGTTGTGTAGTGTGGTGGAGTCCTAGGCAGAGTGTTTAGTGGTGTGTAGTGTGGTATAGTCCTTAGGAGAGTGTTGCGTAGTGTTGTGTAGTGTGGTGGTGTGTTTAGGAGAGTGTGTTGTGTAGTGTGGTGTAGTCCTTAGGAGAGTGTTGCGTAGTGGTGTGTAGTGTGGGGTTGTGTTTAGGAGAGTGTTGCGTAGTGTTGTGTAGTGTGGTGTTGTGTTTAAGAGAGTGTGTTGTGTAGTGTGGTGTTGTGTTTAGGAGAGCTCAGTGTGTGTGCATCTGGGCTTCTTTTAGCTCAATGTTAGGGGCAGCCAATCATTTATTCCACTTTAATTACCACACGTGTTAATCCTGTCCTCACACATACAGACACACACACACACACACACACACACACACACAGCCGTCAACACCCTGCGCATCGCAAAAGGGCAAGATGGCATGGAGTCTTGGAACAGGCTGGACAAAGACAAGGGTGCCACACTGACCTCAAACAGAAGCACCTCAAGTCTTATCCATATCCATATGGGGAGGTCACAAGGATCTTACCATACAACTACCTCCTTACTTACACGTATGCAGCACACACACACACACACACACACACACACAAACACACACACACACACACACACAGACACACACACACACACACACACACACACAAACACAAACACACTCCCTCCCTACCCAAACACATCTACTGGATTTACACCAACCCCAAGATATGTAGTCTTTGCGCTTACTGACATTCAGCAGAATCATCATCACACACACACACACACACACACACACACACACACACACACACACACACACACTTCACCTTCCATCACAGTCTCCCTGGCAGAGAAAGGTCAGTTGGCCTGTGCTTGGCCCCGCCTCCTCGGTCTGTGACACACCTGAAGTGACAGGCAGCCTCCTCCTCCCAGTAGGGGAAGGAAGAGAGGTGGAGAGGAGGAGGAAGAGAGGGTGATAGGAGGTAGAGAAGGAAGAGAGGGGAAATAAAAGACACGCACACATCGCTCCATCATTCCAGTTTCCTGGCCACCTGCCTCTAGTGACTAGACATGCATGTTAGCATGAGGAATCTTGGACGGGTCTTGCTAGGAGCCCTAAGTCAGGCAGAAGGGAAAAAGAGAGTGAGGTAATTCAGTCAAATATCGAACATTGACATTAAAAAGATGCTTCTTTTGGACTGAATGTAGAAATGTAGCCAGAAATGGTTTGAATTAAATTACATCAGTCCTGGGGCCCTAATTTGAATGATGTAAAGTGCAAAGTCTAAAGTCTATCTAAAGTTATTTACAGCTAATTTACAAGGGCAAATATTCATGGGTCCACTAAATTCTCCCACATGCAAAACGATAGCTATAGTTCATGCATGAGAATTTTGCTTGTTGATAGACTTTGCACTTTGCCCACCTTTGAAATGAGTGCCACTGATGTTTCTATCATCATATAGTGTGAACTACATGAAGAATAATTTGTATTCTGATAAGATAATAACTTCAATGTAAGCACTTAAATACTGCATGACAAAATGTGTTTACTGTATTTTCAATAGCTGGATTGTCCATTAGCTGTTGGTATATGCTTTACCAGGCAGAGAAGGAATGTCATGGTAAAACGAAGCTCAGTATGTTTTACAGTGATCAAAATGACGTACTCTAATGCTTGCTCAAAAAGAGGCACAGATATAATTAAAATCATGATGACCTTCAACAGCCAGAAAAGCATAACCCAAGACAAGCATACAATACAATAGACCCAAACAGACAACTGTGTGCGAAAAAACACTGAAAGAGAGAGAGAGAGAGATAGTGGGAGAGAGCAGGAAAGGGAGAGTCAGCCATCAAACTGTGATACACTGTGTGCCCGGCGGTGTAACTGCTCGTGTGGCTTAAGTTGGTGAGGAGATCAAACAGGATTCAACCCTTGCAGAGGGTGGAAAAACAGCACCAGCTTCCCCCCTACTCGAGCCAAACAACAGCCAGCAGTGCTTTCAGTCGTTGATGTGGACCGACACGTCAGCTAGCCGACTGAGGGGAGAAAAAAAACAACGCACTGTCAGATTGCACCCCTTTTCCCAATGAACGACTGGACAAACATTGCTTTCTTTTTCGGTCTCTGTAACACCCCAACTTTGCTATGTGTGCATTTTCTTGGGTCTATTTCCTACATTTACCTATAGATTCCTCACTGTTATGCTGTTACTGCTACGCTTGTCGGTATGGTTATTTTGTTTCCAGGTAATTGTATGATGTCCAACTAGGTATTAGCTATGTGGATAACTGACTTTGATACTGCAATGCATGCAAACACCAATACTCTGACCTTGGTTACCTGTGGCCTGTTAAAACAATCTATATGTAGTTACTGTCATACAGCAACAAAGACTAGATTGTCAATACGTTCTGAAGAACACAAATTTCATTCAGAAAGATGCACAACCTCCTTTGTGGTAAGGACAGGGGGTCATATTTTACCCTCAAAATCACATTTTCCCAAAAAGACGTAGAAACCAAACAAGTGACATGAAGACTCAAAGAAAACTAAACTGAAGTCATAACTATTGAAAAATGTGTTACTCGGGAGACAAATGAGGAAATACATATATATTCCATTTAGATAGACATGGTGAGCAAAGCAATAAAAAAGAAGTATCAAAGACAAAAAAAGAGAGAGCGAAAAATGAGTGGAATGGAAATAAGAATAAATAGATGGAAGGAAAAAGAAAACGAAAGAGTAAAGAAAGAAAGAAAAACAGACAGACAGAAAGAAAAGAGTATCTGCGAGCCCAATTACAAGTAATTACAGCTTTTCATTTTTCCACACGATGAAATAATTTGATTCTTTCTTTTTTTTTTGTCAGAGGAGTCTGGGAAAGCTCAAAAGAAACTACCCCCGGTCCTGCTCGGTGTTAGCGCCCAGCAAACGGGAGACATTAGGGGATCTCTTTTGGAGAGGGCCAATTGAACTTGACGCCAATAAATCAGAGCAGGCCGGGGAAGCGATGGCGTGGACCGCGACAGACATTTCCACTGACCCACATTAGGGAGATGAAATAAATAAGGCACAGATGCACTGGAGTGGAACGCCAGGGTGGCAGGCGTTTCTAACGCGAGAGGGAATGGCAGTACCAACTACCCCCCTCTCCCATCCAAACACACACACACACACACACACATTCTGCTGCTCTTGTCCCTCCACTTTAATACAAGAGTCAACATGCAAACAATCTCCCTACATTCTGATAGAGATTAATTCAGTCAAACATTTGGGAAAACGCATGCATTCCTGATGATTTAGGGTGGTCCTCCGTACAAGTAAGGAAGATTAATAACATTTCTTATACTGCAGCTTTGACACCTTTTCTTCTTCACAACAAACCTTTTCAACCTTTTGGCAAGAACTTCCCCAACACTTTTTTCATGCAAACATCTCTGTATCCATGTGCATCATACAAATCAACAGAAATGAGCATCTTTCCACTGGCTGTGCTGCAGAAGCAAGAGAACGGAAGCCATCTCAAGCACGTCATATTCCCTCTGTTTTCAGTCAATCAGGACCATCCTGAAGTAATCATAGGTGAGCTGTCCTTCTGGTAAGAGTAAAAAAAAAGAGAGAGAGAGAGAGAGAGAAAGAAAGTGAGAGAAAGAAAGAAAGTTGCCAAATTCAGAGATATGCGCTGGGACAATCTGGCTTGTGTCAAGCAAAATCTTGGAACCAAACTGGTCAGAAAACTCAAGTGCAATGAGAACACTTGTTTATCGATAGAAGAAAGACCCCAAACATTGAAGCGTCCGTTGACATGATCTGGATTAGGTAATAACGCCTCACCGGAACATTCTGCCACATGTTGGCAAGCTGAAGGCATACATGTGGGGAGGACAACGAGGTGCAGAGCAGAAGACTGTTATTTTAGTTGGCTTGCAGATAACACTGTTAGAGGCTAGGGAAACAGAGACGTAACATGATATGACATGTTGGAGTATTAAAAGTGGCATTATTTTCTTAATGCACCCTGAAAATGTGGTTATATGTGTTAAATACATTTTTGTGGACATATCATCAGTGAAAATACACAGGTAAATTTCATCAGTGAAAATAACAAATTTGCTGAGAAATTCACACAAAATAAAAAGTACATAAAAGTTCTATCTTTATATGACAACTCTTGTAGAATCTGTCAGAATTTCTAATTTTTTTTTCTGTGGATGCGCCGCATTCTCTGTTGGACAATGTAACCTATAATCTTGTCCGTCCCAAACCAAAGAATCACTGGCTAAAAACAACAAAAAAGGTCAGACTCCCCTCTCAATCTTCCAAATGCCTTTTCACTCCTCCCCCCCCCACCCCTCTCTCTCTCTCTCTCTCTCTGGTCTGTTGTTCCTTAAGACCCCTTTAAATGTAGACATTACTGTACAGTTCCAATCCACCTGCCTGTTTGATGCCTCCTGCTCACACATGACAACACATTGATTTTAGTTCTGCTAGCCCTGCAGACGCGCGCGTGGAGAAATCCATTAGGCCGACACTTCTCGTTTCCATTGACTGACAGCCTGACAGCTGTAGGCTTTCCAGCATGCCGGCTGACTGGCAGCCCGACACTTAAACAAGCCCTCAAGTTGCTATAATAGTTTAAAACACTTTCAATTACCCGAGTCAAACAAATCCAACTGGCGATGCACCGGGGGTATATCTCGCCAGCCGCCGCTGCCGCCGCCGCCTCCGACAGACAGACAGCATCGGCTTGGCCACGTTCGCACTGAACGGCCTGAGAAAAAGGCCTTTTTGCAGATCAGTACGTCAATACAGAAGGAGCAAACAGTCCATGACTGTGTGGAAATACAAGAATAAATGAAGGGGATATGTAGTGGTCTATCGTTGTAGACTATGGTTGCCTTAAGGAGGGTTAAGATGCTAGATTTACTGTTGCAACATGCAGATTATATTCATCCAAGTAGCTCAGCATCACCACAAAGCCGAAATCAGTTAATCCAATAGATCCATTGATAGTACATCTATGCTCACAGTTAGACATTGGTACAAATCATATTGTGTAGACATTACCCATTGTGTAGATATTGCACTTGTCTTAACAATGCATGAGATAACATCCACTCCAAACTCCCAAGTGACTCTCACAGTTTTTAAATGATGAGAGGAGATGAAAGAATAAAAGAAAACTTTTTCAAATCACAAAAGCAAATGGTGTATTTGGAGTTGGAATTCCACTTCGGCCTTTAATGGCTCCTGCAGAAATGACACCGGCTGTGTGCTGGTCCATCGCCTCGATCTCCCATCCCTGGTGAAATGACCCATTCCCTCTGAGAGGCGGCATCAGCTACCCCCCCCCCTCCAACACACACACACACACACACACACACTCTCTCTCTCTCCCTTTTCCTCCAACCACCTAAGCACACACTCACTCCATCCTACAGAGGACGTTCGTTTGGTATCGACCACACTATAGATGTAGATGCAGCATATTAATGTCTTTTGAATATTAATTTCACTTCCGTGGCAATGTTTTGATGTTTGTGTCTGGCCTCCCTTGTCTTGAGTCTAGCCAGTGTCTGTTCCACTACCAGTAATTGTCTGGTTTCCCCAAGCGAGATCAGATACCATTCCAATATAAAAACATACTCCATATCCACTCCATCTCTCTTTATTTCATTTCCCTAATGTGGGTCAGGAGTGAAAGGGTCTGCAAACTCAAATATGTCACACACATATATTGAGAAAATAAGTCAAGACAAGTAATCGTAAAGGAACATTAGGTATCAACAATAACAGCAATATCCAGATGAAAAAGTTGTCCATTTTAAAACTCAGCCATTTGAAGTTTTCCAGAAAATGAGCAGAAAGAAAGATGAGTGGTCATTCACATGCACTCACTGTCTTACATACTCTCTCTCTCTCTCTCTCTCTCTCTCTCACTCACTCACTCACACACACACACAAACACACAGACAAACACGCACACACGCACATTTATAAAGAACAAGAAAAACTTTTGGATTGCTCTCCACAAAGGAAACTAGTTTCAGATGGGAGGAATGAAGTGAAGGGAGGTGTGAACATGAACTGATAGTTTGTAAATATCCACAGATGAGTTTTACTCAGATACCTCACATGAAATCACGATTTCCCAAAGAAAACGAAAGGCAATTAACCTGACAGACAAAAGCAATTGATGTGAATGGCAGTGCAGACCAATTAATTCAGATAAAACATACATAATGTAAAACATTAGGTCCACTCACTGACATTGATGCAAGAGGTTAAATAATCGTGTGCCTAGTCAACATCCAAAACACACCTCCAGCCCTAAAACACATAAAAGTATTTACATGTAATAAAATTTAAGACAGAAAAACTGTCCAACACATAAATAAATATCAGCATATATTACCCTATAATTAGCATTGCCACACATTTCATCCACTCCTACACTTTAAATAGTCATATGTAAATCTGTGCATAAAATTAGCATATGTCTGTATTAAACAGCCTTTATTTATTAGTGCCTTTTGAAAGCCAGAGTGAGGACCTCTGATTCATTGTTTCATCTGCTACTTGTTCTTCTATTTCCATATCTGTCTGGTTTTAATGACAGTGATAATTCATTGTAAAGACATGTATATAACCTTCACTTTACTCTAAGATTTTTTTTTCTCAATTAGTGTTTTTGTACTTGGGGGAAATGACCTAAAGTACTGATTTCTAAAGGTAGTATGCAGCTTTTGATACATTTTTATCTGGACTCTACTGGTTTTGGCAGTGTAGCAGCTGTTGACCGTGTGCAGGGTGTTACAGCCAGAGATGATTCCATGAAATGCATGGACACAGTCTAGGTCGAAATGTGTCTGGAAAAAGGGGTGGAAATTAAGCTGGCCGAACCTCTGCGCAGGAACAGGTTATTTATCCTGACATCTTTCATGACAAATTCAATTCACACACACACACACACACACACACACACACACACACACACACACACTGCTGCTCTTGCCCCTCATGCTCTCGTGCGCACACACACACACACACACACACAGGCTCGCATGCAGGGTAGAGCTCTCCCTGCCATGTCATCTTATGTCAGTGTTGTTGTCTTGTTGTCACTATATGTGTGTTCCTCTGTGCAAGGTGAATGTGAAACACATATGCACACACATGGACACACACAAACACACACACACACACACACACACACACACACACACAGAAAGGACACCAGTGTGCAGTCAGCATCACCAGCTTTGGAAAATGACCCGAGAATTGTTGCCCTCTCACATTAGAACTGGAAAGCCTTGTGCGCAAATCTCTGTCACTTTCAAATGAGGGAACCTAATTCACCCACAGTAGTCATACACACACACACACACACACACACACACACACACACACACACACACACACACACACACACACACACACACACACACACACACTTTCAGAGAACACAGCATGTGTGATGTGAATATGCAGAGTGGTTGGGCAGTGTATGTTTATGAGTTCTTAGGATTAGTCTGGGAAATACCTTATTGCACATTAAAACTATAGAAGACAAGAAGAAAAGAAATCGCTGGAGAGCAGGTAGTCAGAATCAAAAGTGGGTAAACTGGGCTTTAGAATATGCATAATTTATATTGCCCGCATACAAATTGTGCTTCTCATTTGTTGGGCTAATTTATTTTAATCACACCACCTCCCTCAGAGCGATGTGCTGGTAACCAGGGGTAATCTGAGGCAAATTAAAGCTCCTTATGTCAAATTGTCTGAACCTAAACAAAGAGGCATCTGTGAAGCATGTACAATTTGGACCATGATTGTTTTGCTATTAAAACTGGATAAAAAAAAGGACGTATGTTTTTCTCAGGGGCAATTGTTCAAATTTGTAAAACATTGAAATACAACATCAAACAAGGTGTAGCCAATAATGGTGATAATAACAATAACAATACTAACAATAACAATGATAATAGTAGTAATAATAAGAAAAAGAAGAATTATAAGTATTATTATTATTATTATTATTATTATCATTATTATTTAATTCTATTCTTCTATTATTTAATTTATTATTTAAATCTAGGGATGCTATGCCTGAGGATGGTAAAGTTATTTATTGAATGTTTACTTCCATTCCATAGATGTTGATTCAGCATGCAAAGCATTAAAAGTAAAAGCAATACTACCTTGTTGATCCTTTAGGAACTCTTGCAGAAGTTGAGTTACAAAATAATCTGAAGCAGAACAACTTTATCTGTCACAAGTCATTCTGATTTCATTCCATAATTTATGAGAATTAAAAATTAGTTCAATTTAGCTGTTTTGAAGTGAATCCCTGACAGACAATTAAATCATAAATGTGTACTCTACTATCCCGCACTATATGTGTAGAACATACACACTCACAAATATATTTACCATGCTCCTCAAAATGTGCTGTCGTTGAAAACACAAATATATTTAACCATGCTCCTCAAAATGTGCTATCGTTGAAAACACAACAAAACTTGTAGACTGTATTTCACATCTTAATCTGAGTGGTTCTCTCTCTGTCTCTGTGTGTGTGTGTGTGTGTGTGTTTGTGTGTGTGTGTGTGTGTGTGTGTGTGTGTGTGTGTGTGTGTGTGTGTGTGTGTGTGTGTGTGTGTGTGTGTGAGTGTGAATGTGTGCGCACGCAAATATGTGTCCCGTAAGATACAAAAATATAGTGGCAGTACATATAAAATCTTAAAATATAAAATTTCCTCTAATTCGTATCTAAGCTTTGCTGTGAGTGTATGTGTGTGCAGTATGGATGTGTGTATGTACAACCTCTCTTCATTAGCTTGTTGTGGGGTGTAATCAGTGTGTGCTGGCTTTGTCCTTGTTATAATTGCCCTCTCAGGCATCACCTCCCCCCCTCACCACACACACACACACACACACACACACACACACACACACACACACACACTTCTCTGGTCTCCTGGGACTCTTACCACAGCCTTTGGGCACCCTGGCAACCAGCGGTGAGTGCCAGCATGTCCCAGTTAAAGACACAGGAAAGGGGACACCAACCTCACGCCTCTCCCTCCACCCTCGATCTCCGACTCCCTGGCTTTCCCCATCGGCGGTTTCCAGTTGCATACAACTGACGAAAATGGCGAAGCTTGGTCATGCAGAGACAGTGGAATGGTAAGATACGTAAACCATGTGCATGTTTATGTTGACCTTCCCATGCTTCAGTGAATGAGATACTGTAGGTGAGATTTTTGTGCTGATATTTGTTCTGTGTTACTGATTCGTTTCACGTGTCTGTTGAATTTGAATCTCTAACCAAGACATTCCATAGGCTACCTTCAAAATTTTTGATTTGTTTAAATCAAATCATTCCATAGATTTTTAAACCACCCATTCTTTGCATAAAACCAAATCATGTTATTTAGAAAATAAATTGACACTCTGCAACAAATTACCTCAAATAATAATGAATAACATGTTAAAGTGAATATGCCGTAAAACTTTGATTAATAGCCCAGACTTTTATTTGTTTCAATGGCCAAACTCACCTGTTTATATTTGGGGCAGAAATCTATATGGCCCAGGCCTTTAATTTCTTTCACACAAAACTTTTGCTCAGCAAAAATGGGAAATATCAAATTAGATCAGATTATTTAAAAGAGTCTTAATTTGGCCTACTTGTATAGAAAGTAGGCTATCCAATAGGATATCAATTACAAATCACTCATTAAGCAGTGCCGTCTACTCTTAACTTTTGAGTGTGCAATCTAAGAAGCATAGAACTAGCTGACGAGAGTGATCTGGCGAGCTTTTAGAGGTTTTATACAACCAGAAACTTTCAGAAATACCAGACCAAGCTTCTAATTTAGACCTGCCTTTATTTGTCCAAACATGTAGCCATACCAGGCCAGTAAAAGGGACTAGTGACTAAGACTGGTTTTAATCAAGGGTTTACAGTGTTTAAAGAAATGTATCCAAGTTCAGCACAAAAAGGAAGCTTCAGATTTGAACTAGACAGTTTTCAGTTTCTGATGGTAGTGTGTTTTCAGAGATATGCCAGAGCTGTGTCTACATAAAGAAAGCTTCCCTGCAAAATAAAGAAACATGTCAATATCACACATTTCTTCACCTGCCAGTTTTAGTCTCTCGCTCTGTCAAGCCTTTCTTGCATGTGTATTCAAAGTCAAAAGCACGCAGACATAACTGGCAAACGTCTCAGGAAACGTCAGTTTACCTGGTGAGCCACCCCTTTCCCCCTATAAGCTGGTGCCATCTACTGACCATACTCAGAACTAACATCCCATTCCAATCAAGTCAGCCGTTTCACTCAAATTCCACTTCTTTATCACTGACTGCTTCCTAATTAAACTGTATTTGTAATTTATATATATATCATATATCTAACTCATATCAATTCAATATAATTGAATGCACCTGCTTAATGAAAATAATAGTGTCTAGTAAATATTGGACCAAGATGGTGTTTTATATGTTTACACGGTTTGGTTTGGCATATTCGTGAAAATGGAGTGTTAGCAAAATGGTTCCTCTGTTGGTAAATTTTAGTCTTCATGAAATGCAACTCTGTCTTTCTTTTCTGTTGACACGCACATTCTCTCTCTTTCTCTTTCTCTCTGTCTCTCTCTCTCACACACACACACACACCATTGTAGGGCCTTAATTTAAAAGGTGGGCGAAGTAAAAAGTCTCAACAAGCAAAGTTACCGCACATGAACTATAGGCTAGCTATTGTTTTGCATGTGGGAGAATTGATCAATTTCATCAATGTCAATACTATTAAAAGGTCATACCCATGGTGTTAAATTACCAAATTGATTTCACCTTGCTATTAAATAGCTTTGGATAGGACTTAAAACATTTAAGTTTTACCTATCATTCATGCAGCTACACATTATCACACACATCTTAAATTTAGTTTGTCTGTTCTGTTACATTACATACTCAGCCCTGATCAGATCCTACTTCTTGACTAAGAAAGACGGTATCATACACTCACGGCTCATATCTTATAACTGCTCAGTATTTCATGACCCCCCTCACACACACACACACACACACACTTCCTGTAACTCATCCACCAGGTGAGATTAATGCATCAACTCAGTCCCTCCATCACCCCCTCCCACCCTCCACCCCAGACACACACACACATACCCCACTCCTCACTGGCAAAACATCTGCCTTTTTCCACTTTGCTGAGCCTGAATATTTCATCCTTCCATCAAATATGCATCGCATTAATTATGTGAACTTACCTCCCTGCCGGCCAGAGACGGTCCGCCGTTGACTTGTCAGAGTGAAAATGTGCAGCGGTGAACTTCTGATGACACCGCCTCACTTAGAACATGAGTTACAGCCCTCAGTGAGAGGACCACAGGCAAGCTGTCAGGCTCGTCCGCCAAGCCAAGCCTGAAATTAAGAGCTGGTTTCTTTTTCCTACTGAATCCCCCCCAATACACACACACACACACACACACTTTTTTCCTCCTCAAAGAGCAGCACAATGGCCGCTATACACTTGTGACAAGCCCAAACTTCTGTGTTAATTATATACCTTTGCCTCATCTTTTAATTGCCGTTGTTAATCAGTCATTAACCCCCCTCCCGAGGCATTCCTAAATCTTCCCCACAACACATTTCAGCTCAATAAATTATGTCGTTCTTCGCAGCCAACATGTAATTTCTTTTATTTTTAAAACTGTCATTTTTTCCCTGTGTCTCTGTTTCCCTTTCTCTCACTCACTCGCTCTCTCTCCCTCCCCAGGAGGAGTATTTGTTGTTTGTTCTGCCGGGTTGACAGTAGGGGGATCTTAATCATAACTTGCATTTAAATTATCAGTCTCTCATCTGTCAGAAGGGGAAATAATTCCAGACAACGCAAAGCAAGAGCAATGGCTTAATTGTTCTCTGAGCAACGCTAGCATTAGCACTGACGGATTCCAAACAATGGTGATTGAGCTATAGGCCTGCTCCACTCCACCCCCACCCAACACCCCCTCTTCCTTTTACTCCCTCCTCCCCTGCCCTTGATAATTCCACCCTGTCCTCAGAAGGCAAAGGAGCTCTATATGAGTGGATGCATCACTGACAATGGGTTTATTTGCCTTGTCGATCTTTAAAAGGGAAACAGATGTTCCTTGCCAACTGACTTGGGGCACTGAGAGCAAAACCAGTAGTTTAAAAAGCATATCATTTGGTGGGAGGGAGGGGGAACTGATATAATATGACAGTTCCCTACACGCACACACACACACACACATGCACACATACACATACACACACACACACACACACACTCACACACACAGACACACACACAGACACACAAGACTCCGCACATGTACTTAGGAGTAAAACAGAAAACAACACAGATCAATGTTTATACATAGGCTAACCTGTGACAGTGTAAGAGTATGGTACATGGGGTTGAGGGTAAACGTTTTGGTGATTTGGGCATTTTAGCATGAGACTTCATTAATGGCACAGAATGCAAGACATCACTCTTGCAGGCTCTCACATATAGTATAGTCAGTCATAAAGTTATAGCATTTCACTGATGATTTTGTCCAAAGTGACTTAAAAACATGTTTTATGTGCAAATATGTATGACACTTGTGAATGATATACATTTCAAACAAATTAACAATAAGATGTTGCTACAACTTTTAAGGAAAATGCCTTCTTGTTTCACTTAATTCTTGCTCGTTTTCTCACTTTATGCTGCACTGATGTGGTATACTCTGTCGTGCACAAATGATAACTTTCACACAGCAGATAACAGCCTTGTAATATCTGAAAAGTGCTTCCAAGGTAATAAGGCATCGAGACATCAAGATGTCTCCATGTCAAGGGTAAATGTTGACACAATAAACAGCATTAAATGTCATGGTGTCTCCATGGCATTTTTATTGTTTCTAAACTCAGAATGGGTTTCTTGCATTCTTTTAGCAGTCAAAATACTATTTAGTTATTAGTCAATCAATCCAAAAACTCGGACTTAAATATTTTTCTTATTACTTTGTTGTGTGTAGTGGGACTGAATATGCATCACTGTTCAGTCACCATAAAGTCCTCCATACTCCCTGATTCCATTGTGGTCATATGACCAAGATGGAAGCCGGCTGCCCCTCTACCATGAAAGATTTAAATACTTGTGTGTAAATGTGTGTTCCATGCTTGAGGACTTAAGCTGGATTCCGATGAGGTTTCTAATACACATAATGATCGAGTGCTATTCAAATACCAACTGTGTTGTTCGAGATGTGGCAGGCAATAATTTGGCCTATTATATTCTGCCATTTAATTGCCTGCTACCGACATCCGCATGACACATCACAGGCCATGATTTACAATTATTCGGGCAGCGAAGATCACACAGTGACATTATAATCATCTACACACTACAAGTCCCCCAACCCCTCTTCACCCATAACAGCATACCAACGTAGCGACATAAAAATAGTTAGGACTGGGGTTCGAGGCAGATTTCTATTTGGGGGATTATGAAATATTACTTCAGATGGGTCACACCGAACAATGGGCCTTCGAGTGGAATGCCAACTGTGCTGGGTAAAAGCTGCGGGGCGACGTGTCAGTTTGCCGTCAGAGCAGTTCTTCATAAAAAACACACACACACACACACACACACTTGACTACCGTAACAATGAAAACTTCAAAGAGACATATTTCTCAGGGACGCATGTGGATTTAGCTTTTATCCAAAGAGATTTACTGTACTTAAACTGGAAAAGTTATCTTTAAGTTTACTCACTACAAAATTAACGCAAGTCTTGACTTTACTTGAACGTGTTGTATTTGTTGTTTAGATTCAAAATGAAGGATCTCAAAATTTTCTAGGCAAACAGTCAAGTCTAAAATTACAATGTGGGCTGAAATGAAAAAAAAGAAGAAAAAAAAGACCTCTGGCCACCGCTATGGTTTCATGAGGCCTCAGATCCATGAATTGTCAAGTTGACAGGCCACTACAGACATTCTCCTCACTACATATTAGTAAATACTTGGGGCAATGCAGCAAGGAGATGCTTTTAAACCAACACATACCGTACCTTGACCTACCTAATCTTGAATATCTCATTTGTAACTGAAATACAATAAACACAAATGCCATGAAGAAATGAAAAACCATATAACGTTGTTGTTGTTGTTTTTAGCTTTGCCCCACAGACATTAAAAAGGGATGCTATTAACTTTACGCACAGTAACGTTTGGGTTAAAACATATAGCAGGTTTAGATTACATAAAAACAAACCATAAAGCAGCACAACCAAACTGTTGCCATTCTCTCACTAAAAAGCACAGAGCTTGTTATAGGCCACATATCCACCATAAAAAGGTTTTGTTGGTAACTGCTGTACATGCTTACATTTTTATCTATGATCTACTGTAATACTTCATAGATACCTACTTACCAATTATTTTCCAGCTTTATGTTATCATTAAAAATAAACATTTTGTCCTCATCATGTATGCTGTGTATGGCTATACCTGCCTCAGACAAATGTTACACTACATTCATTGATATGGCATAAATTCTAAGAGTTCATGGAATAATATTTGAGAATCTACAGTTATTTTGATAATTCTGTAGGCAAACGCTCCTGCCTTTTAACATTTAAGGTTTCCCCACATTTAATTTCAAAGAATGACTACATATAAACATACACCATAACTGGTATGTTAGGGAAAACAGATCCTTGCATGCTACTGTCCTAAAATGATATGACTGTGACTACATACCACCACCTAGTGGACACAGAATGAAAAAATAAATGTTGTTCTGGAGAGATTTTGATATACAAAACTATAAAAACTATGGAAAAACATAACTATCCCTTCTTAGAATAAATAAGTATTAAAACAATCATGTGATGGTATTTGACATAAGCAACACCAAATGCACTCATTTGACAACACCTTAGTTGCCATCCGAAGTTCAAGGATGATGCACTTCTCTGAATGTGCTAGTCTGCATTTTCCATATCAAAACCTCCATTCCACTGAGAGCAGATGACCTTTACACCCATTAAAGTGAGTTGCTCAAAGCCTTAAACGCAGGTCAAAGAGTGTGCTTTTCAGAAGTCTGTGACTAGGTAAGACCTTGGCAGAGCCAGACTGATACTGGGACAGTTTATTGATTAATAACCTCTGCAAAACATTTGGCAGTTATCTGTCAGTAGTGGTTTATGCTTAGCGTTTAGTAAAGCTCTACAAATCTGCTCAGCTATATTGTTTTTCTCTAGTCAACTGTGAAAGAAAAATGAAAAACATACCAGAACCTGTCATGGAAGCTGTCCACCCGTATCAATCATGACTCGCATAAGATTTAGATGACAATATGAATACTTTTGTCTATAATCTCTATATCAATAAAGTTTTATGCAAGGCAACTGGAGACAAATAGGACAATAACTGTGAAAACCATTAGCACCAAACTAGTGTCACATTTAAAGAAGTCCAAACTGATTTGTATTACATGACTATGAGATTTAGACAATCCTGAGAACCGGATGAACCGGATGAACAAAACAAGTTTCCATTCTATCATAATTCCAGCTAAACCACTCTATCTGGGTGATGTGACCAAATGAATGATTTTGTCAGCCAGCTCTGTGTCCTGATTTCTCTCTCACACACAGTTATCTGAACTAAGTGGGCACATCATGGCAAACTATAGATAATATGAATACTGATTAGAACCACGAGCAGGCTGTGTGGCGCTTTCTTCCAATGACAGACCACTTTTAGAGGTTACATTTAAGAGAGTGCTGCATGTTAGAGGTCTTTTTTATCATGTGTAATAGAACTGGGGACAAATACAGCACCCAGACACCAATAAAAGAACATGTTAAGGCTCATGTAGTGATTTTGAAACATTTCCAAGGAGGCTTACAAATCATCATGATTTAACATCAACTAACACAGAGCTCCTTTAGCACTGTGTTACGAGCCCTCAGCCCTTCACATTCCCTGTGAGATCCCAGGAATAACAGCAAATGATGGAATACTACAGCTCACCTCTACCTTTCTTTCAGATATTCACATTACCTCCTTCAACATACAGTATGGATCCATATTTAATGTATTGACATTTAAGTGCAATGCATTTGTTGGATCATAGATAAAAGTGATTCTTTATCATCAACCAATCATCAATGTCTCACTTATACTTCTATACCCCTATACCCAATAAGAACCAACCTGATCATTAGCCACATAAAACCATCTTTACATCAGACCAGAAGTGCCACATACTGTACAACCACTGTTTTTGGACATTATCACCTTAGTGCAACCATAAGTCATGTAAGCATAGATTCACTTTGTCCCGCAGTTAGTACGTGCACTTGTGGCTTCCTCCTTTTAAAAGGCAGCGTATTGGCATACTTCATGTGACCCGTTTATAAGAAATGACACTGGAGTTTCATTGATTTTTGTCTCATCTGCTGGGCGTCTAAGTTTCTGACAGATGAACTCTTCTGCCCTAATCTGCTTGTCTTTCAACGCTATGGTGATCCAACTAAACTGCAAGCTAGGCACACCATGGGAGATTGTAGACTGCTTCCCATGTGATAATCAGAACAGCAGGCTAAGTGGTCCTTCAGCCATCATTCAACACAACAGCTGATTACTTGAGGTTATCAAATGCACAGTGATCAAGAGAGAACATAATGACGTCTTTTATTGAGCATGTTTTCATTTGATGTTGCCCGAGCGACACCGCTGACAGAGGCGTCGTCCTATTTGAGCTGACAGTACTCACTCTTCTGCATAGCAGAGAAGCAGAGGTCCACCCTCCAAGACAAAACAAAAACGGGCAACAACTGTTTTCAGATGGGTTACATTCTGCCAACTATTTCAAGCATGTTCTGGGTAGAGGCCATTAAAAACAATGATTCAGGTACATTGAGTACCAGAGTTAAGACAACAGGCCAGTTACTTCAGCAAAGATACTTCATGGAAGTAAGCTGCCAACAGTTTGGTTCCCTGGATGTAGTTAGACCTGAGAAAGAAAGAAAGAAAGAAAGAAAGAAAGAAAGAAAGAAAGAAAGAAAGAAAGAAAGAAAGAAAGAAAGAAAGAAAGAAAGAAAGAAAGAAAGAAAGAAAGAAAGAAAGACTCATGTAAATCATAAATCATGTAAAATATTATAGGGTTGACATTTCTTAGCAGTATTCGTTAAACACATGACTTTTAGAACAACGAGGTTAATCAAAAGGAGTAATAGTATTATATGCATTACTATTAGTTCTAAAAACAGTCAGGGTCATCACTTCACAATCATTACTTGACCATGATCCAGTAACACTTTCTTTATCAAGCAAGTCAATAAGACACAGCCATAATGCACAAAATATAGTCTCTGTAATTGTTTATATTAGGGCTGTCAAAATAACGCATTCATTTCAATTAATTAATCACAGAAAAAAAATAACATGTTAAAAAATGAACTCTTATTAATCACATTCTGTAGTGATCTTTGACCCAGTGCAGTTCTAGCCACTGTTGACAGGAACATCGTTCTCTGCAATTTTTGCATAAAGTAATTACCGTACCATAGGAGTTTGTCAAGTCTACTCAACAAACCGGTTGAGGTATGAGCTAGCATACTCCTTGATGATAATAAATAACGCTAGCAGTAAACCTTGTCAAGCTACTTCTGACCAGGCTTTCAGACGCAAAATGATTGTTTATTTAGCTTACTCTACCTATGAACGACTTAACTAACTAACCGACTAATCCCTTACTAAATGGACTACATTACTTTGGTGTTACTGCTCACATCATTGACAGTGAGTGGAAGCTTCAGTCATTTGCATTTACCATGCTAAAAACAGACTCCAGGCACTATGCTGATGCCTGCGTCCAACAGTAAAAATGAAAACTAGATATACCGCAAAGCGGTACAAAATACAACCGCCGCTCAGTCCTGCACATTCTCTCCGCAAAAATAAATCACGCTTGTCAATTTGTCTCCATCTCCTACTCCAGCCCAAACTCTTGCAACTTTTGTGTATGTAAATGAGTGCGTGCATAGTGTGTGTGTGTGCGGGGAGGGGATAATCTACCTCCACAAAGCCCACATGTAGTGCAAGGCTGATTTGTTACAGTTACCTGTTGATCTTCTCATTCTGTGAATGAGCACCATCATCTGAGGAGCCTACTGGCAGCAGCATGACGTTGCGGCCGGTGGCTTCCTGGAAGGTCAAGGTCACCGGGATACTTCCACCCTCCCTCGTCAGGTCAGGCTCGACTCCAAACACTGTTAGGAGCAGGAGCGAGAAAAGGTTAATAAAATATTATGGACTATGGAGCCACAACTTAAATTGATCAAGTCTGTTTTTTAATCAACAACCAGAGAGATAAAGTTTGAGTGGCTCCTTCCAGAACCTGAACTAGTATGATTAACTGTCTGATCTTCCCTCAGTTTTCAATAAAGTCTCACTGCATCTCAAATAGACCTCGGACGTTCGCTTACAAAAAAAAGACCCAAAAGCTACCATCTTTGCTCTTGGGTCTTTTTTGTAGCCGAACTTCAGAGGTCTATATTGACTTTACCAAGACATACCAGTTTTCATGGCTTTCCTGCCAGCCATGAAGTGGGGGTGGTTGAAGTCCGCCACCCAGGCCTTTGCTCCATGGCCCATGTAGGCCTTCAGCTTGTTGGGGCTTTCCAGTTCAGCAAATTTCTTTTCTAGGTGACCGATGACCTGAGGAAGTGATAAGAATATGGTTAAAATCATTAGATGTGTTTAACGATGCAGCTTGCACATGTGGTCATAGTGAAATGTGGTGAATAGCATAGTAAATGCATACAATGTTTTGCATTGAATACACCTCATCTGAGTACACCCTACAAGACATGCAAGTGGCATAAGCCAACTCCAATGTATAATGAAATCATACTCAATGAGACCTGAAGCCAGCCATAATGACTACTTTCAAAGTATGTCATTGATGACAAAATGTTTCATGGTAAACTTCACTCAGGGTTAAGGTTGGGTTAACTAATGTAATGAATTAAAAAAATTCACTGCATTGTAATTTCAACAACAACTACATGTTTGCGTTTAGTGAGACAAAGACAAATTTTCACTTAACTTGAAAATTAACGAGGAGAAAAACTTTACTTACTTGTTTCTCCACCACTTTTGGATCCATGTCAGGGACGAGACGGATGGAGAATTTGCCGATGACCTTCCGTGGGATGACCGTTTTGGCCCCACCTTCATAGAAAGCCCCCTCAATGCCATGTAGAGACAGAGATGGGTATCTCCACCGATGCATCAGGATTTGTTCCTGTCCACAAATTGCAATCGCAAACAAAGTCAGTGCTCCACAAACAACACAAAAATTGTGAGTGTTCATCACAATGACACAATGAAGCCATGTTCACCATAATATCATGAGTTTTGATATCAAGGGCTGGTAAAAAAAAAAGTCTTCCTGTCAGTTGGAAACCCCTTTATAACTTTACATTACAGTACTGTACACAATATTCCAGTGGACAATCCCAGGAGATTAGATTCAGTGTCAAACACATGAGCATACCTTGGTGTCGTGCAGTAGTTTGCATGCCCCGACATCCTTGCAATACTCATCCATGTCAAAGTCGATCTTCTCATAGAGCTTTTTCTCCTCCTCTGTGAGAGGGGCCACAGAATCGTACATCCCTGGCACCAGGATCTTTCCCTTCTTGTCCACCAGTGAGCCTAATTTCAAAATAACCAGCAAACAATCAAACAGAATAACAACAGAAAACACTTAACTCTGAAACTAAGAAAAGCTTATCAGTTTTGTATAGTATTTGGCATCGTCTTCTATTGATACCAATAATGATAGCCATCCTAGTTATGTTTCTGGTATTCTCAACAATCCAAATATTCATCAATTAAGAACCTGTGATGTGCATTTGTGATGACTAGCCAATGCACTCACCCATAAGGGAAATCAGGTCTGTCATGGCTTCATGCACTGAACCGCCAAACACGCCAGAGTGCAAGTCTTGATCACAGCACGCCAACTGTGGGACAAACAGCGCAATATTGACAACGGCAGGGAACAGGTTCAACAGGCACTTAATTACTGAAACAGATCCCAAGAGCTACTAAACCGTTGGCGTTCATTACACCTGAGATTCAGAGCCATTGAAAACCTTCAAGTATAACTGCCATCGTCAACACAATAAGTGGGACTCAAAACTGGACTGATCTCTGTAATGGAATGTTTATTGATTTTTCAACATAGGGAAGTATACACAACATTGTCAATAATGGTCAAATTTTCCTTTAACCTGCCCGCCTCCCCACCAAATCCCTTACCAACACATGGATCAGCATTATTCATTATTCAACGGAAAACTGGACTGTTCTTTATGAAATACGAGTTTCACGAAGGTCAAGAAAAAGATACACCTCTAACACACACACACACACAACAGACTAAATCAGCATGGAAAGGCTCATTACCCAGTAGCATGTACTTATGGAAATCAGTAGTGTGCATAGAGAGGCAGCGTTAATTACCTCAATGAAGAAGTAGCAGATGCCACGCAGCCCGTAGGTGATGCAGGGCTTCGTTTTTCCCAGCCAATAGTTGTCCGAGATACAAACATAATCGACATCCTTGAAGAAAGAGTCCTTCCGGGAGAAAACCAGATCATCTAGACCCTCAGAGCCAGACTCCTCCATCCCCTCAAAACAGAACTTAATGTTGATGGGAAGCTCCTGTTGGGGTAACAAGGAGACTGGATAAAGGTCTGGTTTAAAATGTGAAGACTTAAAAGGAAAGTAATTTACGAACAGTAACATATGAAGAAAAAAGTAAGGTAAAGTGGTGTACAGTTCTCAAGTATATTCACTGTATTCATGGTTGTGAAACTGAATATTGTCTGAGAAACAGTAACCAATCCATAGCCTAGCTATGATCAGTAGGTCAAGGTCACTTGCTTGCTGATGAAAATACTCCTCATAATAACAATAGACAGAATTTGTACTTTTTAAGGATATTTACATTTTCAAACTCATTTTAAAACCTTAGACACATGATATGGTCTTGAGAGGAGAAAGGAATGTTGCCACTGATATGGACCTTTGAGCATGCAGAGTTGCATTATGCAGATAGTAACATTAATTTGCAGAAGTTGCAAAATGTATGTTGCACACGCATTTATTGTTTTTTTGGATGACTCTAATCTAAATGCTACAGAACTTCATGGCTGATTATATTTGCTTTATTCTGATTATAACTTGCACAACTGATTAGATTTATGCAAGCTAATTAGATTAGCTTCAGTTTTATGGACAGTACGTTATCAGACCCCAAGCATTACAAATGCTGGAATCGTTTAATTAAGTGGTGCATGGGTGTATTAAGTGGTTTTACATGGAACATTTTTCACACTTTCTTAAAAATAAACTGATCTATCATCAAATCATCTGACTCTAAGATGCTCAACATGAAACATTGCCATATGATCATGACATGCAAAGTGCTTGCGTTTGGTTTGGTGTCATTTGATTCATTGGTGTAATTCAGTACTTGCTTGGTCTTCTGGTAGGCCTCAATGCAGTTGAACCAGGCCAGGACAGGTCCCTTGTCATCTGTGGAGCCTCTTCCATACAGCTTCCCTATTGTAATTACAGACAGGAGTGAAAAGCTGCAGGGGGCACACTTCAGTAACCAATTAAATCAGGGTAGTAAATGTTCCAACTTTATGTAAACAAAGCTTGCTTGAAAACTGAGAAAGATGTTGGCTAATCCAGGGTGCATCTATCATGCAATGTCAATGGTGGAGTTCTATTCATGTCGCACAGTATTTAAATTCCATTACCCTAATAATTGATAATTGAAAGCATCTTCAGAATTTCCTTGTGTCTATAGACTTTTGCAACCTATCAAACTAAAAGCACAAACAGGAAGACAAGAGGCTGGAATTTATAAAATCATTGGCTTAGCACTGATATCCACATTAGGAATTTTGAGCAAATTTCCAGTTCCTATCCACATGAGGAACTGAAAGCAAGAGTGTCTGCAGTAAGTACAACATGTGTAGATCAAATGACAAATCATGTGACTGAAAAATGTCTTTAGTCATGCAAAATAAATGCGTCACTGAAGCCTTTTAACCACAACTGCACACTTGGCATTGTCCTTTTAATTGCATTGTAAGCTTGGTGATCGAGTGAATCCACCTACCATCCTTCTCCACCAGCTTGAAAGGCTCGGTGTCCCAGCCATCGTCAATGTTTGCAGGCTGGACGTCGAGGTGACCATAGATGCACACAGTCTTCTTGCCAGGGTCTGAGCCGAGGCGACCCAGAATAATGGGAGGAAGTGGGATCTCCTGACCGTCCGCCAACTATACAAAAATGCAATGTCTGTATTATGCATACAAATTAAACCGCAATTACATATAAGCTCCTTAATTTCTTTTACATTTTTTTTTGGGGGCTTTAATGCCTTTAATGCGACAGGATAGTGGAGAGTGACAGGAAGTGAGTGGGAGAGAGAGTCGGGGAGGGATCCGGAAAGGACCACGGGGCGGGAATTGAACCCGGGTCGCCAGCGTATGGTGCAGGTGTCCCAGCCAGTCAACTGGCTGGGGCCATAAGCTCCTTAATTAAATGGGCTTGCAAACAACTGGACATCAAATCAGAATAGCATCTAGACATTTAGGCCTACCTCCTGTTTGCCAATGTCAACCAGCTCCACCGTTCCGCCAAGTTTCTCAATATCCTTTGCTGCCATCTCCATCATCTTTTTAATCTCTCCACGTTTCTCTGGCCATGCAGAAACACTCTGAACTGATACCCATTCTGCCAAATGCTTCAGAGAAAGACAAGCACTTAACAATACAACACCTTTGGTCGATTTGGCATTACATCTGTACTGTAGACTATACAAAATAGTATTCTACCCATTAAACAAATGCATGTGGTCTCTAGATCGATGTACCAACAAAAAATCCATTATTTACCTGAATGTACAGTTCTTGGTTTTCGTCCACGTACTTAAAAAGTTCTGGAAGAGAAGTCATCTTTCCAAACGTTCACCCTTAGACCAGAGGAACTGAGCTCGAAGTGGACTTTTACCTGTGAAATGTAGTCTTTAACCAGATTGTTATCACAAGAGAGGCTCCACCTATCCTATTAATCTTGACGTCATATTGATTGTGGTGACAGGACTACGATAACAGACAATAAGACGTTTTTCAAATTAACTGGTGAACTCAGTCAATCAACTGATATTGCATTACTTATTTTAATTGATCTTTACACGATGCGTCCAATTAACTCCGCGGGACACAACGCTAACAACAAAATGCACACTTAACAAGCATATAATGTTACGTAGCATGATCGAACTTCGATACTTAACAGGGAAGTAACATTAAAATCTGGAGTTTGTGGTGACAAAGGTGCCGTTAATATTACCTAAGATTATATTTTATGCAACAAATGCAAGGCACATGTATCTTTATATAAAATATTACCTTGATAATATCACACCAAAATGATCAGCAACAGTGTCGTTATTTCTGCAGAGTCAGACCTCACTGCCCGATTTGTGTTTTCAGAAGGCAGCATGTGATACTTTTTCCGGTTTGTCGCCATCTCGTGCGTGACGTTGGTTCCTAAAACCAATCAGATTCTTCTGTAGAGCGTCTTCTTCAGCTGTACAACAGTAAACGGTTTAGTGAGCTCAGCTGTCACATTTCTATAATTTCAATGTAATTAAATGTAATGCATTTCCCTCACATGCTGGCCAGGGTGGTTATAATCTATCAAGCCTGTTGAAAATTAATAGCTTTGCCAGGTTTCCTCTTTTAATCATAGCCTGCTTCAGCCTCTCCTTCACAGGTGTTCTCAATGAACGAAAACTTAAGTGGACCACGCGCCGTCTTCATTGAATGAAGAGCCTCTATATAGGCTATTGCAAAATAACACAACTGCATAACGTGCAGTTTAGTCACTGACGATTGACTGCAGCCATTAGCTGACATGTTTGTGCTATTTTGGTTAGTTGTGGGGTTAGCCCTTACACAAACTCTAGATCTTAACAGTCATCTGGAAGATATGTCAGAAGGAGAATATGGCTCCTTTTCTTTTGTCCAGAACGAGGATGACTATACTGTAGGCAAAGCTGTCATCCAGTTATCAGAAACGGCTGATGACCACGATTATTCTAGCTCTGAGAAAGGGTTCAAGGTGTTGGCTCCAAGTTCCCAGGAATTGCCAGTGGAGTGCACCAACAGTACAATCAAGGTGGAACTTCCCGCTGGTCCACTCGAGGGGATTAGGATACTAGGTAGGCGCCTTTTACCCAAGGCTACAGATAGACCTGTGTCATGTTTAGTTGATCTGTGTCTTATTTTCTTTCTTAAAAGGCTCAACAGCTACAGAGCCTCTACTCCAGACTGTCAAGTCATGTGGCTATACACTAACAAAGACGCAGGAGAAGAACACACTCACTGTCAGTTTCAATGGCTGTAACGTAACCTTGGAGGTCAGTTAGACCTACAGTTTCCCCCTTCCCCTCCCATTTTGGTTGCAGCAGTGGAACAAATCCTGTTCTAACGAACTTGTTTTCCTCTCAACAGCGCGATCATTATAAAATTCGCCTGCTTTATGTCACCAATGACGGCAGAGTAGAAGTCAACACCGTTTCCTGCCCAGTTCATCAATATTCAAACTCGATGATGTCTGATAGCCCTGTCAGGAAGTCTGGCAAGAAGTGCGATGCCACTACTACTGTTGTTCCCGTGACCAGATCGACTCTAAAGCCTGTGCCAATGCCTGGTGGTTTGTATGACTAGAGTTCTGCTCTGCTCCTTCATGAAGTATACTTTGGAACTACGAACAAGATGGCTACAGACCTTTCTATAAATACTCAATATTGGTTTATCATTACCAAGTCCAGTGCAAGTAGCCTACTTTATTATATTTGTGTAAGGATTCATTTTATGTTTCCCTAGGCTGTGGTGTTCCACAAGAGAAGCAGATTGACTGTTCTGGAGTATCTGCCTCTGAATGTCTGGTAAAGGGGTGCTGTGTGGACCCCACAAGTCAAAAATGCTACTATCCTGTTAATGGTGATCTTAGGCCCAGCCATTTTGATTTTCTTTATTATTTTTTTAAACAAAGTTGGGCCCTAATAGTTTTTTTTCTTCTCCCCAGTTTGCACGTTGGACCAACACTTTGTTTTTGTCATCACACGTGATCTGGTCAGTGTACCAGTGAGTCCTACTTCTCTGGTAATTGCTGGCAACTGTAGTTGCAAACCAGTGGTTGTCAACAGCAAGTTTGCCCTTTTCAAGTTTTCAGTTACAGACTGTGGAACTCGAGTGTATGTAAGTGTTTTCAAGCTGTGGACTACAGCATCTTTGACTGACTGCAGCCGTTAACAAATATTGTTCAGAATATTTATCTTGCCTGGAAAACAAAGTATTTTTTTTTTTTCCCAACTAGGAAGTTGGAGACAGTCTTGTGTACCTGGCTGAAGTGCAAACCGTTAGAAGGCTCCACAAAATGAAATATGCAATTATAAGCAGAGACAATCCCATCAGGTTGCTATAGTGTGCTGTATATTGTGTGTGTGTGTGTGTATATACTCTGGCCTCACAGGCTATTAGGCATGATCTCTGGGTATATGACTCATCAATCTTGTGCCTATTTCCGCAGGTTCATGGTGGAGTGTCGTTATCCTAAGAATCCTCAGCTTGATATGGTCAAGCTTGCCAGTGCTGGGTTTCTGGTGATGAGCCCCATTTTACCATCTATAGTCACTTCAGAGGGATTGTATGGTGTACAACTGCGAATTGCTGAAGGCTTGTTTTTTTTTTTATTATTATTTATTTTTATTCCTTTAATTCATCTGCCTTTATTCATTTCTATCCTTTGTGTAAAATTACTCCCTTCTATCTACCTTAGATAAGACATTTTCCAAGTTTTTGCCCCACTACCACCAACCCTTGCGTCTTTTACTGGGAAACCCGGTGTACCTTGAAGTGCGCATCTTCTCCCCTAAGGCAGAAGCCGCTGTGCTTCTGGTCCATTATTGTGTGGCATACCCTCGTTCTGCTAGAAGTGCTCTTGTTCTTGTTTATGAAGGGTGAGCAGTATTTAAAGCTAATGATCATGGCCTTAATGGTGCTGTCAATTTTCCAAGAATTCAGAGTGTCATTCGTGTGTGTCTTTCAGGTGTCCTGATGCCTTGGATTCTCCCTCCACTGCAATTCTTCACATGGGTAATCTGCCGCAAAATCGTCATAGACGTCGTTTCATGGTCAAGGCATTCCAGTTCATGGATCAAACGACCAATAAGTTCCTAAATGAGGAGGTGCGTGTGTGTGTGGTGTGTGTGTGTGTGTGTGTGTGTGTGTGTGCGCATTTTGAAGGAAATTCACTCAATGTCTCTTCACAGATCTATTTCATGTGCTCAGCTGAAGTGTGTCTTCCTTCACAAACGACTTGCAAAGAAACTTGCTTTGATAAAAAGGTATGTCTTCAAATTTTACCTTTTTTTTTTTTTTTTTTTGGTATTTCCACAGTTCTGTCAATCATTATTTCTATTTTCTTATAGGTTTCTCCATAACAAAAGCGACTGCTCCAGTTTCATTATGTTCTGAATACATTTTATTGATTTAATGTGTTGGTCATTGCTGATGGTTCAAGTATCAGTGTTTGATTCTTAATAAACATAAGATGCAGCTCTCATTAATTGGTGAGTGGTCAATTTTTTTTTTTTTTTTTTCCCCCCTCAGTAGTGCAGTACCAGGTGCCAGAATGAGGTTCAAAGTGCAGGAGCCAGATTGGTCTGAGTTGAGATTGAAGGTACATATTTGGTACCATTGAAGCTGTAATTTTAAGTAGATTAAGAATATCAGGTGCCTACAACTCCTTCACAAAAAAAAATCCAGAGCTTTCAATGAACCACATTAAAGGAGAATTCCGGTGTGATATTGACCTAAAGTGTATTGAAACATGATACCGAGTGTGAACGTATGTCTCATAGCCCATCTCGGCTTCTCCCCTGCACTCCAAAATCTGGCGCTAGTTAGCCGATGCTACCAACAGCTTTTTCAATAGTGGTGCTTCGGCATCGGGCTAGCCATGCAAATAAATCACTGTTTTACACCCATGGATCCACAAATGCATGGATTCCAGTTGCTGCTACTGGAAGAAACTGGAATCCATGCATTTCCACTGAATTATTTTTGGAATCTGATCCCTTTATCATACCTGTTCATTCTTACTGTTTTTCGACTTATCGTGACTAAATTCAAGATGGCTGCAAACACTAAACTTTGTGAAGATACTGTCTGTATAAATCGTCTTGTAAGTAAACTACCAGTGCTTTTTTCAAAGTTCTCAATGTCTCGCTTTTTAAATGTCAGGGCCCTCGAAGTCTACCAATGAAGTGTGGAGATACATTGAGTCTCGTAAATGGGTGTAAAACAGTGATTTATTTGCATATATAGCCCGATGCGGAAGCACCACTATTGAAAAGCTGTTGGTAGCATCGGCTAACTAGCCAGATTTTGGAGTGCAGGGGACAAGCCGAGATGGACTATGAGACATACGTTCACACTCGGTATCATGTTTCAATACACTTTAGGTCGATATCACACCGGAATTCTCCTTTAAAATCAATAGGCCAAAATCAAATTACATATTGCATCAGGCATGCATCGATGCCAAAGTTGAACAAATTGTTCCATCTCTTGAGTGTCAAATCCATAGACGTGAATGTTGTCGCCAGTGGCTGTTAGCCTTAGAGAAGCCCTATGCAACAATTTTAGCAAAAGTTACCTTAATTATGCAGGTTGAGTCGTTCTGATGGTTTTACAACAGTTAACATGCTAACATGCATAGTTAGCATACTTAGCATTTTAACCTTGTTAGCATGCTAGTTAGCATAGTAACTTGGTTTACATTATTATCTTTTAACATAGTTAGCATAACTGCTAGCAAACATTAGAGCCATTCCAAGTGTCGTTATCGTCAACTATCTACCTAAATAATTTAACCATTTAAACTATCCACTTATTTAACCGTTCAATCATTCCAACTAATATTAAACCTTATCTACCAAGTAAATCATTTACCTATATAAACTATCCACCTATTTAACTGTTCAGTCATGCCAACTATATTAAACCTCATTTACCTAGCAACCAATATAGTTTGTTTTTATTACAGTGCATGAAAATGCACTGTACTGTTATGCCAAGGCTTCTTCTTCTTCTTCTTCTTCTTCTTCTTCAACCGTGTAACGTAGAAACTTCATTCAAACTATGTTACGTAGGTCTTACTTAGGACATGTGGGCTTTGTATTTTTCAACTTTGTAACTTTTATACTTTTTAAACTATTAATTAAAAACTAGTCAAAATTTCCCCATAGACTTAACATGGGCTGATGACATCACAATAGAGCCGTTAAGCAATTAGAATCCTATGGCAGGTGTTCGGGCCACCTGGACCAACTGCCAGTCTCAGGCTTTAAGCATACAAACTGGCCCTATTAAGACTACACATCCTGTTCAACTGCTTCCTCTGTCAAAAACTGTATCAAAATAAAAGTCCTCACTATAATACTTTACTGTTAAAACAATTTAACCCTTTAAACTACTGAACGTTTTAACTGTTCAGCCATTGTAACTGTTACTTGTCATCAACTATGACTCCTACCCACTGTAGCTAGTTAGCTAAGTCACATGGTTAGCATAGTTAGCATGCTAGTTAGCATTTTTAGCAAAACTGCTTAAAATGATTAGCTAAGTTAGCTAAGTCACATGGTTAGCATAGTTAGCATGCTAACATTTTAACATGCTAGTTAGCATTTTTAGCAAAACTGCTTAAAATGATTAGCTAAGTCACATAGTTAGCATGTTAGCCTGCTAGTTAGCATTTTTAGCAAAACTGTTAAAAATGATTAGCTAAGTAACATGGTTAGCATAGTTAGCATTTTTAGCAAAACTGTTCAAAATGATTAGCTAAGTAACATGGTTAGCATAGTTAGCATGTTAGTTAGCATAACTGCTAAAAATGATTAGCTAAGTTAGCTAAGTAACATGGTTAACAGTTTACATGTTAGCATGCTAGTTAGAATAGTTAGCATACCTACTAAAAATGATTAGCTAAGTTAGCTAAGTCACATGGTTAGCATACTTAACATGTTAGTTAGCATAACTACTAAATATGAAAACATTAGCTAAGTTCTCATTATAACTGCTAGCAAACATTAGAGGCATTCCAACTGTCAGTTATCGTGAATTATCTACCTAAATAATTTAACCATTTCAATTATCCACCTATTTAACCGTTCAATCATTCCAACTATATTAAACCTCATCTACCTAGCAACCAATATAGTTTGTTTTTACTCTGTATGATATTTTACATCATATTTTTTGCATTTTCATGCACTGTATTTCCTTCAGGAAATGCTTTTCTAGTTACAGTGCATGAAAATGCACTGTACTGTTCTTCCAAGGCTTTTTCTTCTTCTTCTTCTTCTAACGCATTTAATGCAGGTTCAACCGTTTAACGTAGAAACTTCATTCAAACATTGACGTGTAGGTCTTAATTAGGACATGTGGGCTTTGTATTTTTCATCTTTGTAACTTTTATACTTTTTAAACTATTAATTAAAAACTATCAAAATTTCCCCATTGACTTAACATTGCCCTTTATGACATCACAGCAATTAGAATCCTATGGCAGGTGTTCAGGCCAGCTGGACCAACTGCCAGTCTCAGGCTTTAAGCATACAAACTGGCCCTATTAAAGACTACACATCCTGTTCAACTGCTTCCTCTGTCAAAAACTGTATCAAAATAAAAGTCCTCACTATAATACTTTACTGTTAAAACAATTTAACCCTTTAAACTACTGAACGTTTTAACTGTTCAGCCATTGTAACTGTTACTTGTCATCAACTATGACTCCTACCCACTGTAGCTAGTTAGCTAAGTAACATGGTTAGCATAGTTAGCATGCTAACATACTAGTTAGCATTTTTAGCAAAACTGCTAAAAATGATTAGCTAAGTTAGCTAAGTCACATTGTTAGCATGCTAGTTAGCATTTTTAAGAAAACTGCTTAAAATGATTAGCTAAAATGATTAGCTAAGTCACATGGTTAGCATAGTTAGCATTCTAGTTAGCATTTTAACCCTTTGCAGACTGTAATAACATTCCATTTTTCATACTTTCGATGGCCTTATGGCACAAAAAGGCTTATTGTATGATTATGCTACATGACAAAGATACAATATACCCACCACTCTAATCAGGAGAAATAGCCCTTTCAAATGGTATAAAATATAATTAATAAGTTTGAGGAGAACATACATAATTTTTAAAAATATCTTTAAAATTCAACCCCCAAAAACACGAAAATATCAGTTTGTCAAGATAAATCTAATTTTTCTCCCAATTTCTATTGTAGATAGAGAAAAACAGAGTGTATGGGAGATTCACAATTTTGTCCTCTACTCAGTGATAAAAACAGAATCAATGTGTCACCTTTTGTTCAAAAGTTATGATAAATTTATTAGACCTTTGCAGGCGGCCGCAAAACATTCCGTTTTTTCATACTTGATGCCCTTGTGAGACAAAAGGCTTATTGTGTGGCCATGCTACATGACAGAGATAAGATATACCCACCATTGTAATCAGGAGAACTAGCCCTTTAAAATGCTACATATCATAGTTAATAAGTTTGAGGGTAACACATTGTTTTTTAAACAAAACCTTCAAAATTCAATATCAAAAAGCATTGAAAATATCAATTTCTCAAGATGAATCTTTCTTTTCACCTGATGTCTGTTGTAGATATAGTGTGCAAAGGATAGCCAGTGTTGTGTTCTCCTCAGTGAAAAAAAACAGAATCAATTTATCACCTTTGGTTCAGAAGTTATGATTAATTTACTCATAACAGTAAAAGAGTAGAATTTTTAAAGAGTAGAATGTTTTCATTTCCCGGTTTGGCATCTGACCTAAAAATACAGATATAATGGTCATGTAAAAAAATAAGCTGTTTTACCATCAAAACAAGCTCAATATGGGATGTCTTACTGTACTCTGAAGAGGCTAAATCAATTGTGGGGAGGACAGATAAAGGCTGAAAGACAGACTAGCTGATTGTAACTGCTTCTCCGTGTGCTTCATTCTACTATGAAAACAAGAATATAGAGACACTGGCACATGTGTTAGGTTTACGAAAGGGGAAATAAATCATTTTATTTAGAAAAGTCTTAAACAATGTGATTAAATAACCAGGAACAACAACTTCAGGTAAATAACATAAACTTATGTTTACAAACATGCAGTAACTATTAGAACTACAAGAATGACAAGACAACAGTATAACAAAGATCAACAAATCTTACATGGTGAACAAAACATCAATTCATACTAACATTTACACACATATATATATAAACAATTAAAACGTTAGAAGAAATTCAATACATTTAACAACCATACAGCATATAATTTGATACAATATATAATTATCCATATCATTTTGCCCCACACATAAGGTGATACACTAGCGCCACATTCACACCAGATCCGTGGTGTGTGCATTGTCACAGCTGTGGCATGGTTGTGTGTGTGTGTGTGTTTGTGTGTGTTATTATTGTGCGTGTGTGTGTGTGCATGCGTGTGTGTGTGTGTCCATCTAAGCCTAGCAGGACGATGGGGTGTAAATGCTATTGGAGTTGGTGTCTCTGTCTGTGTTGGAAGGATAGGCAAAGTGTATGCTTTCTACCTGACATGGGACTTGACCAAACTCAAAATAAAGAAATTGTCAGATAAGAAATATAGAAATTGAATTATAAATCTAACCAAACTATTATCACTATAATCCCTCTCATTATTGTTATAAGCAACACTCTTATCACAACCAGAAATGTGCTTGCGCCCAGATGGACGCATACACACACACACAAACATGCTTACCCAGCTGAGGATGATGCAAGATTATCTCCTCCTGTAGCACATCATTGTCTTCTTCTTCATCCAGAAGCTACCCATCCATGTCCCATGTCCATGCCATCATGGTCCTTGGGGTCATATTTGCCATCAGCAGTCGGCTGCTTTCACCCCAGTTGCACGTACTTCTCTCCCTCCATCTAAAATAACAAATCACAGGTCTGATAGTGAATAGGTTGTTTAGTTTTATTTTACATTACTTCCACATAATCTTAATCACCACCAACCATGACTCTTTTCACTAAAAGTATTATTGTCACTGGAGAACTCCAATATTGCTTGGAGAGGTAACATTAGTCTCAGAGCTCACTACAGTAAGTGTTATTGCCTTGGCTAAACCATACATAGTATACCAGCTTACAAGCAAAATTGATTTATTAACATGAGTCAGGAGATGACAGAAAACATCTAAACAGCATATGCATACACATACACACCGTGCATAGGCTACTGCAGTTGCGTAAAGACAAAACACCCCCTTAGAAAATAATGTGTTGACGAGTAGGCTTGGGTGTATGAGCTCCCATCATAGTTAGCCACCCAAAAACCTCATAATCGTAGCAGCCAACCTTACAGCCTAAAAGCTAAACAATACTAAAACACATTTATAACAAATCTTCAGTCATGTATTCATGAAAACAGCAGTCAATGAATAAAATCCTTACGTTACACCATCGGTGATCAACACAGTCTTCACGTCGGTAACGTAACATTAACGTTGTCATTCATGTCAGATGTTTCTATCTAAGTACTTGGCTACAAACAACTGTAAATTGTGCTATACATATTACGAAGGAATGAAAGGTTTATTTGACAATAAAATACCGATTAGGTCTACTTGACATAAAGTTGGCAGTCATGAAGCACGGGAGTGAACTTTATCTCGACCTACTTAGCGTCAAGGACATGTTGCAGCCTCTCCTGATGCTAATGTTACCTAACTTAGATAGTTTTCTATCAGATGACAAGCAAGCAACATCGTTCAAAATAGAACAAATCGTTAAAGTTTCAGTCTTAGTAGGTCTGTAATCGTGGTTGACATATAGTAGCCCCCCAAAAATGACTGAAAATGATGAGTTTACTAAAGATTACGGTGTGCTAAAATACCAGCTGTCATCAGCTGAAGTGAACACACACGCATTATGTTACGGCCATGCATACAAGGTGTAATTACCAGCAAAAATAACTTTTAAAAACGATTTTGAAGTAATAACATGGATAACAAGTAATAATAACATAAAAAAAGACTTGTTTTACCTCAGATGATCCAGTAGTTTCTCCTTTAGACGACGTCAAGATCAGCGATGCATAGTGCTTCCTGCTGTTTTTCCTCTAGTGGAGGGAGGCGTCAACTCTTGATTTTTCCTTCCGTAGTAAAAGAAATTCGCGCCACAAATCCTTTAACCAATCATATCGCCAGAAAGCCTATGATGTGATAAAAATTGTTTGAGGAAGTTTTCAGTGATAAAATTGGTTGGGGTATGGCTGAGTTATTAGACTGAACGTCATCGGTACAGGGGTACCGAAATTAGAATGGGCCATCTGCAAAGGGTTAAGCAAAACTGCTTAAAATG
Source organism: Alosa alosa (assembly GCF_017589495.1). Classification (NCBI taxonomy): domain Eukaryota; kingdom Metazoa; phylum Chordata; class Actinopteri; order Clupeiformes; family Clupeidae; genus Alosa; species Alosa alosa. The sequence goes on along the minus strand of NC_063208.1, from coordinate 19,025,552 downwards.
ATTAGCTAAGTTAGCTAAGTCACATGGTCAGCATAGTTAGCATGCTAGTTAACATTTTTAGCAAAACTGATAAAAATGATTAGCTAAGTTAGTTAAGTAACGTGGGTTAGCATAGTTAGCATGTTAGTGTGTTAGCATGTTAGTTAGCATAGTAACTTGGTTAACATTATTATCTTTGTTAACATAGTTAGCATAACTGCTAGCAAACATTAGAGCCATTCCAACTGTCAGTTATCGTCAACTATCTACCTAAATAATTTAACCATTTAAACTATCCACCTATTTAACTGTTCAGTCATTCCAACTATATTAAACCTCATCTACTTAGCAACCAATATAGTTTGTTTTTACTCTGTATGATATTTTACATCATATTTTTGCATTTTCATGCACTGTATTTCCTTCAGGAAATGCTTTTCTAGTTCTTAATATTATTATTCTTCAAACGCTTTTTGTGCGTTTAATACAGCTTCAACCGTTTAACTTAGAAACTTCATTCAAACTGCGTTGCGTAGGTCTTACTTATGTGATTTCAGCTATGTATTTTTCAACTTTGTAACTTTTATACTTTTTAAACTATTAATTAAAAACTACTCAAAATTTCCCCATAGACTTAACATGGGCTGATGACATCACAATAGAGCCGTTAAGCAATTAGAATCCTAGTGTTCGGGCCACCTGCATCAACTGCCAGTCTCAGGCTTTAAGCATACAAACTGGCCCTATTAAGACTACACACCCTATTCAACTGCTTCCTCTGCCAAAAACTGTTTCAAAATAAAAGTCCTCACTACAATATTTCACTGTTAAACAATTTAACCCTTTAAACTACTGAACTTTTCAACTGTTCAGCCATTGTAACTGTTTGTCTGCTTGTCATCAACTATGACTCCTACCCACTGTAGCTACGTTAGCTAAGTAACATGGTTAGCATAGTTACATGCTAGCATGCTAGTTAGCATTTTTAGCAAAACTGCTAAAAATGATTAGCTAAGTAACATGGTTAGCACAGTTAGCATGCTAGTTAGCATAACTGTTAAAAATGATTAGCTAAGTTTGCTAACCATGTTACTTAGCTTAGTTAGCATGCTAGCATGCTAGTTGGCATTTTTAGCAAAACTGCTAAAAATGATTAGCTAAGTTAGCAAAGTAATATGGTTAGCATAGTTAGCATGCTAGCATGTTACCATGCTAGTTAGCATTTTTAGCAAAACTATTAAAAACAATTAGTTAAGTTAGCTAAGTAACATGGTTAGCATGCTAACATGTTAGTTAGCATAGTTAGCATAACTGTTAAAAATGATTAGCTAAGTTAGCTAAGTAACATGGTTAGCATAATTAGCATGCTAGCTTGCTAGTTAGCATAACTGTTAAAAATGAAAACATTAGCTAAGTTAAGTAACTTAGTTAACAATATTATCTTTGATAACATAGTTAACATAACTGCTAGCAAACATTAGAGCCATTCCAACTGTCAGTTATCGTCAATTATCTACCTAAATAATTTAACCATTTAAATTATCCACCTATTTAACTGATCAATCATTCCAATTATATTAAACCTTATCTACCAAGCAAATCATTTAACTATATAAACTATCCACCTATTTAACTGTTCAGTCATTCCAACTATATTAAACCTCATCTACCTAGTTCAGTCATTTGAACTATATTAAATCTCATCATGTTGGTTGCCAATTAGCACATCATCTGTTTTAACAATATACCATAGTTTTCATGTTAGTGATGTTAGCATGCTAATTAAAATAGTTAGCATGACTACTAAAAATGATTAGCTAGGTTAGCTAAGTCACATGGTTAGCATAGTTAATATTTTAATATTGTTAGCATGCTAGTTAGCATAGTAACTTGGTTTACATTATTATCTTTGTTAACATAGTTAGCATAACTGCTAGCAAATATTAGAGCCATTCCAAGTGTCGGTTATCGTCAACTATCTACCTAAATAATTTAACCATTTAAACTATCCACTTATTTAACTGTTCAGTCATTCCAACTATATTAAACCTCATCTATTTAGCAACCAATATAGTTTGTTTTTACTCTGTATGATATTTTACATCATATTTTTGCATTTTCATGCACTGTATTTCCTTCAGGAAATGGTTTTCTAGTTCTTATTCTTATTCTTCCGCTAACGCGTTTAATGCAGCTTCAACCGTTTAACGTAGAAACTTCATTCAAACTTTGTTACGTAGGTCTTACTTAGGATAAGAGTGCTATGTATTTTTCATCTTTGTAACTTTTATACTTTTTAAACTATTAATTAAAAACGATTCAAAATTTCCCCAATGACTTAACATTGGGCCTTTATGACATCACAGCAATTAGAATCCTATGGCAGGTGTTCAGGCCACCTGGACCAACTGCCAGTCTCAGGCTTTAAGCATACAAACTGGCTCTATTAAGACTACACATCCTGTTCAACTGCTTCCTCTGCCAAAATCTGTTTCAAAATAAGTCCTCACTATAATATTTCACTGTTAAACAATTTAACCCTTTAAACTACTGAACCTTTTAACTGTTCAGCCATTGTAACTGTTACTTATCATCAACTATGACTCCTACCCACTGTAGCTAGTTAGCATTGCTAGCATTGCTAACATTGTTAGCATTTTTAGCAAAACTGTTAAAAATGATTAGCTAAGTTAGCTAAGTAACATGGTTAGCATAGTTAACATGCTAGTTAGCATAATTTTTAAAAATGATTAGCTAAGTAACATGTTAGCATGCTAGTTAGAATAGTTAGCATACCTACTAAAAATGATTAGCTAAGTTAACTTAGCTAATGTTTTCATTTTTAGTAGTTATGCTAACTAGCACTATGTTAACCATGTGACTTAGCTGACCTAGCTAATCATTTTTAGTAGGTATGCTAACTAGCATGCTAACATGTTAACTAAGTTAAGTAACTTGGTTAACATTATTATCTTTGATAACATAGTTAGCATAACTGCTAGCAAACATTAGAGCCATTCCAACTGTCAGTTATCGTCAATTAGCTACCTAAATAATTTAACCATTTAAATTATCCACCTATTTAACCGTTCAATCATTCCAACTATATTAAACCTTATCTACCAAGCAAATCATTTAACTATATAAACTATCCACCTATTTAACTGTTGAGTCATTCCAACTATATTAAACCTCATCTACCTAGCAACCAATATAGTTTGTTTTTACTCTGTATGATATTTTACATCATATTTTTTGCATTTTCATGCACTGTATTTCCTTCAGGAAATGCTTTTCTAGTTTAGTATAGCGCATTTTAACATGCACAAAGTGCAACCCAAAGCGCTTCACATACAATACATTGACAAAAAACAATAAGACAAAAAATGCCAGACGGAGCGGCGTAGTCGCCAGCGTTGACACCACATGACACCACATTTAAAAAATAACAAACACAAAAGAAGCCGGACGGAGCGGCGTAGTCGCCAGCGTTCCCGTGACACTAAGACATACAAGACAGACAACACAGCAAATTGAAAATAAATAAATAAAATAATAATAATCATGTTAAAATTAGTCCAATTTCCAACCGGCTGAAAGTCCAAGGGCAATGATGACCCACGTGAAACTGCCAATGCAAGACCAACAAAGTTCTTTCACTGACCAACTCAGAGAATTTACTGGCAATCTGGAGAGCAGAGCACCGGAAGAACAACAGTCTGAAGTCATGATGGGCAATCTTCCTGCTGATCAGCAGCTTGGTGGCTTTAGCAAGGACCGTTTGTTGCTTCATGGCTCCCGACGTCGTCATCAGAGCTCCCTACGTCAGCACTCAATCCAGACTGCAGGCACCCAGCGTCAGAGAATATACGTTAACGTTATGGCAGCTCGCAGGTCAGCCGCAGCTGGTGGTCGTGGAAGCTGCAGACTTCTCGCAGAGTAGGCCCATTGCCCTGAGCAATCTTTCCGTCCAGACGAGTCCAGACAGCATGTGCGGCGTCGAGGATGACTAGTCAAAGCAGCTCATCAGCCCAGTAGAATAGAACCAGAAAAAAGGACCAAGAATAACACAAAACTATCGAAAATAACGTAAATAAAAGGTGAAAACATTTAACTTGACAAATAAATACAAAAAAAATAACAGAACATTACATAAAAACATGATGCCAGACGGAGCGGCATGTCTCGCCAGCGTCCCCGTAACCTAGCAACCGAAAGCATAGGGCTTCTTTAATACCTATGATCTGTAATACCTCTATCTTCTCTATATTGTGTTCCTAGTACAGTCTTAAATGTCCCCCTCAAAGGATATTACGATTACGGCTTCGATGCGTAGGATTCGGTTCTCTTGATAAAACAAAGTTCAGCAGAATCCCCTCAAAAAGCTGAAGTTTCGGCCGAAACCGAATCTGAGGTTCGATGCACTCCTAATTACAGTGCATGAAAATGCACTGTTTTGTTATCCGAAGTCTTCTTTTTTTCTTCAAAAAAGCTTATTTTCCACATAGACTTTGCATTGGCACTATGACCTCACAATGGGCTAATTAAACTGATTGCACCTGTATCAACTGCTTTCTGTTGAACTAGGCCAACTCTCTCTGGGCCAATCCCAAAATCCGGACTCAGACTCACGGACTTTGCAGCGCATTCTCTTCAGAATTCATAAGGGCTTAGGGCTGTCCCAATGTCTAATTTCAAAGGGTGTGAAGGTTTGCGATACACACTTAACAAGCCTTTTCCGTAGGTCTGAATCGGTGCAGACTTCACCAAAGGGAATTACCCACAGTTCAAAGCGTTATGACGTTTACCGCGGAGACCATAGGGAAATTACAAAGGTAAACAACAGCACGACACGCGTGCATGGTGCACGTGTCCGCAACGTCTTTGTTATTAAACATTGTAAAGTGCTGTCCCAATAAGTGTGTGTGTGTGTGTGTGTGTGTGTATATATACTCTTTTGGTCCCGTGAGGGAAATTTGGTCTCTGCATTTATCCCAATCCGTGAATTAGTGAAACACACTCAGCACACAGTGAACACACCGTGAGATGAAGCGCACACACTAATCCCGGCGCAGTGAGCTGCCTGCAACAACAGTGGCGCTCGGGGAGCAGTGAGGGGTTAGGTGCCTTGCTCAAGGGCACTTCAGCCGTGCCTACTGGTCGGGGCTCGAACTGGCAACCCTCCAAAGCGCTAACCAGTAGGCCACGGCTGCCCCATCTGTACCTATCTGAGCCCATGTGGTCTCTCACACTCACTCACTTAGCAACTGAGATGAATTAAGTCTGTGAGTCTTTAGTCCTTAGTCCTCAGGGCTCACTTTAGGATTGGCACTCTCTGTCTATAAGCAGTCGCGTGCGGTCCATATGGGCAAGTGGGGCAGCAAACTACCTGAAACATCCTCCACAAAAAATAGTTCCTTATTAAAGGGAAACTTGGCAGGATTTCCCCCTCTGCTGGAGAAATTGTGCATTATGCTATTTCAAACTGTGGAAAAAGGTAATGACAAAGCACATGGATTTGTTTACAAGCTAGCAAAATGGTTAGCATAAGTTCTGTAGACAATGTGGATGTTACAAGGTAAGAAAAACGATTTAAAACAAGTTTCTTGTTTCTCACTTGTCTTTCCGGGACGGTAGTCTCAATGTTGCAAGGTTGGTTTTCCGCCTGGGGACGCTAGGGGCAGCGGGAAAAGTCACCATTTTCACCGGAACAGGTAATTTAACCATCCAAATGATTTCTAAACGGGTTTATTACGTTGAAATAGTTGCCAAGTTCCCCTTTAAATCATTTCTCCAAGTCTATTTGTAATAATGTGATAGTTAATGTGAGACTATAGTTTCTGTAGGCTCGATCGATCGCATTCCTCCATATATTTATCGCATGACCCTGGTGGCTTAAATAAGGATTATAGCAACAACGGTTCGCTGGTTTAACCCATAGCCTCTATGGCTCTGTATCTACAGTACTCTGTCTCAGACTTTAAAGGCGCTCTAAGTGGTGCCACACATTATTTAGGCTAAAACATTTTATGCCATTTACTGCAAACATCACCTTTTCGAACCGGAGTTCACTGTAGAGGAGCTGCGAGCTTTGGATCTGGGAAGAGAGGACGTTGCAACTAGTCAAGGCGAGTCGGATGAGAGAACGAGAGCAAACACGAACTGGTGGTGTGAGTGTGGAGTGTGGAAAAAAAACTGAGGACTGCAGGATGGATCATTGCTGAGAAGTCATCGGTAGCAGTGACACAGTGCGGGTCACGCCTCTTCGGGAGGCGTTGCCCACCATCGATGGCAGTATTTTATCCCACTCTGCACAGCATAAACACTCCATTTCAGTCGGCATGGGTTGGCACACTCGTGACCACCAGTTCGTGTTTGCTCTCGTTCTCTCATCCGACTCGCCTTGACTAGTTTGAAAAAGTAGGGTCTTGGATGTTGGTAGTCTAAGTCATCATCTTCGTCTATCGTGTAATCTTCCATATTCATCGCCATTAGAACTCTTAGAGAAAGCCCACCTGTCAGTGTCAGCCTAGTAGCAGAGAACTTGGTAGTCACGTTGGTGTATTGCTGGAAGTTGAGGGTTTACAGTGTTTGTGTTTTTGCGCCTGGCAGCGGTGCTATGCCCAAAAATAGTTCCAAATCTAAATTGGTCTAGTAAATCCCTTCGTGTTAATTTGCATTGATATTTGTACTCGATGTGAATGTACAGGTTACGAGAAATAATTATAAAAAATCTTGAGTTATTTGATTCACTTTTGCAACGACATGCTAGCTGGAATCTCCGGATTACAGCGACTACGCTAAGCTAAAGCTAACCGGGCCGTTTCTAGATTAGGACAATGGCTGGGTCGGCTATAAAACGCTTTGGCTCACTCATCCAACTCTAGGGACTGCGGGGAGTGACTCAATTTCACCTAGGGGTGGCGTATTCCTTTAAACTACTCAACTATTTAACTGTTCAGCCATTTCAACTGTCAGTTATCATCAACTATGACTCCTGCCAACTGTTTCCTCTGCCCACAACTGTTTCCAAATAAAAGTTTGTTTTTGCATTTTATGTTTGCATTTTCATGCACTGGTAATTCCTCGGAATTACATTTTCTGGTTCATTATACTACCCTTGTGTGTAGTAGGCCATCTCCAATCACATTATATGTTCGAACAATAATAGTATTATGGTGTTAGTAGGCTATTATACTGTAGTATTATATCAATTATATATTATAATACTGTAGTATTATATCAATCCACAACCTGTGTTTTTTTTTTTAGAGTTTTCCCAGTTAAAAAAACATGTAGGGGTGACATGATTTGTAAATCATTCTTTTTTATTCACATTTTACAAAGCGTCCCAACTTTTTTGGAATTCGTGTTGCATTACAGACTGTAGAGACACAGATTGCAAAAAAGCTAAGGAGAGAAAGGTTGTCTATTTGGTGAGGTTGAGGCAATTCTACTGTGGTCTACACAACACCGGTTGTTACAGGAGAAAAGAGAAGCATGCTAAAAGAACTGTACAATGTGCTGGCATATTAAAGCATGCATACCCTCACATAACAAAGCGACTAACATTTCTAAAGTGACTCATGTAAGCAGTCTCAAGTGTATCTGTATCTATCCATTTATCTGTATAGGTCTTCACCTGTGCCTTTTGGATTTTTATATTCATTGCTGCCGATTTTCCCACGGTCAACTAAATGCAGTTCCAGTTCCATATCCAAGTTTATCCCAACCCTTGGTATCTGTACTAGTCTTATGATATGAAGACTTGCAGCAGTGACCTTAGAGGAAGATACTGTTTGGTTGGCCACTGGGGCTCCTGGTATTTTTCTTTTACTTCATGTCTATAAAGTATTTTTAAGTAGAGTGTCACACATGCTGGCTCAAGCATGTGAAACATAAAGGGAGGTCCACGCAAGAGTAACAATAAAGTATATTTATTAAATAATTATAGAGAAGTCAGTATGTGGAAGCTAAAAACTAAAATGTAGTGCATAGTGTCTAGGGGTATGAGTACAAGTGTTACATAACATAACATAACATAAGCACTATAACGACGGCCGAGAGGAGAGGGAGCCCATCTGCATCCTGAGAGCGGGCCGTTTTAACGTCTGGCTCATTAGGACCAATCGACAGCACACCTGTGCACACCTGCACGGCTACAGCCCCCTGCTGGAAGATGGAAATATTTACAGAACAGGGGCGGGGTTTGGTGCAGGTCTGACAGGGTCCTGACACCCCCCCCCTTAAAACAGACGACCCACCTTGGTGGGACGTCTGCACCAAGGGCAAACATAATCAAACACCAAACATTTTAAGCTATGAAATATTTAAAAACATAAGGGCATAGACAACAATAGAAACCAAACACCATCAACACCCATAACCCAACCAGACTTAAGCAACCCATCCATCACCAGCCTGTAACATCCCACTACCCTCTAGACTCCCCCAAACCTCCATGTCCCAGCACACCCAGCAATCTCCCGGCGCCTGGAAAAAGCAGATCTAAGGATAGACCGGACAGGAGAGACACAAGGACAGATGAGACAGAACAAGACATGACAATCACTCAGTCATCCTCATCCAAGGCACGGGACAGGGCATCAGCCATGACATTATCCGTACCACGGATGTGACGAATGTCTAAATTATAAGGCTGCAAAAACAGTGCCCAGCGCATCAGCCGCTGGTTGGGGTTCTGAAGTGTGTGCAAAAATGTAAGAGGATTGTGGTCCGAGTACACAATCACCGGCTGTGCACCACTTTCCACAGACATCAAAATGTTGTAACACCCACACCAAGGCGAGGGCCTCCTTTTCAATAGTCGAATAATTGAACTGATGCTTATTAAACTTACGTGAAAAGTAGCATACGGGTCTATCTATGCTAGCATCATCTGTTTGCAAAAGCACAGCCCCTGCACCTACCTGGCTTGCATCCACTTGAATCTTAAATGGTCTGTCTGACCGAGGAGCAGCCAGGACAGGTGCTGAGCTTAACAGCTGCTTAACATTCTCAAAAGCATCTTGACACTCTGACGACCAAACAAATTTCACCCCTCCCTTTAGGAGGTCTGTGAGTGGTGACACAACAGTGGAGAAGTTGGAGCAGAAACTCCGATAATATCCTACCATCCCCAGAAAACGCATCAACTCCCACTTAGTAGTAGGAGGAGGGAAACGGTCAATGGCCAGCACCTTAGCCCTGACAGGGCATACCTGACCTTGACCCACAACTTTCCCCAAGTAGACTATGGATGCACGAGCAAATTCGCATTTGGCCAGATTTACTGTCAACTTTGCCTCAACCAGCCTCTCAAAAAGCACACGGATACACGACAGGTGTGACTCCCAGGTGTCACTAAAAGCCACCACATCGTCTAGGTACACCGCACACCCTTTGAGACCAGATATAACATGGTTCATTAAACGCTGGAACGTTGAGGGCGCGTTGCGTAGGCCAAAACTCATAACAGTATATGAATAAAGACCTGACGGCGTCACAAATGCTGATACGTCCTGTGCTCGTGGCGTCAACGCAACCTGATAGTATCCTTTCAATAGGTCAAACTTACTGACGAAGCATGCAGAGCCTACTTGGTCTATACAATCATCCATTCTGGGGAGTGGGAATGAATCTGGCTTTGTAACTTTATTGACCTTACGGTAATCAGTACAAAAGCGATAGGTATTATCTGGCTTACCCACCAGTAAGCAGGGAGACGCCCAGCTTGAGTATGAAGGTTTAACCAAACCATGATCCAGTAAATAGTTAACTTCAGCATCTAAAAACTTCTGCTTTTGTGGAGCAACTCGATAAAAATGTTGACGATAGGCTGTGCGTCGCCAACATCAATATCATGCTGAATTAAATCTGTACAAGAGAGATTGTCTGAAAACAGGCATTTAAACGCCAGAATCAAAGATTGTAGCTCTTCTTTACATTGAGGTGACAAGTGATTTAAAAGACAGTCCAAATTTGCAAGAGTCTCCGAATTTTTCAGCCGAGGCTGTAACACTGTGTCGTCTGGACCAATCACATCATCACCCGCTGCCACCAGCTGAGATGTAATGGGCCCACACTCTACTACAGCCAAAGCAGCAGATTTAACTTGCTCGCCACTGGAGTCAACTCCATTAGGTTGAGAATAATATGGCTTCAGCAAATTAATGTGACATAACTGCGTTGATCTTTTTCTGTCTGGCGTTGCCACCAGATAGTCACGTTCTGTCACCTGACGCACAACAGAATATGGCCCGACAAACTTCGCGCAAAAGGGCGACCCAGGCATCGGCAGCAAAGCCAGCACCTGGTCTCCAGGACTAAAAACTCGCTCCACTGCCCGGCGGTCAAAATAGGTCTTCATCCTACCCTGGGCCTTAGCAAGATTTTCACTAGCAAGCTTACCTGCCAGGAACAGCCTGCGTCGGAAACCATTTACATAATCGATCACATTTTCCGGAGGGGAAGATTTCTCCAACCCGTCTTTTAAAACAGATAATGGGCCTCGAACATTATGTGCAAAAACAAGATCGTTTGGACTGAACCCTGTGCTGTCCTGTACAACTTCCCGTGCTGCCAACAACGTTTCAAATAAAGCCACGGAAGCCCATCCTCCCAGTCCCGATTTAACTCCACACAATAAGCACGCAGAAGAGACTTTAGAGTAGAGTGAAAACGCTCCAGAGCGCCTTGACTCTGTGCGTGGTATGCGCTACTTAATTGTTGTTTAATGCGTAGCTGAGTCAACACTTCCTTAAACTTCCTTGCCTAAATTATTCCCCTCTACTCACTTCAACAGATGATTACCTTCAACGCTGGAAGAACCTCCCATTATCCATCATGGGCAGAATCTCAGTAATCAAAATGACAATACTGCCCAAAATAAACTATCTATTCTCTATGATTCCAACCCAGCCCACCACCCTCTGGTTTAAGTCTCGATTCATTAATCACTAAATTCTACTGGAAAGATAAGACCCCAAGGATCAAACTTCGCCACTCTCCAAAACCAAAGCAATGGGAGGATAGAGGCCCCACACTTCCAGCACTATGCCCTGGCCAACCAGCTCCACTTCATCCACAAATGGCTACACCCCACCCCTCAGACAACACCTGGTTAGACCTAGAACAAACAATCTGTAAAGAAATTAAAATCTCAGATCTCCCTTTCTGCAGTCAGTCGGTCAAAAACATCCATCCTTCAAAGCCCCAACAATTTCAGCTACTCCTGACAGCCTGGCGGAGATTCTACCACATCACTGATTCACCTATAGCACCATCACTCAAGACCCTACCCGATTTGGAATAACCCAGATTTCACCGTCAAAAAAAACACTTAACTTTCACATGGATGGGAAAGGGCATCCTCACCTTCAACACATTCTTCAAGACAATAATCTGGCCTCATTTTCCTGTTTGGTCAGAAGCACGCATCGAAAGAGTAAACACTTCTTACAATACCTGCAAATTAAATCATCTATCCTAGGAAAAATTAACATCCAGACAGCTAACCTTGACATTCCCCCACCAATCTCAGAGCTGCTTAATTATTCCCTCTCCCAAAAAAAATACTCTCCCAAATTTACATAAAAAAATTATATCTTGTTCAGAAAAAACAATTGGCCTGCCATATCACAAATGGGAATCAGACTTATCAATTACTCCGGTGCCGACTTCTGGACCAAAATGTAAAAACATCTACCTCATGACAAAGAATAGTAATCTACAACTAATACAATACAAGGTTCTTCACAGATTCCACTTCACTGCACATAAATTGGCAAAATGGGTTTTGGCTGGATCTTTTGCACTCACTGCACACAAAATAACCCAGATACATACATTCATGCGGTTTGGCATTGCACTCCAATCAACCACTTCTGGGTGAGTGTCACAAAATCTCTCTCTTCCATCTTTGGCTGTCACATCCCAGCATCCCCTTCCTTATGCATACTTGGTGATACATCCACAGTCAATTTAAGCAACTCCGCAATAAAACACTGCTGGTAGCTTGACTATCGCAAGAAAACAATCCTCATGAACTGGAAATCTAAGAAAAAAGCTCACATCACTCATTGGAAAAACTTGTTAACAGACTATATATCATTAGAAATCCTATCAACTACAAACTTAATCAATACTCAGGATACAACCTCTCCTTGGTACCCCTTTATCACCTACTTACAGTCCTGACCCTCTTTGCCTGAGTTCCATCTCCCACCCATCATAACACACTTCATCAACAGATACACATATCATCGAACACTAGGCAGGGGAGGGTAGCTGGAACTATTATTGTTATTATTATTATTATTATTATTATTAGTAGTAGTAGTAGTAGTAATATAAATAGCATCCCTTTCTTCCCCCCCTTTTTTTTTACATTCTCTGATAACTTTACTAATTTCACTCTTTTCTCTCTGCCTCTCCCATCAAGTTATTCTGCGGGCCCCATTGGATGGCTTGGGAGACTCGGTCCTGGTCGCTGTGTGGTTTTGGCATTGGTTGGGTCCTGTGGGTTATCTATTGGCCCTGGGCCCCCGTGTGCACCCTCCTCATGCGGCTCATGCACACGCCTTGTCCTGGAAGCACACAGCACGCTTTACTCTCTTTAATCGCACTACATGTTAGGGGTGACATACATAAACAAAAACTACAAAACAGGCTAGGGTAAGAGTGGAGTGCAGGTAGATGCCTCATCAGGTGTCTATCTGCATGCCTCAATTTATTTTAATGCACACATTGTTGAGGCATACATCTTACACAGGGTAAGTGTGGTGTGCATGGGGAAATCCTGACAGATATTCACCATGCATGCCCACTTCTTTTTAATGCTACATTCTAGATAGACCCCAACCTAGCCATTCACATACTGGACATATTTTAGGTCAAGAGTGGCGTGTTGGGTGAAGGTCTGGGGGAGGAGGTGTGGTTGGTCGTGGTAGTGGGGATGTGCATATGCTGGGGCCTGAGGCTGCATGGGTGGCACGCAGGTCCTCCCCTCTGTCAGCTCGTCGCAGTATAACTGCAGGGGCTGGGTGGAACTGTGGCCATTAATGGGTGCCCAGGTTGGCAATCAGTCAGGCAATCAACCAGGCAATCAGTTATTCCTATTATTATACTTATCACACAGAATAATTACAACTCCTCTCCTCTGAAACCCTCCTCTCTCCCCTCTATGTTCCAGCTTCTTTCCTCCTCCTGGCCCAACAGCAAACCAGCCTTATACATATATCGCACACACACACACACACACACACACATACATCCTCACATACTCACTACCCTCACCCCCATCCCCACCCCATCCCAACACCACCTCATTCACACTCTTAGAGCTACCATCATCCCCCATCCCCCCTTCTTTTCATTTCCGGTCATCAATTTCATCCCTGATAATCATATCTGTAATCATCCTGGGCCTTAAAATCATCCTTAGCCTTTCTGTTATTAATGTTATGTTGTGTTATGTTTGTGGAAGCCAAGTCAATGTGATGTCTTGTTAAGTTACAGTATGTGTTTATGTAATGTACGCCCTGTTTGCTCGATGTAGTATTCATGTGCATGTCGTAGTGTTGCATTTTCTGTAATGTCAATGATGTTTGCAAATAAAAAAAAATAAATAAAAAAAAAAAACTTCCTTAAACATCTTCGACGGAAATTGCTACCACTTTATCACTTTGTCTGACTTTGGGGATACCAAAAATAGAAATAAATTGAGACAGCGCTTTTACTACGGGCTTGGTCTTGATGCTGCGCAATGGGTAAGCGGCCGGATACCTTGTAGTCTGGCACATAACAATCAATAAATACGCACACCCTGATTTCGCACGAGGCAGTGGACCAACGCAATCAATGAGAAGATGTTCAAACGGCTGTCCTACTGCTGAAATTGGGCATAACGGCACAGGTTTGATTGACTGATTGGGTTTACCCGCAATCTGACAGACATGGCAGGTTTTCACAAACTTAGCCACATCACGTTTCACTTTCGGCCAATAAAAATGCTGTAACAGCCGACGGTACGTTTTGCGGACACCAAAGTGCCCGGAAACACCACCATGGGCAGTCTGCAAAACTAAATCACGATATTCCCTCGGCATAACCACTTGCAACACCGGTTCTTGAACGTCATGATCAGATGGCAACCACTTACGCACCAATAACCCATCCACAGTAAAATAACCACTCATCGCGCTCCTCATATCACCCTCAGACAATGCTGCATTAAGTAGCTCAGTTAACTCTTGATCATTTCTTTGTGCCGCAATTAAATCAACACGAGACAGAGAGGACGGTAACACAGGTAAAATTGGACAAACACGGTCATTATTGTCAGACTGATCTTCCTCTTGTGCGCGACTCATGGCCCGAGTCACCGCACAAGCCGTAAAAACATCTGGGAACTCATTGGCACATACATCAGACTCAACTGACAAAACGGGCTCAATTTTCACAACAGGAGGGGGTGGCACACCCGGCCAAACACATCCACCAGCTATATTGTTCCCAATTATCACATCCACCTTTGGCACAGGCAATGAGGGACGAACAGCCATGACAAACTCTCCTTGCACCAAATCAGAATTCAACTCCACCCGATGGAGAGGAACGGAGATGGTCTGCATCCCAATCCCACGGATCAGGACGCAGCTCCCAGTCTCGGACTCTTGATTAAATGGCAAGACTGACTGAACGATAAAGCTCTCACTTGCTCCTGTGTCGCGCAATACTCTTACGGGCACTTTAACACAACTACCGACCAAGGACACATAGCCCCTTGTAATAAATGGACCATAGCTCTCACTAGTACATTCATCAGAACCATTACGTCCTTGCTGCGACTCCTCCTTGGAAGGACGAGCGCTCTCACCACTCAACCCCTCCGTAGAGTTATCACAAGTCGGAGTCCTCACCGTAGAGGAGACAGTCCGGCCAGACCAGGCCACCAAACCCACCCGGCCTTTTCCGAAATAGACTTGGAGGAATTCCGGTTTCGTTGTCGCTCATGCAATAAGGGACACTCTTTCTTCCAATGACCCTTACCCATGCAATAATGGCAATTTCCCTCATCAGATTTATTTCGTGCTCCACAATCTGCTCTAGGGCCACTAGTAAAACGTCTGGGGCGAAAATCATCACGGCTAAAACTATGGGGGGCTTGATCTCTTGGCTTATTTTTGTGAGTCAGTACAAATTGATCTGCGAGGACTGCAGCTTCTGCCGCGGTTTTGACTTTATGTTCATTTATATAAGTTGCAAGTCGGTCTGGAATAATATTCTTAAATTGTTCCAACACGACCAAATCGACTAGACCCTCATATGTTTTAACCCCTTCGGCCACGCACCAACGCAAGAACACCCCATTTAACTCACGAGCCAGTTCGGTGTGTGATTGCCGATCACCTTTCCTCCAATTCCTAAAATGTTGCCTGTATGCCTCCGGAATGAGCTCGTAAGCCTTCAGAATAGCGTCTTTTACCGCTTTATAACTTTTACGCTCCTCTGCGCTAAGGGCGACAAAAGCCTCCTGGGCCCGACCCGTAACCACTGCCTGCAATAACAACGTACAATCATCATCTTTCCAACCACGATCATTCGCTATATTTTCAAACAATGAAAAGAAGACATCGGGGTCACGTTCATTAAATTTAGGCAGAAATCGGATCATATTTGACAGGTTTAAAGGAGAATTCCGGTGTGATATTGACTTCAAGTGTATTGAAACATGATACCGAGTGTGAACGTATGTCTCATAGTCCATCTCGGCTTGTCCCCTGCACTCCAAAATCTGGCGCTAGTTAGCCGATGCTACCAACACCTTTTTCAATAGTGGTGCTTCGGCATCGGGCTAGCCATGCAAATAAATCACTGTTTTACACCCATTTACGAGACTCAATGTATCTCCACACTTCATTGGTAGACTTCGGAGGGCCCTGACATTTAAAACGAGACATTGAGAACTTTGAAAAAGCACTGGTAGTTTACTTACAAGACGATTTATACAGACAGTATCTTCACCTAAGTTTAGCGTTTGCAGCCATCTTGAATTTTGTCACGATAAGTCGAAAGCAACGAGTAAGAATGAACAGGTATGATAGGGATCAGATTCCAAAATAATTCAGTGGAAATGCATGGATTCCAGTTTCTT
Source organism: Alosa alosa (assembly GCF_017589495.1). Classification (NCBI taxonomy): domain Eukaryota; kingdom Metazoa; phylum Chordata; class Actinopteri; order Clupeiformes; family Clupeidae; genus Alosa; species Alosa alosa. The sequence goes on along the minus strand of NC_063208.1, from coordinate 19,009,417 downwards.
CCAGTAGCAGCAACTGGAATCCATGCATTTCCACTGAATTAATTTTGGAATCTGATCCCTTATGATCCCTTGGTTCTACATTTAAAGAAAGAACATCCATTTCTACCAATCTTTCCGCAACCAATCGTTTTATTTCTTTCTTATTAGCCGATTTCGGAAGGTTTAAATTAAATCGGTAAAGCTGGGGACTTGTCGCAGTTGTTCTTTCAGAAGACTATTCAAACCCTCTTCCGATGGCAAAGAAAAAAAGTCACTGAGATTTTCCATGTAAACTTTAGACCAACTGGTAATTCAACAAAACTTCACAGAACAAACACCAAATGAACACGGTCTACTTCAACGAATGCCTCTCACATTCAAAAGCCCTTAAAATCGACCAAATCGTTACGCTTCTTTTATTCAGTGAAACCAAGCGTCAGAGAACACCGGGGAAATAACCTGGCCACTAACAGGAGCTGCCCCAGCATCTAACTACACGCACACACCCTGAATATTTCCATAGCCTATGTCTTCAGCGTGCCCTCTTGCGATTAGACTGCTAGCCAGTCTCCCCACGTTCGACACGCCAACTTAAACTAAACAATTTACAACAAAACAAAAAACTTTTAGGCCAGGGGTTTACGTAGCTCCAACTTACCCTAATTTGGTCTCCACCAGGCCTCAAACGCCAAGCTACACGTGAAAAAAGCCACATGCAAAAGGTAATCCTGCATCTATGCACAGGACGCCGTGGAACTCCCTCTCACCGTCGCAGCAAACCGGAAACCGCAAATCAATTAACCAAAGTAATTAAGCAAACACTACCAAATAGCAACCAAATCCAAATTGATTCCGGACGAGATCCCCCACATGTCACACATGCTGGCTCAAGCATGTGAAACATAAAGGGAGGTCCACGCAAGAGTAACAATAAAGTATATTTATTAAATAATTATAGAGAAGTAGGGTGTGACTTTCGAAACCGACGTCTCGAATCAGTGTCGAGGCTTCGAAGCACAAGTGTTTCGAAACACTGCTTCGAAACGTGGTTCAAAACAGCCATGTCATGTGACCACTGCTTCGAAACATCGTTCAAAATCCCCATGTCATGTGACCAAAGTTAAGTGAACCTTCGGTGCATTTCACCGGTGTCGGCAGGCGTGCCCGCGTTCAATTAACAGCTTTTAATTAGCTTTCTCTTAAGCAATAACCATGATGGTGTAGTGGTTAGTGAGGGTGTTTTTTGCACGGTAGCCCAGGCTGCTCAAATGTGGTTCAATCCCCGTTTGATTTGTAAGGTATTGTTTCAGATCGTATCTGTTTGTGTTTTCCTAGGGTCTTACTTCACCATTAACCACACAATTTCAACTAAACTCTCAGAATGGTCAAAAATCGAGAGTTTTTATAAGAAGAAAGTGATTTAGAGAACACATAGTGGCAGCAATAAGATCATCTTTATTGTGACTTCATGTGGTCTCCCATCCAGTAATTGACCAAGGGCATGCTGCTTAGCTTTTGTCAAAGACTGAACACAGGTAACACAGCGAGCCACGCACTTTAAAGACTACATCTCCAATACGAAGCATTTGACAGATTTGTTTCACCCTAAACAGCTCTGAGGTGTCGGAATTGTTTCAAAGCTTCAGAACAATTCGGCACAATTGCTTTGAACGTTTCAGTGTTTCATAAAGCCTCGCTTTGCCCATCCCTATAGAGAAGTCAGTATGTGGAAGCTAAAAACTAAAATGTAGTGCATAGTGTCTAGGGGTATGAGTACAAGTGTTACATAACATAACATAACATAAGCACTATAACCACGGCGAGAGGAGAGGGAGCCCATCTGCATCCTGAGAGCGGGCCGTTTTAACGTCTGGCTCATTAGGACCAATCGACAGCACACCTGTGCACACCTGCACGGCTACAGCCCCCTGCTGGAAGATGGAAATATTTACAGAACAGGGGTGGGGTTTGGTGCAGGTCTGACAGGGTCCTGACAAGAGTTATTGACATAAGGAGATGAACACCAGTTTATAAATCAGAAAAGCATAGCGATTAATTATTTGTGGCAAATTAGCATGCTAATGCTAATTACCAGGGATGGATTACTGCACGGGCCTACCGGGCCCAGACCCAGGGGCCCAAGGGGTCAGGGGGCCCTGAAGCTCAAGCCTTTGCATGGAATCATTGTCTCAATATCAACACATCAAATGCACCCAAAATGCACCAGAATACAGGAAATCACATCAAACAAATTAAAAATGTTCTGGGGGAAGACCCCCAAACCCCCCCTCCCCCATATGCGACAATTAGTGGGGGGCCCTTAAAACATCTGGGCCCAGGGGCCCGAAAGTTCATAATCCGCCCATGGTTAAGAAGACACATTTTGTTGTTCAGTTTTAAACAGATGGGCTTCTACAGGTTAGATAGAAAAGTCTAGAATGAAAATCATGTAGCGTCCACTATGTGTGGTCTGGCCATTTATTGAACCAATCAGAACTGTGATACCAAGCATATTATTGCCAGTATATGTATTAGTGAAGTAAAATATTATTACTGCCAGTATATGTATTAGTGAAGTAAAATCATTGCCTTGCCCTTGGGTAAGTCTTAATTCCAGTCATCTCCAGTCATTCCAGATCTCAGACCTAAACTAAACTATACACACAAATAGAAAGTTCTTCATGGCACAAATTTTATCAGGTTTCACACAATGACATTTTACAGTCCCTGGATTCGTCCATTAACATTTATTTCAAATCACATGTTTTGACACAGTGGAGGTATGTTTGTTTACTTATGACACCCAGCTGCCTATTGGTTGGTTTAAGTTAATCAAATCAGACATTCAAGGTTAGATATGCAAAACAGGACACTGCCTTTAATTTCTGCACATTCTCCTTTGCTTCATCTGTACTTTCATGGAGACAGAATCATAGGGAGTTTTGCACTGTAAATTACTTCTTTTTGAGCTCATCTTTTCTTTATTTCTATCTTCAAAAAACATGGTTAGGTTTAGTTCAGTGATTCTATTAACAATAGCTTTAGTTTCTTTCAATGGATTATTTTTACAAGTCCTTGGTATGTCTATAAAGGGACAATTTGGAGCAAGTGAAACAGATGAGGTATCACTACAATTGAACTCCTCTTCACCTTCATGGGATTCATATCTTTATTCAAATGCCTCAAACCAAACTGCCTTTCCTGATGAAAATGAGAAGCACAGTAACTTGATGGATACACTTTAAAGACAAAAGAAAACTCGGAAGCATATCAAGTGTGAGTAGTCTTTAAAAAATGCACTTTATTTCAGATGGTCCTATGTGAGTTGTAGCAAACATTTCCAGCACTCAACTTAGAGTCCTTGCATTGAAATATTAGATCAGTTATTCCTGCAATTTAGACAAAAAGGTTCCAGATTTTGATATGTAAAAGGGACCAGAAATATTAGTGAGATAGAACATATAGATAGGGTGGAATTGATTGTAAGAATAAGATGAATGGGCTAACAATGCATGCAGCACCAAGGTCACATATACTGTACCCTCCAGAATTATTGGCACCTCTGCTAAAGTTGACTAAAAACCTGTATCATACATAATCTGTTGTTGATTTATTGTAATCTCACAATGAAAAAAATAGGAAAAATCCAACCTTGAAGAGAAGCAAATTTACTCTGAGAAAAAGGAAATTCTCATAAAGAAATAAATATTTTTAACAAAATCACATCGCTCACAATTATTGGCACCCCTGCTTGTAATACCTTCTTAAGCTTCCCTTTGCCAATAAAACAGATTGTAATATTCTCCTATGACACCCCAACCTGTTCGTCTTTACCAAATCTCCCCAGATCGTCCAGATTCCTCCTCACTTGTGCATTCTCCTCTTTGACTCACCTCACTGTTTTTCTATGGAGTTTAGATCAGGGGACTCAGATGGCAATGGCCGAAGCTTGATTTTGTGTTCAGAAAACCATATTTGTTTTGATCTGGACGTTTGCTTTGGTTCATTGGCCTGATGAATGATCCAATCATGACCAACTTTTCATGTCAGAGATTGACAGATTTCCTTTGAAAATGTTCAGGTTTTTCTTGGCGTTCATGGTACCATGCATCGCAATTCGGTTCTTAAGGCCTTTGGGAATAAAAACAGCCCCACAGCACAGCCCCTCCACTATAATTCTCTTTAGGTATGGGGTTCTTTTCAGTATAGTCATTCTTCTATGTAAGCCAAACACACCTAAAGTGTTTCTAGCTAAAGAGCGCAATTTTCATTTCATCTGACAATAGACCACACTTCCAAACAAAGTCATTGTACCATTCAGTAACTCCTGCCATTGGTAATTAAATGACTGGACAGGCATTTACCTGGCATGCCCTCTAAATAATAGTGAGATCACTTTTGAAGATTTTTTGGGGGACTTGGTGACCCCAAGATGATACCTTTTTCTGTAACTTTCAAACAGTGGTTTTTCTTACCATCCTCCATAATGTGTGTGGGGGAAAGATAACCTTGGGTCTTTGTCCAAGCATGTTTGTCACATTTCCAGTTGATTACAACCTGTTAATCATTGTTTTAACTGTAAATATAGGCATTTTCAACAAAGTACCTAGTTTTTATAGACATCCCCTGTCTTACAAATGTCAACACGCTTTGTTTTTATTTAGATTTAGTGTATTCTCTTGTCTTTCCAATGTTGAAAATGACTAGAGGATTTAGCCTCTGTGTGACTTTATGTTCATACCTTAGTGAAAAAGAAAGTCTTGTTTTTGTTAAAAATATTTATTTCTTTATGAGATTTTCCTTTTTCTCAGAATAAAATTGCTTCCCTTCAACATTGGATTTTCCCTCATTGTTTCATTGTGAGATTACAATAAATCAACCAACGGATTATTTTTTATACCTGTTTTTAGTCAACTTTACCAAAGGTGCAATACTGTAATTCCGGAGGGTATATTTTCTTGGTTTTATTTACTTCATTTATTCATCACAGAATTGATGTATCTTCTCTCTACAGTACATGCATGTAGGCCACATAATTTAATACATGAATTGAAAATGTTTTAACTATATTAGAGAAGGGAAAGATGCTTCTCCCTGCATTGCACATTGGATTCAAATGTCTATCACAGGAAACTTAATTTGGACTCATTGTATAAACTGTTCATATTTTCCAAGACAATACTTTTTTGTTTGAAAAGAACATTCTATGTGATATTTGATAGGCATAAGGTGTAGATGATGTGATTGTAGGTGTCTTATGAACCAAATATTCAGATAAGAATGTGTCATGGTTGTTTCAGGAATGTGTTGCAGGCTTGTCGTTAGTGGTGAAATAGGCTAATTAACTAGAGAGCAGGAGAGTTTGCTGAAATGCTGTTTTGGAAGTATTTTGGAGTAGTAAGCTCTAGGTTAATGTGCATGTGTTTATAACATAAAATAATCTGTGGTGGGTCATGAGATACACTTACCAGATATAAATGGAATTTTTCTCAAAACACCAACATATTCCAATTCGGTATCTGTCTCACATATATGACATAGGCCTACGGCTACATGTATCAACTCGTGCTGTATTGTCTATGAAAACCGTTCATCCAGGCTCAGGTTTATCATGACCCATTAGGCCCAGCTTCAACAAGTAGGCCTACTTTTTAATTGCTGGTTTTGTCACAATATGTATGAATGTCACCGTGAAATATTTTTTTATATAAGGATCCATTTCATATGAGTGAAAAACACTGCTGCTCTTATTGATACCTCCAGTAGAGTGTTGCAATTGTGTTTGTCTTCTCACTAACCTAACTGCTGTCACTTCCAAAATGTTGACGGACAGTGAGGGAAGGCAAAACTGGTGCAATAACTGTAGTGCCCTGACTGCCAGTTTTGACAGCCTAACTGCCCATAGTTTAACTGATTGTAGCTTATGGCAAAGATTATCTATTGTCTCACTTTTGTTGAGAGGAATTACTATGATTAAAAACATTATGGTCTCACACATGCTATTTGCATTTCTTTGTGATCTTTGCCACCACCTCCTGGAAACAGGGAGAAATTGCAACCAGTACATTTGTAGAGAAATTGCAATGGATTAATTTAGAACATTTGGTACTGCTGGCTATTGAGCAAAGAGTGGGGATGATTTTTCTTCAAATATAAAGTTTAGCTTTCAAGTTTCTTTCAATAATGAATATGTTTGTATGGTTTGTTCGGATTCTAATATTTACCCAATACTGAATTGGTTTAATTCTGCCTGATTTAGACTAGCAATCCAATAGAGTAATGGTCTCACCACTGTCAACAATGAAGAAGCTTAATTCTTATGACCTGTATGTTGCAAGTGGAGAGCACACATTATTTGTTGATTTGAGATGTGCTTACCTGTGCCCACTGTCGTTATTTCCCTGGCAGCGAGTCCAGCATCTGATAGCTTCTGCACCGCCATCGCTCTTAGGCAGTGGTTCGTGTAGGCCTACCTCACCTTCGTCCCTGCCTCTTCACATATTTTGGACAGCATTTGCCCAAGTTGGTTTACACCGAGAGGGAGATTGTTTAGTTTGGCGAGACAAGCCTCTTTGGTTGGAGATAGAGGGCCTTAGCATCAGGCGGGGTTTTCTACAGGTAGCCTAAACTACTTTGCCAGAGAGGCCACGGGGCAAAGGGGATTCCCTGGCTCTTCATTCATCGCTCCCCTGTGATTGTCCTAAGTTGGCTACAGGGGATAATGTTGAAAATGTTGCTGTAAAGTGGCAAGCTTTAAGCCCAGCTGTCAGTATTGGAGGAGGCCTGAACGTCTCGTAGATGAGACTCCCTGGGTTATTTTGTTCTCGACATTATTATATTTTAAAACAGCCAGTAATTGTAGCCTACGAGGTCAGGTTTGCCAATGTGTGTTTTATTTAGGCTATTTATTTATTTTTGTTCCTGAGCTCCAATAGAGTTCACTGCTGATGTTCTGGGGATACAACACAGCTATACTTAGCCTAGAAATCTAGACGCGCCCCTAGCGGCAGCAAATTACATTTGCTGCCAGGGCTAGTCTAGCAACTCTCCGTTGGCTTGTGAGCTCCAGAAATCGAAACTTAATCAGGGCATTGAAATCGTGTATAGAGTCGTTTGGTGGGCTTAACATAATGATTGATGGCATTGTTGCAACGGTTTGGCTTGAATTCCCTGCTACTTGAAAACAAATATCCTATTGCGTCCTATTGCGTGCAGAGGGAATTTGAAAGACAACTGATTATCCCGGCCCTCGGACTGAGCACTGCGAACGGTGAGTGCCCAGACCCTACATTTTAATGTGGGTCTGGCTCGCCAGGCTAAGCTATACTAGGACTAGCCTTTTAAATATCTTTGCTGCATTGGATCCGTCTTCTTACTAGAGCTTTCTAGCCTCAGGTCAGGATGGATGGTAAGTTTTGTGATGCGGTTGCGAATGAAACTAGATGTACCGCATAGCAGTACAAAATATGACAGCCGCTCAGTCCTGTACATCCGTTCCGCGAAAATAAATCATATTAATGAATTTGTCTCCATCTTCTATTCCATCCCCCACTCTTGAAACTTTTGTGTATGCTTGTTTGGAATGTGTGTTTGCGGGCCGCACACAAAGTAGCCTACTGGCGCTGCAAAGGTGAATAGATTTGTAGCATTGTTATAAAACCTTTAAAATCTCTAAACAATCACAAGTAGGGCAGTTCATCACAGTCCATCCATTGCAACTGGACTGATGAAAGGTACACCTGTAGGCTACATTGTATTTGGGAAAAGCAGAAGGTAGCAGCATAATGTATTTATTTATTTATTATTAAGCAAAACAATCCCTGTCAGTTCCATGCAGTTTTCAACAGCTATCAAGAAGAGAGGTCATGTCATGGATTTTTGTGAATGTTTCTTCTTCTACATATGCATAAGTTTAGTCATCTAGTTATATATGATATTCAGCTTTATTGTCAATGCACAAATTAAATACCAGTAGGCCTAGTCTAAAACAAAATGCCGTTTTAACCAGTGGTGCAAATAACTGACATGTCCAAAAGGGCCTTTAGACTGTTCATACACATTTTAACGGGCCAAGTTGAAGAGCTACTGTCCTGTGCAAATAATATGTTGATTCATGTTCCCTTGCATTTTGCAACTATGGGGGGGGGGTCTATGGCCAAAGTGCCCTTTTGAGTGGCCATTTAAATTATCAATGCTTCGTAAAATTACACATGAACATTTAAAAATTAACGTGTGAATCAATTATTCGAGAATGAAAAATGTTTAAAAGTAATAATATGTAGGCTAAAGTTGGTAGCCTCGTATACCTGCGCTGCTGCCGGTAGGTGACGTCATTGCAATTGTCGCAAAAATGCAATTGTTGCCGTTACTCCGCTATTTAGATTACTCTGCTGTATCCTCTGTATTGAGATACATATAAGGCTTGGATGGCAACCAGGGTATCAAATTAAATAAAACCAGAAGTTCTCATACACATGTAAGTTTCATTCTGGACATCCTATGAAGATAAGAAGGCTAAAAAAATGTTACTTCTCCAAAGCTCAACTCTCCTCAACATTTAGTTTGAACAAGGAAAATAAAGATGACATATATTGTTAACAAATCTTGTTCCATGTGCCCTTTTTGAATTTGAGCCCCTGCCCCTCAAAAGGTCTCTGCATGGCCCTGTCACAGCTCATGTCAAAACTTTCACTCATTTTTATCCTCTGTTCTCCTCCCCAGAATGATCAAACATTAATGTTGATTTATGCTGACCTAAATGGAAGACTCAAAAAAGTGAGGGTGTCTTGTAGTAAGAAGCATTCATCACGCTCTGCAAGGTCCATCAATGACATTTTTTGGGAATATCAAGAAATTCCAGAAGATGCATACTGGCCCATTACTCCATCTCCAACACAGGAAATCAAACCCTTCCTCACTGATAACGAATTGGAACTACCCACTGCAGACCACTTTGGTCACTTTTGGGAGTTTTGGGGATTCCCAGAAATACCGGAAGGGTCATACAGACCAGTGACCGATGCCCCAAAGATAACCACAAAATTGCCTGCTGTAACTGCAACACCTGTGACAACATTACCCCCAATAAGCACTCCTACTTCTGACATGTCATCAGGGGCGGTTCTAGGGGCGGAGCCACAGGGGCCCAGGCCCCATCTGAAATCTCATTGGCCCCTGACTGGCCCCTGTACCGTCAATCATCAATAAGTGTCAAACTTGATGAGAACGATGATCAGCAATGCAATTCCATTCCCAAACAACTGGTGGCAGTAATGTACCTATGAAGCTTGAAAGCTAAAGCACACAGTGAACTGTAAAAGAAAGAATACATTTGGCCAGAGAATGTCCAGAGCCCGTCTACGGAGAGCCTCCCCACTCTCTATTAATCCCATACAAACCGAATTTGGCTGCAGTTCACCAGAGTTCACCTAGATGGCGATCGCAGGCGAGTCCAAAATACATGGGGTCCTATGGAGCTACATGGCTACATTTATTGTTTCCACCTATTTAACAACTGAAACCCTCAGATTTTATTTAATTTTTCGCAAAATGGATATGGATTATCAATCGGAACGGAGAGCCGGATCACTCCCTACTAACTCCATTGTACCTGCAATCTGTTGCAGTTCCGCTAGGGGCGATCACGAATAAGTGCAAAAACAATGGGGGTCTATGGAGCTAGACGGCTAAATTTGTCTCTTTCACCTGGTTGTCGTTGACAAATCAAAGATTTGATTGTGGTTTCTGCAAGCTCACTATGGATTATAGGTCAAAAGTTGAATGAACGGGTACTTACGTCCTTTCGATTTCTTACAGGTTGGGTCGTTGTTGCCCACCACACACGCTTTCTGCTAATGAATGACTTCATTGACGCATTTTAAAGGCTTTTGACAACAAATAAGTGACTCAAAAAATATAATACTCAGCGGTGTGTATTTTCTTTGTCCCCTCTTTCGCGTGCAACATTCAAATTTCTGGGCAAAAAATTATATCCCGAGAAAAGTGGATTTGAGGGGTACAGCTCCATAGACCTCCATTAATTCTGCACTTATTCGTGAGCACCCTCATGTGGAACCAGAAAAGGAACTGCAACCAGTTCAGAAACCGGAAGTTTCCCGAGAGTGGCAGTTCTCCCCTTATTAGACATTCTCTGCCTGAATGCACCAACAGACTACAGTGTGCCTGACGTGACTCGCGGGAGATATCGCGGAATTTTGTTTGCAATAAATACAGCAGAACTTTCATTCCTACTCATTAAAATGAGCATGATGACTGACAAAATAAATTCTAACAGCTTGACACTGAATATCAATAAAACCAAGGAAATGGTAGTGGATTACAGAAGGCAGCAGCAGAACTACAGTTACACCCCACTAATGATCAGCGGGCAACCTGTAGAGAGAGTCACAAGTTTTAAATACCTTGGTGTCCACATTACTGAAGATCTAACATGGACTGTTAACACTCAATATGTTCTGAAGAAGTCCAGACAACGACTCTACTTCCTTCATCAGCTAAGGAAATTCAAAGTTTCTACATCCATCATGAAGGCCTTCTACACGTCAGCGGTTGAGAGTGTTCTAACTGGTAGCATCATCACCTGGTATGGGAACTCCACAGTTAGAGATTGTAGTACTCTGCAGAGAGTAGTGCGCTCAGCTGAACGTACTATAAGAACTCAACTCCCTGCTCTACAAGATATCTATTCCAGAAGAGTACTCCTAAGAGCCCAAAAGATTCTGAAGGACTCTTCTCATCCTAACAAGGATGCAAGGATACAAGGAAGTTTATTGTCACATGCATATAGTTACTGGAAGTAAGAAATGCAGTGAAATTATGTCTGGTGTCAGCCTATTTGTGCAAAGTGTGTGTGGGGTAGTAAAAAAGCAGAAGAAGGGGTTTAGTAGATTAAGTGGCAAGGGCTGCATAAGAAAGGTGGGGGGGGGATTGGAATTGGGGTGGGGTGGGGGGCACCAACAAGGAGCACCTAAGAGCAACAGGGGCAAGGAAAACTCCCTTACCAAGGAAGAAACCTTGGGCAGATCCACGGCTCAAGGGGCTAACCCAACTGCCAGGGTTCTTGGTGTGTGTGTTGGGGGGATGACAGGGGAGATGGGATAGTGTGATGTGTATGTGGGGAGAGGGCAGTGTGCAATATGTGTGTTTGCAACCTTCTATACCTTCAATTTGGAGTACCAAGAGGAGGCTTCATGTGTCCTTGAATTCATCCAAAGGTAATTATAATATGAAAAATATGATGACACAGCTTCTTGAGTGATAGCCTAGTGTTTGTTTTAAAGTCTTTTCTTAGAATTTTAATTAGGCCATGAGCTACGGGGCCTTACAATCACCCCCTCACCTCCCAAGGGAACCAACTTTATTTTTGAAGGTCTGACCATGCTGAACATGAATTTGAATGTTAACATTGAACATTTTGGGTTGAACTACCTGTTTCAGCCCCATGAATAGATTTACATTGAAAATCAATCTATTTTAATACATTGTTAATACATTAGAAGAACATCACTGTCCATGGCATAGAGGAAGGTGTGACATCTGTCTTTGCATGTTTAGTCACAAGATAGATATGTAAATAATAGAGACCAAAATGTATAAGCTTCTCACAAGAGTCACCAGGCAAATCAAGTAGAAAGACTATTTTGGTCTCTATTGTTTTAGGAAAAGCCAATTAAACCACTCGAACTATACATTTTCTGAAAGCTTATGCCCTCTACATGTGATGAAACATGCAAAGACAGATGTCACACCTTCCCCTATGTCAATGTCATGGACTGTCATGTTCCTATAATACATTTCCAATGTACATGTAAATCTATTAATGGGGCTGAAACAGGTACTGCAACCGAAAATGTTCAATGTTAAAGGAGAATTCTGGTGTGATATTGACCTAAAGTGTGTTGAAACATGATACCAAGTGTGAACGTATGTCTCATAGCTCATCTCGGCTTGTCCCCTGCACCGAAATCTGGCTTAGTTAGCCGATGCTACCAACAGGTTTTCAAAGGGGGCCTCGGCATCGGCCTAGCCATGCAAATAAATCACTGTTTTACACCATTTACGAGGCTCAAAGTAGCTTCCACACTTCATTGGTAGACTTCCGAGGGCCCTGACATTTAAAACGAGACATTGAGAACTTTGAATAAGCACTGGTAGTTTATTTACAAGACTATTTATACAGACAGTACCTTCAGTAAGTTTACCGTTCGCCGCCATCTTGAATTTAGTCATGATAAGTCGAGTGACGAGTATGAATGAACAGGTATGATAAGGATCAGATTCAAAAGTAACTTCCAGTAGCAGCAACTGGAATCCATGCATTTCCACTGAATTACTTTCAGAGTGCAGGGGACAAGCCGAGATGAGCTTGGTTTCATGTTTCAACACACTTTAGATCAATATCACACCAGAATTCTCCTTTAACATTCAAATTCATGTTCAGCATAGTAAGGCCCGTAGCTTGCCCCTACATGTACTGTGTATGTGAGTAAATACCATCTGGATCTGGAGACTGCTCACCACTCCATCATTCATCTTTTAGCATATTTTATCTACTTGTCCAACCCTCTCACCACCACTCTTCCCCCCCCCTTTTTTTTTTGAAGGTGCTTTGTGGGAATCAACCCAGACACCGGCTCCAAGGCTTCAAGTGGAAAAAAAAACGCCACACAATCAATGTAAATGTCTGCACTCTTTTACGCAAGCTCATGGACTTTGACTGGCTTGGTTTTAGGCACTTTCGCAAAGCCATTCTCTCATTTTCTAAATGTTTTTCAATGTCTTTCAATTTCCAGGCTATTGATCGAATAATGGTGAAATTATGCTGAGTTTGAGTTGAATGAATGGCATTCTTTTGCTACATTCGAAATAAAGTTGAAGTTTAACTCTGAACCTTCTCAGTCATCATTATGAATTAGCCTAACTCCAGGGGATTAGTTTAGTTGAAAAGCATTTAATGAGAAACAAGATTAGGCATGTTAGCATTCATTTTACAGTAATTTTACAGTACTTTTAGCATGCAGTTTTTTTACAGTAACTTACAATAAAGTATTGTAAAGCAAATCAGTCACAGGTTGTTGCTGTAAATAATAAACAGTATTATACATGATTTATTCAGTTAAACACTGTAAAATAACGTCAAAAATTCGCAACACAACTACAGTATTATACATTATTTATTCAGTTAAACACTGTAAAATAACGTCAATAAATCGCAACACAACTACAGTTACAACTAAGGTACTGTTTTTATTTTACAGCAATGTATTGTAATTCAGTATTACTGGACATTACTGTAATTCTACTGGTATTAGCTGGCAACTTAATTGCCAGTAATTTAACGTAAATTTCACAAACATTTTTTTACAGTGAATGTGTGCAAATATAATGGTTTTAGAGCACAAAACTACTCCTGTAATGGGAAATTTCACAACCAGCAAAATTTGCAAACTATTACTTGTGGACATAAATCATTAATCTACATTAAAGTCCATCATCACGATTCTAGACATCACTACCCCAACAGAAACAATGGAGTCAATGGAGATTCGTTCTCCTAAGGGTGGGTATCCTTCGAAGTTGCACCATCTTCCCATTTTGCTGCATTACACTATCTGTTACACACTAAAGATGTCAATTGCTCACCACGGTCTCTGTCTCTGTGTGGTAGGCCTCCCCTCAATAACCGAATAGTTGGCGGACAGGGCAGCTCTCCAGGAAACTGGCCTTAGCAGGCAAGCCAACAGTACAGTGGCTACATTTTCTGTGGAGGATCTCTCATTAACAAGGAATGGGTGCTAACTGCCGCACACTGCACTAAAGGGTCAGCTTGAATTTGTTTTCTGTGGATTGTAGTGTGTCTGTTCACACTGATCCTTTTGACATGAAAATGCTCACACACGTTCCCATTATTGTTTCCAGGTATGATCAAAGCTGTCTGTTGTCATTGGTCTTCACTACCTGGACATTAACAGCCCTACTGCTGTAAGGATGCCTGTAAATCCAGCATCCAGGTTATAATTCAGAAGGAGACAATGACATCGCTCTGCTTCATCTAAGCTCTCCAGTTACATTCAGTGACTACATCCTGCCTGTCTGTTTGCCAGAGAGTAACAGTGTTTTTCATAATGGCACCAATAGCTGGGTCACTGGCTGGGGAGACATAGCACAAGGAGGTACATTTTCAGTATGCAAAGGAAGTCATTTGGGTATTCTGTCTCAGTGATGAAATCACAGTAAAACTATGCTCACACACGTTGAATTAATTCATGCATGAATTAATCCATGATTTATTCCTTTATATCTCATGAATCATCAGGAATTGACATGAGTTCATAGTCTCTCATTCATGACCTCATGCATGAACAACACATCAATTAAGACATTGGGTACAATGGGTACATAGGTACACCATTATGATTTTCAACTAAAGTGTTGAATAATAACATGATCACCCCCACCCCCATCCCCAACACACACACAAAAAACACACACACTTCCATCATCACCACCTCACATACATACAGCACACTGCTTGCTACAGTAAGCCTCCTCTACATACTTGCTGCACACTGCCCCCCCTCCCTACATACACAGCACATTGTCTTCAGGATCTTCTCCAACACACATCCTCTACATACTTACAGCACACTGCCCCCTTTACCCACACACACACTACACACACACACACACACACAGTCACTGCTCCACTTCATCGGCCAACACACACATCTTCACTGTCATCACTCACATACATCATACATACAGTATTCTGCTTGCAATAGTAAGTCCCTTCACGTAGCTTGCAGTACCCCTCCCCTACATACACAGCACATTATTTCATCAGGAAGCTTCTCAACACACATCCCCAACATGCTTACAGCACACACTGCCTGCCCACCCCCACCCCCAATACACAGCACATTGTCTCATGAGGAAGCTTCTCCAACACACATATTGCACACTGCCCTCTCCCCACATACACAGCACACTATTCCATCTCCCTTCTCATCCCCCCAACACACACACCAAGACCCCTGGCAGTTGGGTTAGCCCCTTGAGCCATGGATCTGCCCAAGGTTTCTTCCTTGGTAAGGGAGTTTTTCCTTGCCCCTGTTGCTCTTGGGTGCTCCTTGTTGCCCCCCCCCCCATAAATGCACAAATAGGCTGACACCAGACATAATTTCACTGCATTTCTTACTTCCAGTAACTATATGCATGTGACAATAAACTTCCTTGTATCATGCTTAATAATGATAATCATGATCATGCTTAATAAATCATAATTCATAATGATGTGCCCACCGTACCTAATGCTTTAGGCGATGTGCTGTTCATGTATGAGGTCATGAATGAAGAACTATGAACTCATGTGAATTCCTGATGATTCATGAGTTATTAAGGAATGTGTTCTGTGTTTGTCAGTGAAGCAAAATGTATGCCCAAGGCCCACCATTTTTAAATGGTGAGCAGCAACAAGTCTAGGTTATTTGACAAAAAAACTGATATGCTTTCTTTGCCTAAGTATGTTTGTGTTCTTTTTGGTTTGTTGAAGAATACCTTCCATATCCTGGCCGCCTACAGGAAGTTGAGATGCCTGTGATTGGGAACCGAAAGTGTAAATGTATCTACGGCGTGAATCTCATTACAGATAACATGATCTGTGCAGGCGTGCTATCAGGAGGCAAAGACTCCTGTCAGGTAATAAAATCAAGCTTTCATTAAGAGTCTACTGAGATCCTACAATATTCACATACTTGTTTCAATACAAAATAAACATTTTAATTTATCGTTGGTAGAATGAGTTACCTACAGTGGGCATCGCTTTCAAATGGCCACTTCATTCGCGCATTACGAGGCGTGAAGCTGCGTGAAGCTTTAGTACCACTTTCAGCCACTGTGCGTCGCTCTGCCACTGTACATCGCTCTGTCAGTAGCCTGACTGCCACCCCTTCTGAAAAAGCAGGAGGCTACCTTTAAACGTAATTGTTACCGAGAGGAATCCCAGCCTACGAATTCAATAACAAAATAAATCGTAATTAAATATTACCTCGATTAAGGCTATTTGGGTATGGCTTAAGGCTTGCCTACACGGTGATAGCGAAAATCGAAATCTGCTTTTGATAGCCTACCGGTGCCGCTCCACAAAACGAAAAAATATCTTAATTTGCTGTCTATGTTATTGTCAGTGTTGGGGGTAACGCAACTACGCAAATCAAAACAGTGTCTTAATTTGCCCTACTTCTTGACTGCAATGTAGTCAATTGACTGCTTGACATGTCATTTTTATTTTTCTGTACAATAAACAAATACATCTGCTTTATGCCGCAGAATTACATTCATATTTGGCTGACTGCAGGCCGCCGCCACTTCCTCCCCATATTCCAAGATTAAGATAGTAGCCTATACAAAAAGCACTTCATACTATCATAAAAAAAATCGTTAAAACGAATAGCTATTTGCAATTTGACAAAACACTGGTCCTCATTTTGCGAATGCGAGGACGATATGAGCCTGTTGCATTTAGTTATGTCCGAGTCGCGATAATGTTTGAAAACCACTGGCTCGTAATCACAATAATTTAAACCACGACAGTTGGATAGCCTACTTCATCATGTCCCCATGCCTACATTTTTGTGAGTAGCATAGAGATTGTTAAAAACAATAAAGTATGGCTCTCCGTTTGGGACATCGAAAACTTATATTTTTAATAGACTACTGTCGAAGATGCTGACTTGCAAAAGCCTCGGGATAACACGTTATCTCCACTATCATCAGTCATGCCGCTAGCCTGGGTGTTCCCATGCTGCCTTGCGCGCGATTTGATTCACTCTGCTAAGGCAGCCTGGAGACCATAGAGCAAATTTTTAGCCTGAGATAGGAACCAATCACAGAACAGGGGAAAGCAAGGCGATGATGAGCTATGCACAGACGCATTTGATAGACATCCGTGGCACCCAATAAACAGATCTGGGCATTTTTTTTCAAATACGAGAAAATGAACGTTTGGTTCCCAGACCACGTCTCATTGAGAAGTGGTGGCGCTAGCCAGGTTATCATGCCGCTTGATCAAAGTGGGGAATGAAATAAAAGTTTGAGAACCACTGGCTTATAGGCTATGCCGAAATAATTTTTAACATGTTAAATATTATTATATATTATATATTATATATTATATATTATATATTATTATTATTATATATTATATATATATAAGTAGATGGCTGAAAGCTGCTTGGGATCCCCACCGTCAAGCAATATAACCATACAAGCGCTTCCTGCACTCATTGTTTCAAAAGGAGTAATTTTGGCTTTGTCAGAACTGAAGAGCTATGGAATGACGCACGGTATGCCCAATGAAAATAAATTATTATAACGCAACACAACACAGACCCAGCTTCTCTGGCGTCAGTCACTGACAGTAACCTAGAATAAATGCATGGGGAAAAACACTTCCCCATGACAAAGACATCGTAAAACACTGAAAGTTAATATTTTGTCACTAGCAACATACATCTGTCCTTTGTTAAATGTATTATGTTCCAAGTAGCCTATGCGTAATTCTGCTTGAAAGTTGAACAAATACATTTGCTTATTTCACAGAAAAATATAAATAGCCAGTTAGGGTCTACAGTGCAGAGTTGGTAAGTTATGGTAGGCCAACTTGCAGTGAACATACAAAAAGGGGAAATTCTTTCTCTTGTAGCTGAGCAGGGGCGGTTTTAGGGGCGGGGCCACAGGGGCCCTGGCCCCACCTGAAATTTCATTGGCCCCTGAATGGCCCCTGGTCCCTTGTTGAGAATGATGATCAGAGATGCAATTCCATTCCCAAACAACTGGTGGCAGTAATGCACCTTTTGAAGCTTGAAAGCTAAAGCACACAAAGAACTGCTTAGGTCTGTGCACGAAAGAAAGAATACATTTGGCTAACCAGAGAACTCTCGGCTAATGTGAAGAACTGATACATTTGGCTAAAGAAAGTATCAGCTAGCGTGAAGAACCGATCAATGGCAGCGTTTCATCCTCCACATAAGTTTCTTGGTGAGTCACAAATCTAGGCTATGTGAGTTATCATTAATATGTGAAAAGGACGTTTATGTGTTGCTGTTAGGTTTGTCAATTAAATTATGAAGCAGCTAATGTAACTTAGTCAGTGAACTGTTGATATTAACTTAACGTTAGATTACCTGAGTTCAGGTTTGAATTCATTGTTGGCATGCTGATAGATTTTATGCATGGTAAGGTAACATTAATGAGAGTCAGGTTAACATTAATGTATGACATTTTTGAATGGCCTTATATGAAATGGCACTGCAGATAAATGGACATCCTGTTTGTTTGGGGTCCAACATTACATGCGCCAGTGCGTTTGATTTTTCGCTTGAGGAAAAGGTTTAGCAGCTGCTAACATTAACGTTAAATCTCATGAGAATGCAAGCCTAATTGAGGGGTAATGTTAGCTAACACTACGTTTTTGTGGAGTTAATGTGAGCTATCATTGCAAAGTTATTAACCACTATTCTGAGTTTATTTGATTCATGGACTTCGCATGAATTCTGTCTCAAAGTAGAGTTTCATTGAGATAAATTGGTTAAATGTTCTACCCTATTCACTCAAGCTTTATATGATTGTTTTTATTGTTAACTGGTTTTAAAGTTGCTAGACGACATGCTGAATACAAGTATGGATTTTGTGACACACATTTGTGTTTCACCTACAGACTGGGATGGCGTAGGCTCAGATTGGAGATGGTGACTTTAACCCACAGTCTTCAGAACCACCAGAGTCACCAAGCATAGCTGCTCCTAATGGTACGATGCTATTTCCTGTTGCCACTACAGTGAGCATATTTTGTCATTTATTTTAGAAATGTTGACAGTGCTGTCTAAGTCCTGAATGTTTTCAACTGCTGGCGCCACCCCTGCTTCTAGCCATCAGTAAGCTCACGTCATGTTTGCTTGTCAAGTGCTCACCAATTAATTAAATTAACATTGCATGACACTCCTGCGATCCAAGCAGGCTTGGAATTTCACCATTGTAGGGGCAAGGCCACTTGGCCTTCAGTTTGGCATATTTGGTGGGGGGCACAAAGGCCACATGTCAGGGCACCAAGGCCAAAGTTAACTATACAGTAGTATGCTATAAAAATGATCAAAGTTGTATTTACTGCAGTAGACCTGCATCACTGTATGAAACATTACAAAAACATAAAACATGACATATTACATATAACTGTAAATCATTTGATCATCTAATATTTTCAGATATCTAGGCTATATACATTTATTTTGTATTTGGCCTGTTATGAAATCATGTATTGAACAATTTAAGCACAGCTCAGCTTTAAGAAACTCAAATAGCCTAGATACATGCTTAGCATTTTGTGATCATTAAGGCTACTTTCACAAACTCTTATTGTCAGCTGTCCTCTGATTTACCGATATCTAGGCGACATTTGTCATATTTATTTTGTATTTGGCCCGTTATGAAATGATGTGGAACAATTTAAACACAGTGTAAATTTGGAGACATCCATGTATGTTGAAATGTACGGCAAATTCAAAACGGGATTGGTCTGGAACGGCTAACTGTACAGGGGACTGTTTTACACCTTTCTGTTCGGTAAGGTCTGCTGTTTATTCTGATATATGGTTTGTCATATGTTAAACGAAGGGTTCGTGAAGTATTCCACCGAGATGAATGGGTAGGGAGATGGGCCTTAAAACCTTCAGTAGAATTTATGATTAAATTGAATGATATTTACTTTTCTCGCGAACCGTTCACCACAGCAATTAGCGGCTAACATCGTTTAAAAGCTGAGAAAAAGCTCGTTCATGTGATACTTGTGATGTCTGTGTGATGAGTAGGCTACTTCGCGAGTAGTTCAACTGAGAAGAATGGGTTAATTTGGACGCACTTTCTTTCTTGCGCTGTCACTTTCTCCACTGAGTAATTTGCGCTGTGAATGCTAACATTATTGACAGGCCATAGGCTAAATATGTATCGCTATTAGTAGGACGCAAAGCAGAATATTTAAAGAAGGGGGCACCAAGGCCACCGTGGCCTGTAAACCTCTGATTTTCAAAGGGGCGTCACGGCCAACGCAAGGGGCCGCCGTGAAATACCTACCCTGGATCCAAAACAGGTTCTCTTCAAGTTGTTTGTTTTTTCAATATTTATTTTAATTAATCAAACAGCAAACATCCTGACTTACATCCTCATGCACATCTCATTTCCAAATAATAGCCTACTACAGACAAGGACACAAGTTACTCTCCTTCTTAAAGTGAAAGGCACCTAGACTTACACACCACTAATATAATGTAATCATGGTAGGTGTTAAAAAAGTAAAAAGGTTGACAGTGGGTTATGAAAGTTAATAACAATTAAGTTACTCAAACTTGTTTCATTTTCTTTCTCTCCAGACATTTCCCATTATAGAGCAGCTGGTTCTGTGCAACCAAAGGTATTCCGCAAGATACAGCATGGAAATAGGAAGAGGCCACTAAATGACTTCTATAGTACAAAGACTTCAAATGGTAGGAGTATTCCATATTTAGTGTTTTGCTACCCCTTCCATAATTTTTTAGCTTCCAAATTCCCCATCGTCTGTCTTCAAATCAGAATCAGACTTTTGTAACTGGAAGCAAGACGGTGATTCAAAGACCATTCCAAATCAGACCATTGTAAAAATAATTGTTGAAAAAAAAAATAGTGTAAATATGATGTAGTTGTTGCTCACATGCTGTGTGTGTGTGTGTGTGTGTGTGTGTGTTTGTTTGTTTGTTTGTTTGTTTGTTTGTTTAATTGTATGCAAACTGGCAGTGAAGGTGGTTTCTCTTATCAACAAAAGGGAAAAGAGTTGAAGTAAAACTTATCCAATTGAACAAAAATGAATATGAGTGTACAAATATGATGTATGATTTCTGTTTAAAATATCAATGCATTTCCGCTGAAGTGTCTATTATATTTTAGTTTTATATATTGTGTTTTCAATGCACATTATAAATAAATGGGAAAAAGATTTATATTGGCTTTTTAGTTTTTTAGCAAAAGTATTTGAACAAGGTGAGACTGGTGAAATATATGCACCTTACTGCTGTGGTGTAGTCTAGTTAGCTGTAGTGGGTATACTGTGATCAACCCCAAATGTTAATACCTTTCCTTGCCTATTTTAAGTGGGTATACTGAGATGGTGATGCTTTTTAAGTGGGTATACTGCATAGTCTTGCATATCACATAGACTACACCACTGACCTACTGAACAAGGGATTTTCTGTGCATGGATGTTGACCGGTTCTTGGCCCCTCAGTGTATGATGTGGCCCCTTTGTGGCCCCTGTCTCAGAAAAATCCTAGAACCGCCACTGTAGCTGAGTAGCCTCAGGTGCGCACGTAGACGTAAGGCCGAACATGCAAGCGCCAATGAATCGTGCTCTCCCGACAATCACGCCGTTAAACTTAAATAGGTTAACATCACTCTAAGTTCGCCTTCAAGCAAGGAAAACGATGATTTGAAGACATCTGTTTCGTTGGAAGGGCAAGGGGTAGCAACAGGGCAACACAGAGACAGGCCCTATGGCAGGGCTGTTATGAGAGTATGAAAATATGGGATGTTCTACGGGAAAACATTAAAACGGCAAGACAGCGGGGGAAAGTTAAAATACGTGATAAACACAGAAAAAGTTGTGAAAAAAACGGCATGCATTGTTTCAGTCCCCGTGCACAGGGATTATTTGTCATATTGTTAATCACATATGATTATTTGTGAAATTGTGCAAACAGGCGCAACACATTTGAAAAGGAAGGACTGGTAGCATGCAAGCTCACGGGAAAGATTGATTTAAGAACGTTATCATAGTGTGTGGCTGTGGCGCCGGGCGGAAGACAGCGACAATTGGCAGGAGGGTCATGTCTTTTTAACAATTCTGTCGGAGGGTCATTGAACAATTTCTAGCAGGCAAGAGAGGGTCATGCAACTTGCAACTGAAGCACTCAAAATTCCTCCGGTGGCCCCTTCAATAAATAACGAACAGTCCCTAGATTGCTGCTGGGCTATATGTCTTGGTTCATTATCTGTTAACAACTCATTGCCGTCAAACGCATAGCCTATCTCGAGGTTGCACCCATTACAAACAAACATGCAATGTGAACGTCTGGGATTGGGGAGAGCACTAAATGCTCTACTGAATAAGCACGAAGTCAAACCTTTAAATGAAAAACACTCTTTAATAATCAAAAAAAAAAAAAAACCGCTAATGAAGTAAACTTGTGACCATCAAAAATCGTTTATCATCTGTAACTCCTGATAACAGGACGTAACAGGAAGGCATTTGGCTGAGCAACGGAGGTTAATATGCTCTATATTTTGTCCAAATGATGTCTGTCTATCATAGTTGCACTCGGAGAAAACCAGAATGTTTAATTTGTCCTGCGTTTTTTCTACGGCTGCAAACGGGATTCACGGAATTCACATATTAACCAAATATTTCTTTATTAGGGCAGGGCAGGCATATTTCTGGTCTGCTAAAGTCTGTAAAGTGAAATCTGTGTAGGGTTTTCCAGGCTCCATTTCTTTTTACGAGACACCCTGCTCACTTGAGCCGTCTACCGGTTGTTTGGGTTGTTGCAGCGTCTCACTGGAAAAATACAAATTAAAGTCGCGTGATACCGTGTGATCCCACGCACGGACCGCGAGTGAAGCTGGCCAAGTCGAAGCACTGCCCACTGTAGTGTTCGGTGTTCTTGTGAACGTTTTGGGACTTTCAAGAAGTGAACTCATTTCAAGAACTCATTTTCATCTCGGTTTATCTTACACTTGATTAACTAATTATCTTGTTTATGTTTTTGTTGATATAAAAACTCATTATGTTCATTGTTGATATTTGATATCATTATTGATATTGTTGGTATTATTATTTTGCTCAATTTAACTAATGTAGTGTTCATATACAGGTAGGCCTACTGTAAACAAAAATGTCTGCCCAAATATGGTAACCTTAATAACATTGGAGAGATTTAATGGTGACTGGGCATGGCAGTTCCTGTGCTATCTCAAACTTCAGTTTGCACTTTTAAAGCAATACAACAAATGGTAAAGATCTAAGCACATTTCATTTTCATTTCATTCCAGGGAGACTATGGTGGTCTGATGGTGATCCAACAGAACTCTGTGTGGATCCAGTCTGTTGTTGTCAGTTTTGGTTATGGCTGTGCTCGACCCAATTATCCTGGAGTCTACTCAAGGGTGTCTCAGTACCAGGCTTGGATCCAGTCCCACATCAACAGTGACCAACCAGGGTTTGTCCAGTTCTCCTCTGTTGGAGTTGGTGATGATGATAGCGTCTCTTGTCCTTCCACCACTATATACAAATAGTAACATAGCACCCACATCTGCATCCTCAGAGAGGGCTGACATGGAAGCTCCCAAAAGTAAGTTCCCCATAACGAACACTTAACTATACACTGTTCTAGCGTAAAATGTGTCATATTAACTAAAATACATAATAACCAACCATATCATTTGTTGTTTTATCAACATCAAATTATCAATGATATTATGAGTAATATTCTATGTAATAGTGCTAATACTATATGGAGTAGCCTTACCCTAATGCAGTTTCAGTAGAGTCTTTTACAATGGTGACTGTCATTTATGATGAAACACCAGAAATATCTATTTTATAGGCAAATGTGTTATTTAAAGAAAAACATAATTATCACACACAATTTCCATTTTCATAGTCTTTGAAGTTACAGCCCCAGCTTACTTAAAGAGAGGCTCTGCTGATGGTAAGTAACATTATTTTACATAATCTCTTTTGAAGCACATCTCCCATCATATATTTGGCATGCTACTTTTTGAAGGTATAGGCCTCCCAAAGGGGAGTTGTATTGTCTGTCACAAAATTATCAGTCATCAGAAACAACCAACCATCATTCAGTCATTCCACAACAGTAGTGTTCTCCTGGTATTAAAATGAAATGATAAATTACTCTGTTTCATATTTTTGGATGAACTTTCCCACCAATGCTTATTCTCTTCTCTCAGTTTGTGGTAGGCCTCCCCTCAATGACCGAATAGTTGGAGGACAAGACAGCCTTCCAGGAAACTGGCCCTGGCAGGCAAGCTTACAGATTTCTGGCAACCATTTCTGTGGAGGCTCCCTCATCAACAAGGAATGGGTCTTAACAGCTGCACACTGCTTTTTTGGGTCAGCTTGGATTTATTTTATGTGGATTGTAGTTTAGTATGCCCTTTTACATTTGGATATTCACACAATATCTTTCCCTGCATTGTTTCCAGGTTCAAACAGTCTGTCAAGGTTAACTGTGGTCCTTGGTCTTCAAGACCTGGACACCCGCAATCCCAAACGAGTAACAAGGGGAGTGAGGAAGGCTATCAAGCATCCAGGCTATAAATCCAGTGGAGTTCACAACGACATTGCCTTGCTTCGTCTTAGCTCTCCGGTTTGTTTCAGTGACTACATAAGGCCTGTCTGTCTGCCTGCCAGTGAGAGTGTTTTCCCTAATGGTACTCCGAGCTGGGTCACTGGCTGGGGAAAGATAAGTGAACGAGGTATGCAACAAGTCTTCAACAGAAAAATAAAGAATATATTTTTTGGACCTATATATATATATATATATATATATATATATATATATATATATATATATTATATTATATTATGTTTATGTTAAAACAGATATGTACTCTGCCGATCAAAAGTTTGGGGTCACTTAGAAATGTCCATTCCACTCCATTATAGGCAGAATACTAGCTGAGCTTTTTAATCAGGGCAACAGTTTTCAGATTACATTATGTGCTTACATAATTGCAAAAGGGTTCTCTAATGTTTTCTCAATTAGTCTTTTAAAAATGATATCAGATTAGTAAATAGAATGTGCCTTTGGAACATTGGATGAATGGTTGCTGATAATGGGCAATGTAGATATTGCATTAAAGATCAGCCATTTCTTTCTACAACAATAATTTACAACATTAATGATGAAAACAAGGACATTTTCTAAGTGACTCCACACTTTTGAATGGCAGTGTACATAAACTGTTTTAATATAAAAAAATATATATGTGTGGGTCCAAAAAATATATTCTTTATTTGGTTGTTTATGTGTCTTATGAAAAGTGGAAGAGTGCATCAACTTTGGGTTTGGTATGCAAAATTCACGCAGATATCTATGATGAAGAAGAGTAAAGTATTTGTGTCTTTTTTTTATCTGGCCACTCTTAGAGAGCCTTCCAAATCCTGGGACCCTGCAGGAAGTTGAGGTGCCTGGGAACAGACAGTGTCAGTGCGTCTACGGAGCTCGTTTAGTCACTGATAAAATGATCTGTGCAGGTGTAAAAGAAGGAGGCAAAGACGCGTGTCAGGTGATGTAAAGCCCAACATGAACCTTACTACAAACAAATCTGAATTCCTAATAATAATAATGCAGATCATTGATTGTAAAGAGAGAGATTAAATTCTGATTTCCTATTAGTTCAGTGTCATGATTGTGCAATTGTGTAAAGAATCTTATGCATTTTCATTAATTAAATGAATTAAATTAAATGAATACCCTCTTTGTTTGATTATTATGCTGTGGTCTGCATTCTTCAATCCAGGGAGACTCGGGTGGTCTAATGGTCAGCCAACAGGACTCTGTATGGATCCAGTCTGGGATTGTCAGTTTTGGCTACGGCTGTGCTCGCCCCAATTATCCTGGCGTGTACTGTACACCCGGGTGTCTCAATACCAGGCTTGGATCCAGTCCCACATCCGCCTAGACCGACCAGGCTTCATCCAGTTCTCCTCGAATGGAATAGAGGCAGACAGTGACAGTGGCCTCTCCTGCTCCTGACCTCCAGTGGCAACTGCAGCTCCTTCAGCTACAACTAAACACCGGTGACAAAATACAAGATAAAATATTATTGTGTATATTACAACCATAAGTAAATACAGTATGTAGCTAATTATTTCTTACCTGAACTTCTATGAAAGTTTTCTGTAAATACCTCATGGTGCATGCCATAGAATTGCAATACATTATAATGACAATTGTACAGGTTGACATCAAGTTAAGTACTTTTTACAGTGACCTTGTTGTACATACAAAATCCAGAGGACATTCCAGTTGGGCAGCATTTTAGATTTTCTTAATGCAACGTTTTTAACTTATTACTTATTACAGGATATGTGCATACAGCAAGTTATGGCTGTATTCATGATGTGTGGTGCAATGTATTGTATAATATTATTTGCATTTAAGCCCACCTGGATGTTAATAAAGGACATGAAAATGGTGATGAAATATGTGAAATAATTTGTGCTTTTCTATTGTTTCCAACTGAATGGCACATCCAATGGCCATTTAAACAGTGGGAGCTTTGTGTACACTCAGTCAGTAATTGATTAAAATGAAACTCATTAGGTTCCTGAGTAAACATCAACCTCAGAAAATATTTCTTTTTGTGGCACGCAAGGGAGTTTGTGTGTTTGAACAGTTATCAGATCTTGGCAGCTGACATGTTGTTATACAGATCAAGAACAAGTTTACTTCTGTCTCTTAACTTTATGTAGTCCCTACCCCGGCTTGAAAATGTTAAATTGTCTTTATACCACAGACCAAGATGCCAAAATGGGAAATGCAGTGTTCAATTCTATCAAAAGAGAATTTAATTGAATTGAATTCCTCTACATCAGTTTGACTTACTTGAGTACAGCAGTCTTGGAGAAACGTGACTCCTTAACTTCAAAACCTGGTGATACATTGCCTGGTGAAAACCTGTTATTCATGTCCTGGGAGTGACATACTCTACACACACAAACTTCCCGTTTACATGTTAATCAGCATGCTGAATGAAGCAGCGACGTACAGTAGAAGTAGTATCTGCGTCATGACGTCTCCACAGTCTCTGTCCCTGAATTTCATTCATGACTGTGAAATAAGTGTATTGACTAGATTAGAGCCGATATTAATTTGTATTTTAGCCTAATAGGCCGCTTTGAGGTGTTTTCACCGATTCTTCATCTGTTGGTAGTGCGCGCAAAACCTGCGTATTTGAGCATTACTATACTTCCATCCACCGATACATTACATCTTGACATTAAAACTTTAAGTTCCTACACATACATTAACCTCATCTTCATTCTAGAAGTGCAACATTTTTGCCACACAAGTGTCATGGCATCAAAACAAGCTACCAAAATTCATTGAACGAATATGCGCAGATATAATTTCCGACGTGCGTTTCCATGCCCACCATATTCCGCTTTTATTCGGAATATTGGCAATATTCCGATTAAGCATGAGTCACGTAAACACCTTAGTCCAGCTGCCATAAAACGATTAAGGTAATATGTGACTATCTGAATACTAAAAACCTGAAATAACACCCCTAACACTGTCTCTTATAACCGGAATATTGTGGCATGCAAACACATCGTCGAACAGGCCCGGAGTGGGTAATCGGGAGAATAGGAGAATTCCTGGTGGGCCGCTTCACTTTAGGGCCGGTCGAGGGGAAAATATTGGCATTTGTCACGTTAATCTATCTTCTCTTAATGTTGGCTACACACGTTCGCATTCTATGCCTAACACCGCAACCTCTGCATGGGTTGTTCTCCCCTCCCCTATATGGGTCCATATAGCCCGTCTTTCCTAAAAAGTTTTCTCAGATACCAGCCGGGCCGGCCCTACCGTATTGATAAGCGTCAGGGAGGATGGATAGTAGAAATATGCCATGAGGGACTGAAAAGGCCAGGTAAAAAAGACTAAAAGTATTGGAGGGAAATGCTGCCAAATGTGCCATGCTTCCATGCTTTTTTTGAAGAGGACAGACATAAGTGGCAACTGGTAAAGAGAGATAGCCATGATTATAGTGGCGTAATTGGGCTAACAACCTACTAGACGTTATAGCGTTGTCACCTATTCGCAAGTAACATATTAAATTAATTAAAATATTAGCATTTTGGTATCATCCAATATGGCTATTCATAGACTTTGCAAATATTATGCAAATATTGATAACAAAACTCAAGCTTGATCTGTGTATGCAGTAGCCTAGGCCTAAAAACAAAAGTAGCCTCTGAGCAGCAGATCAGCCAGTCCCCCGCTGAAAATGATGAGCCCGAAATTAACTATGACTATAGGGACAAGTAGAAAGGATAATAGAGTTAACCATATGAATTAAAGTTCCTTTATGTAAGAAAGAACAGTAGGCTATGACAGCAGTAGGCTACATGATCAACCTATATGGCTTGTTTGCTCAGAAGTGGATGTAGTAAAGGAGCAAATCACCAAACAACAACATGATAGCTGACCCATGCAGAAAAAAAAACATGTAAACAATACAGTAGTTCAATATGCCTCTTAGTGGAATTGTGGGATACATTTCAAATGCTTTATGTCTTCCTTCCTGTTTTTGTTAACTTATCAACATATTCTTGTGGAATAGTGGAATATTAGCCTATAATAAAAACTACAAGATAGTAAGAGCTGAAATGTTGCCTTATTTATCCAATTTCCACCACCACTAAAAAAGTGGGCCGGTCTTGGGCCTGAAACTCCCGGGCTGAAAAGTTGCCCCACTCTGGCCCTGTCGTCGAATTATTAGAATGTTAAATTCCGTCTGCGCACGTTCATGCAAGGGATTTTGGTATCTTGGTTTGATGCTCTGACACTTCGCAAACATAGCGAAAAGTGTGGCAGAAAGTTTGCACTTCTAGAGGGAAGGTGAGGTCAATGTATGTATCCCATTAAAACCTGAAGCATAAATATCATGATGGAATTTATCGATGGGCATCGTAATGCTCAAAGAAGCATGTTTTGCGCGCACTGTTGACAGATGAATAATCGGTGGACACTCTAAACTAAAAGTGGCCTATTGTAAGGCAGCTTTAATCTGGCCATGAATGAAATTGAGGGAGACGAGACATGCAAAACAATAGCAACTGTAATCTGGCCATGAGTGAAATTCAGGGAGATACCGTTGAGACGTCATGACGCAGAAAATACTTCTGCTTTACGTCGCTGGTTTATTCAGAATATACAGATAAGCATGTAAACGGGAATATCTGGTTTCTGATGCACACGGAAACATATTATTCTGAATATTGCCATAACTAGAATATGGACATTAATCAGAATATAGTGTGCATGGAAACGTAGCCTAGTCAGTGTCACTGGATAGGATAAACTCTGGTTGGTTAATTTCTGAATAAATAAATGAATGCTACTTTCTCCATACATGCAACCACGCACACAAGTGTACATAGACTGAATAAATTACAGTATTTGACCACTGTTTGAATGTCATGCTTTTTAACTAAATATATTTCTATTGTATCAGTAGTAATCTTCTAAAATAGGTTGCCTCTTCACTAACCCTAGGCATACTGAGGAACACACCCTGAAGCTTTTACACAGGGAGAGAGAAACAAATAATAGTGTTTTCGGCATAGTGATTTCAGTAATTAAATTATGTGACATTCTAAGAAGTTGAATCATTAGTTAAGCTAAAACTGGAGTGACAAAGTGGGCACCACCGACATAAGATTGTCATTTTTCATCTAACCATGCCCAGATAACATTTAAATATATTTTATAAAATGCCCCATCAAATCTCCATCACAAAAACACAGGAACATATAAATGCAGATAAGATTGGGTGTACTTGGGATGACCACCTAACCATGAGATCAGCAAACATCTTGGGAAAGGATTTATCATGAGAGGGTGTAACGTGATGGCAAAGAAACAAGCTGATTGGTTGTGACATCACTGACTAACCAATTTAAGGTTGCTGTACCTGGTCACTTTCAAACAACTTGTATTGCTGATTCAGGTAAAAAGCCCTTGAATTCCAGTATGATCTTAATTTTCCAAATCCTTGCCTAAGTGTTATCCAGGACATGAATGTTTTTGCAGATCTGCTCTTCAGCTGTTCATTGCCTAATGCTTACACTGTTCACTGTGGGACAATAGAAAGAGGAAATTGACTGAGCTTTATGCACCTTTTCAGAGACCATGATGATGTGGGTGAGAGTGGTCTGCACTGTAACCCTGCTAACCTGGGGTGAGTCTCCCCTGATGGCTACTTAGCTTTAGGTTTAAGAAAAAGGGAAGGGAAATTAGGCTGGGTCTTCAGAAATAATGGCTCAATGGATAACGTCAATTAAAGAGTCAATAGACCTCAGATATCATCCTAAAATACAGCCTTGTGTTTCTTTCTCCTAGGGCTCTATGCAGCCAATGTGGGAGGCAATCAACTGCCTCAGTCCATATTGCAAAAACACAAGAACATCTACAGCAATATGGGCATCTGCTGGATCATGGGCAACCCCCACTACCGCACCTTTGACAACCACTATTACAACTTCATGGGCAACTGCACCTATGTCATGGCTTCCAGTAAATGCAGTGACAGCGGTAACACTCCTTTCTTTGAAGTGGAGGTCAAAAATGAGAACAACCCAAAGTCAGAGATCCCTAATATAGAAATGGTTGTTATCAAAGTCTATGACTACACCTTCACTATTTACCGGACAGAATATGGAGTAGTGAGAGTAAGTGGGATTTTTTTTTTGTTGTTGATTATAATTACTTTCCTTTATGTAATTTTCAATCACTATTAACTGAAAACTCAGACAATTACAATTTATGTTGCTAAACATAAATAAAAGTTTGTTTTTGTTGCTTTTGGTTTAGAAAAAATCTAAAATGGCCATGTATTTTTTCTTGGTTTACTTCAGCTCTACGATAACCTGTGGAACCTCCCAATGCACCTTGATGATGGTAGAGTGGCCGTGCTTCCCAGTGGCATGTCTGTCCTGCTGAAGACCGACTTTGGTGTGACAGTGCAGTATGACTGGGAGCAGTACCTGGTGGTCATGGTGCCCGATAGCTTCAAAGGCAAGACCTGTGGCCTCTGCGGAAACTTCAACAGCGAAGATAGCGATGACCTGCTTCTGCCCAATGGCAGCCCCGCAGGCAGCACCACAGCACTGGGCAAGAGCTGGAGAGTGCCAGGCGTGGCTGGCGACTCCACCTGTCGGGATGAGTGTGATGGCGAGTGTGGGCAGTGCCAAAAAAAACCTCAGAAACAGGCTCCCTGTTCTTCCACAACAACGTCTCCGGGAAGGAATTCTGTCAGGGGCTCACAACCCTGATGGAAGGACCGCTCAATGATTGTGCAGCTTTGATCGCGCCCAAGGTGTACACAGAGAACTGCCTGTATGACGTGTGCATGAAGAAAGACCTGAAGAGCTTCTTGTGTGACACCCTGAAGGTGTTCACAGAAGCCTGCCAGAGAGCCGGCTTTAAGGTGCAGAACTGGAGAGGTGTCATTGGCTGTGGTAAGTTTACTGAAAATCTCAATTTAAAATTAAATGTGTCTTGGCATGCCAATCAGTGCCACGTACTGCCAGAGGTGATTCAACATGCACAAAAGATAGGAAAACACTTCACATCTCATTTAGTGTGTATTTAAGACATGTACTATATTACAATGTTACTTTGTTTACTGCATGTTATGTTATGATGCTATGCCACAAAAAAAGATAATAAATTGTTCTTGTGGTATTTATTCCATATCTAGCTGCTCCGACATGCCCTAAGAACAGCCACTATGAGGAGTGTGG
Source organism: Alosa alosa (assembly GCF_017589495.1). NCBI lineage: Eukaryota > Metazoa > Chordata > Actinopteri > Clupeiformes > Clupeidae > Alosa > Alosa alosa. Next base: position 18,977,781 of record NC_063208.1, on the reverse strand, counting down.
AATCTCATGCCCTGCAACCTGCGACAATCTTCAGGCTCCATCCAAATGCAAGAGCCCATGTGTTGAGAGCTGTGTGTGCGATGACGGCTTTGTCCTCAGGGGCAACGAATGTATCCCCCAGTCCCAGTGTGGATGCCTCTATGAAAAGACAGGAAGTTATGTGAAACCTGGAAAGTCCTTCTGGACAGACAACTGCCAGAAATTCTGTACCTGTGAGCCCAGTAATGGTCAATTGGTTTGCCAATCAGAGGGGTGTTCAGACGGACAACAGTGCAAAGTGGTGAAGGGAATCATAGGCTGCTATGCCTCATCTAACGGCATTTGCACCATCTCAGGAGACCCCCATTATAAAACATTTGACAACCACCTCTACTCTTTCCAAGGCAATTGCACATACACTGCTGCCAAGGCCACCCACATTGAGGGCACACACCTCCATCCCTTTACAGTGGTGGTAGAGAATGAGAAGTGGCAGAATACAGAGCTTACTGCTGCCAAAGCTGTTGCTGTGGAGGTTTATGGGCAAACATTGGTACTGAGGAAAAACCAAATTGGAGTAGTCATGGTAAGGTGGAAAGTTACTTTGGTTGTTTTCGAATGCTACAAGAAATTCAATTCTAAGGCAAACTGCAAGACATACTGTAGAAAAAGACATGCTACAAAATAGCATGTTGCAAAAAGTGTATTGCTGTTGTCTCTTCTTTATTATTGAATTTCCATGTTTATTCATGGTTTCATTTTTAGGTGGATGGTGTTCTTATGAATTTGCCAGTGAATCTAAATAATGGCCAAGTGGAAGTTTATCAAGATGGCAGCTATGATGTCATCAAAACCGATTTTGGCCTGATAGTGACATATGACCTGGTATACCCGTCACTGTAACTGTTCCTGGCTCATATCATGGTAAGACCAGTGGCCTGTGTGGCAACTTCAACGGTAACAAGAATGACGAGTACCTGCTGCCTGACGGCAAGGAGACAAAAAGCATCAAGGACTTTGGTGCAGCCTGGAAGGAATCTGTGCAAGGTGTGGTGTGTGATGATGGCTGCACCGGTGATTTCTGCCCCAAGTGTGCTGAGGATAAGAAACGCATCTTTGAGGCTGACTGCAGCATCATCAAAAACGCCAATGGCCCCTTTGCTGCCTGTCTCAGTGTCATCGATCCAGAGTCATACTTCAGGGACTGTGTCTATGATGTCTGCATGGGCAATGGAGACCGCAACATGCTCTGCCACAGCATTGCTGCATATGTGTCTGACTGCCAGGACTTTGGTGTTGCCATAAAGGACTGGAGAACCCCAACCTTCTGTCGTAAGTGTCTCTTTTAGATTAGATGTATTTGATTAGTTCATAATCTTCACTCAACTCCACCTCCTCTTTTCCAGCCCTGTCCTGCCCTGCCAACAGTCACTACCAGATCTGTGCCCAGACCTGCAACTCTCCCTGTCCTGGCCTCACAAATATTGTCAGCTGTCCCAAAACCTGTGCAGAGGGCTGTGCCTGTGACTCCGAGTACTCTTTCAATGGGGTCGGCTGTGTTAAATCAGATGAGTGCAGCTGCTACTATGATGGACGCACATACAAAGTGAGATTGAAAACAGATCGTTCTTAATCAATTGTGAACTTTAGCTGATGCAGATCCAGTAATCTGTCTAATCAGAAGAAGCAGAGGATAGAACTCAAGATAGTACTCAAGTGTACACCGTGCCACACACGAGCACCGGTGGGTCAGTGCACAGACATGAAGTTCTTAGTACATTATTTAATTTAATAGTGACACAGTTTCCATGAAACATCTGAAAATCAGAGACAAACTCTAATTTAGAACTCTAATTTAAACTCAACCTCCGTCATGTTACTCTAGATGTTGAATAAAACATGACAAATTACTCAACTGATTTCTGCCACACTGATTTATGAAAAGTAAATAAATCTGAAAATATTGGTATGACCGCCTGTTACCAGGTTTCTGTTACTTGGTAGCTGTAGGGACAATTCTCTGTGAGTTCAAATTAATACCTTAACTCTAAGTATTAGTGATATTCCACATACATGCTCTACTACTTTAAAATCCTGATCATTACAGCCTGTAAGAGATTGCTGAATGGTTCTCTCACTTTTAGATTGGTGAGACTGCCATCAGCAATGACTGCACTGAGCGCATTACCTGCCAGTCTTCTGGTGTTGTGAAACGAGAAAGCATCCACTGCAAGAGCGACGAAATCTGCAAAGTGAAGAATGGTGTCCGTGGTTGCTTTAACCCCAGCTGCGTCTATAATGGACACACATACAAGGTGAGAGGATATTTGCCTTATTCACTATACACTTGCCATTACACCAGCAGATGGTGGTAATGCACTCCACAAACTGCCAAAAAAAAAAGCTCACAGAAAAAGAAGGGTTCGCTGGCCTGCTAGAGTAACCTTCATCTTCTTCTTCAGTGAGTTTTTTTTAGGGCAGTTTGCAAATGGAGTGTATTACCACCATCTGCTGGACTGAGGTGTAATGGCGAGTGTACCCTGTACCCTCTTTCTGGCACCCGGATGAATAAGGCGAACTGTGTTTGTTGCAAAGTGTTGACCATCTTGTTGCTGCAAAGGTGTCACACAGGTGGTTCTTCATATTGTAGATCACCTAAACACTGGACAAAGCGTACACATTCTCAGCTGTTTTCTGTCTCTCTCCCTCAGAGTGGTGAGTCTGTGGTCAACGAGGACTGTACCGAGCGCATTACCTGTCAGGCCTCTGGTATACAGCACGAACGCATCCACTGCAAGAGTGGCGAAATCTGCATGATCAAATACGGTGCCCGTGGTTGCTTTACCCCCACCAGCTGTGTCTATAATGGACGCACATACAAGGTGAGATGATAATGTGCTTGTTGCAAAGTGTTGATCATCTTGTTACTGCAAAGGTGTTGATCGTTTTGTTGATCACCTCAAAACTGTACGAGGCAAACACATTCTCAGCTGTTTCCTGTCTCTCTCCCTCAGAGTGGTGAGTCTGTGGTTAACGAGGACTGTACCGAGCGCATTACCTGTCAGTCATCTGGAACCCATTGCAATGCAGAAGTCTGCAAGGTGAAGGAACCCATCCACTGCAATGAAATGTGCTTTTAGCAAAGTGTTGATCTTATTGTTGCTGCAAGGTGCAAAGGTGGATCGGTGATCACCTCAAAACTGGACAAGGCAAACGCATTCTCAGCTGTTTTCTGTCTCTCTTTCAGATGGGTGAGTCTGTGGTCAACGAGGACTGTACCGAGCGCATTACCTGTCAGCCATCTGGAATTGTGCAGCACAAACCCATCTACTGCAATGATGGAAGTCTGCAAGGTGAAGGGCGGTGTCAGGGTTGCTTTACCCCCACCAGCGTCTATGAAGATGATAAGATGATAATGTTGTTGTTGAGACGACAAACTCTCATTTAAGCTCAACTCATGTTACTTTAATGTTGAATAAAACATGACAAATTACTCAATTGAGTTCTGCCACACTCCTTTATGCAAAGTGAATAAATTCAAAAATATTGGTATGATTGCCCGTTACCATTGCATGGTTTCTGCTACTTGGTAGAGGCACGGACAGTGCCCTGCGAGTTGAAATTAATGCCTTAAGTAAGATATTCACCATACATGCTTTACTACTTCAACATCCTGATGATTACAGTTGGTAAAAGATTGCTGAATGGTTCTCTCACTCTCAGATTGGTGAGTCTGATATCAGCAAGGACTGCACTGAGCGCATTACCTGCCAGTCTTCTGGTGTTGTGAAGCGAGAAAGCTTCCACTGCAAGAGCAACGAAGTCTGCAAGGTGAAGAATAGTATCCGCAACTGCTACCCCCAAGTCAATCAATGCTCAATCGCAACCAGTGGAGCCCTCACCATGTTCGGTGGAATGGAGGGCACCATTGACGTCTCGGGGGCCTTTGAGATTGTGGAAGTGTGTGATGATGCTGTAGTGGAGGAGTGGTTCCGCGTGGTGGTGCAGCTAGAGGAGTGTGGACACTCTGGCCTCAGACGCATTGAAGCAATCAACATCTTCTTTGAGGATCTGGTCATCGTCATAAACAGAAAGCATGAGACCTGGGTGACTACTATTTGTCTTTGATCTCTCTCTCTCTCTCTTTCTCTATGAAACAATTCAGCTTACTGAGGCTTGTTTCCTTGTTCTCAGTGCTCGGACACCCATGTAAGCTTTTTATCATTCTATCTTGTAGGTCAATGGCAGGATGGTCAACCTGCCCAGTCTGCTTCAGGACGAGATCTCAGTGAAAATATCTGAGAAGATGGTGGTCGTTGAGAAGGTGTCAGCCCTGCGGGTGATCTACAGCGTGACACAGGAGATCACCGTGACTGTCAATGACCACTTTTCTGACAAGGTGTGCGGAGCTTGTGGGAAAATGACTGGAGATGTCAGCATCACCATTGACAACAAGTCCATCAGGAAGTGGATGGACTCCTGGAGAGCACCTGACTTCCCAAGCTGGTGAGTTTGATGCTGAAAACCATATTTGACTGATATTCTTAAATTCTTCATAACAATATGATAAATGTCCTTTTTCCATTCTCCAGTGTGTTGTAAAGGTACTCTGGTACAAGAAATTGGACTTTGGCATATGGAGAGAAGTCTACAATTTCTACAGTATATGTTGTCTGTATGAAGCAATCAGACTGCCAATTGTTTTGATTTTTATTTGTAAATTCTGTAGAAATATGTTTTAAATGACACATTGTATGTAAAATACTGGCCAAATAATAAAGACAATAGAGTTGCATTGCAATCTTTGGTATGGATGTCTGTTAGCACGCTAGATCAAATATCTATGTGTAAATATGTTTCAGCTCTAGCATGGCCGCAATAAAGTACAGAACTTGACTGCAAACTTTCATAAGGCCATCCTTTTGTTTGCAGTAACAGCCAAAAAAAGAAAAAAATGGGTCAGTAGGTAGGTCTATATATTTTTTCAAGATTAAAAGAAAAAAAAGTAAAATTTTGGTAATGGTGATTACGTAGGTATGAATTTAAACAAATTTGCATATCGTGACATCACAGACTGGGTCTTCAACCCTTGCCACCACGGTCAAACTGTAGCATGTCCTCAATTGTTTGAGTTTCCTCCACCAAAACTTTAGTGGTCTTCTTGAGGTCAGTCGACACGGTCACCGTTAGAGAGGCAGGGCTCCAGACTAACTTTTTGCATTGGTTGCACTGGTGCGCCTAACCTTTTTATTTAGGTGCACCAGAACAAAATATAGGTGCACCCAATACATTTAATTTCTGAGCTGTTGTAAGAGCATGGAATGGGAATGATTTGATTTGGGGCACCCACCACCTTGACGGCATCAGTAATTGTGTGATCAGTGGCGATCCAAGTCTCTGCTCCACCCTCCACACATACACGGAAAATGCTGGCTTGTCATATGTTTCTATTTCATATTTTGGAATTCATAAACTATATATTTTGTTAATAATTTATAGTATTTTATGATCTGCATAAATACTAATAACTAAAAATATTTAGTAATTTGAATACTTTTTTAAAACTTATATTAATGTCATTACAGTGGTGGTGTTTAGGTCTAATTGAGTGCCTGTCACTTTAAGAAAAACGTGAAAGTAGGCTTATATTTACCGATGCAATTCGTTTTTTATGTCATTATAGACCCCTTTCCGGGATCACAGAAGAGATGCGTGTCTTGCAATGTTAACTTCTATGATTTTGGTGAGCACTACATTCATGATAGACATGACTCGTGAGCTAGCAGGATAGGATTAACTAGAAGGAACTCTCTCAAGATGTAAAAGTTTGCCAATCGGTTGTGTAGCTTATTTCGGAAATGTCATTAAACCCAATACTAGGCCTAAATTAACTAAATTCCATAGCCTAGGTAGGCCTCTCAACACAAAGTTGAGAGGTGCAAGTCAGCAAATCAACTTAACATGGCACGGCACACAGCTGCAGGTTAAAAGCTGCGTGTGTGTGTAAGGCTACGGGAAGTAGCCTTTAAAGGAACCGTAAGATTGTGACCAAAACTGGTACTGCAATCACTTTCAAATTACTGTAGAGCGGTTTATCCCCTCCCCCCTGACTGGCAGGGGGGAGGGGATAAGAATGAACAGGTATGATAAAGGGATCAGATTCCAAAAATAATTCAGTGGAAATGCATGGATTCCAGTTGCTGCTACTGGAAGAAACTGGAATCCATGCATTTCCACTGAATTATTTTTGGAATCTGATCCCTATCATACCTGTTCATTCTTACTAGTTGCTCGACTTATCGTGACTAAATTCAAGATGGCTGCAAACGCTAAACTTCGTGAAGATACTGTCTGTATAAATCGTCTTGTAAGTAAACTACCAGTGCTTTTTCAAAGTTCTCAATGTCTCGTTTTAAATGTCAGGGCCCTCGGAAGTCTACTAATGAAGTGTGGAGATACATTGAGCCTCGTAAATGGGTGTAAAACAGTGATTTATTTGCATGGCTAGCCCAATGCCGAAGCACCACTATTGAAAAAGCTGTTGGTAGCATCGGCTAACTAGTGCCAGATTTTGGAGTGCAGGGGACAAGCCGAGATGGGCTATGAGACATACGTTCACACTCGGTATCATGTTTCAATACACTTTAGGTCAATATCACACCGGAATTCTCCTTTAAGCACGCATAGATCCGGGGCATGTCTGAACTTTTCCACTGGAGCAGACAAACAGCCTACTAACAGGATAAAAGGCAGTGACATACGAGAGTCGAAACAAAGCGAATGTAGGCCATAGTAGTGTGACATGCGTAAACCAATGGTTTAATCATAGATGATGCCACAGGTTTTTATTTAAAAGAAAGAACGTAACCCATGTTTGTTTGTAGCCAATTTATATTCACAATACTTACTAAAATATGATTAATATTATTTTATTGCATTTGTCGGTCGGGTTACAGCATGGCCTAATACAGTGGTCCCCAAACTTTTTCTTCCGAGGGCCAGCTCACTATGCCTGGCTCTAAGCGAGGGCCAGAGACTCTGAGTATCAGTAACCATAAATAGCTTAGTGCTGTGAACAACAGCAGTCTACCTTAGTTGAATATTCCATTACATTTAATCATAGGCTACTGCAATTTAATACCATTGTTAGCTGTGTTTATGTTGCCATCATATCATATCAGTGTAAAATGTAGCTCAAATGAAATAATACTACTAAAAAGACTTTAGCATTCCCAAAAGTATTAGCAGGGAGTCCCAAAAGTATTTTATTCAAAATGTGTGAACTCTATGTCTGCATACACAGCTCAAGTTGTGAACAAGCAATATTCTACAAATAATTCAAAGTTCTCAAACTATGAGAGTTTTATGAAGTGCTGGCAAAAACATCTGAAATCACCTAATGAGAACTTTGTGAACTCTATGAACATTTGAACGAGTGGATAAAAAATAGAAATAATTATCCCAGAAAGTCCCAGAAATATGACTTGAATAGAGGTTAGTTAGTTATTAACAATAAATTAATAAACTTTTAGAATACTTTGAGCATTGATGCAGTCAGCATAGGCCTCCTTACATTGTTTGCAGGTAGGCCTACATTTCATTCCGTTTTCAATGGCAAACGTGAAACAGCGCCAAAACAACCACCAGTGGACAAAAAGAGTATTTCACATGTATTGTTAAGACTCGCCATAGAGAATGAATGGGGGAAATTACGGAGGTCATAGTTTGACAATGTCGTACTCCAGTGCGGGCCAGATGCTATATACCATGGACATGAGTCGGCGGGCCGTAGTTTGGGGACCACTGGCCTAATGTGTCAACTTTATTGTCATTGTGCAGAGTACAAGTACAGAGACCACGAAATGCAGTTTGTATCTAACCAGAAAAGTGCAGTGTAATATACACAGTATAGGCAGGTGGTGCATAAACTATATAGATATATAGTGCAGTGTATACAATAGTATACAGTTAAGGAGGTGGAATGGTTTACAGTAATATAAATTAACTATAAATATGTGCAGTGTATTAGTAGTAACCTTATAAAAGCAGAATAGATATGGGTATGCAGTATGAACAATGTATGAACAACATGTAGGCTACAATGTGCAGTGTAGTAGCAGTAACATTATAAGAGTAGTAAATTAATACAGATATATGCAGTGTATTAACAGTAATATATTATCAGAAAAACTGAATAAATATGGATATTTAGTATGAACCGTATAGAGAGATGTACAATTATGTGCAGTGTAGTAACAGTAATATTATAAGAGTAATAAAATAAGTGCATGTGCAGGATGAATAGCACAAAAGCAGTAGAATATGGCTTTGTATAAGTGTAATTATATGTACATTTAATCTTAATAGAACACTATGGGTGGGATAGTGCAATTGATAGATAGATAGATAGATAGATAGATAAATAGATAGATAGATAGATAGATAAATAGATAGATTGACAACACACACACATTCACTAACAGCAGAAAAAGTAATTGTAAAAGTAAAAGTAATTGTCTAGGGGGAGGGGGCTGTTGAGGGGCAAAATGTTCAAATCCTTGTCCCTGTCAAGGTTGCACTAGTCATGGACACCTCAACAGGCACAGGTAGTAGGTTGTATTCCTTCTTTTGTTGTACCTCCTGTGTTATCCTCTTGTTGGTGTGTGTATGTAATTACCCTTTTCATGGATTGTGTGAGTGGCTACCCTTGTGTGTTATCTGTAATGGTCTCTGTGTCCTCCGCTTCCCCAATAAGCGAGCATTGAGCTAACTTGTATGTAGCACCAATCAAAGTTACAATATCTACTGAATTTAGCATGATGTAAGAGGCGGTAGTGATAGTGCCTTCATGTCGGCTTTAAACTCGGAGGACCCAACTTTAAAAATCCCGACCTCCGAAAAAAGTGTGTTCATGAGATCAGCTCGGAAAGCAAGTACAGGAAACGCATAAATATGCATTTTGGGGAGGAACCCCAAAATCTGGGCGTATAAACAACTTCTTGTTCAGACTATGGCCATCTCCAAGCTAGACTATTGTAATTCACTATTAGCTGGCTTACCCGCTTGTGTAATAAGATCATTACAGCTGATTCAGAATGCTGGAGCACACCTGGTCTTCAATCAGCCAAAGACATGTAACTCCTCTCCTAGTTACTCTCCATTGGCTCCATTTAGTAGCCAGAATTAAATTTAAGGGCCCTATCATGACATTCTAAAGTGCATCGTCACTCGTCAAAAGTCTATTCAAATTTAGTAGGATGTCCAGTTCCAGTATCAAACGAGGAGTCATGGTTAACAAGGTGTTCCTAGGTTTTTAATCAGTCATATGGGTGTGTTTGGGGCGTAACATCATTTAAACCAATGAGAATGACATCTGTCATTCCCTTTAACGGCGCAAAGCGCGATATGTCAAATAAATGCATCGGAATTTTGGCATTCAACGACACATTTGAAGGAGGCTGCTTGCGAGACCCTATGGGATAAGCATTCCACTAAATTCCACATGCTTTACTAAAACCTAGCATAGCCTTCACACATTTGCAACTGTCTATTATTTGAACTCATTGGCAAAGTGAAACTAACTTCACCAAGGAGTCAGTCAACGACAAGACAGTAATATGCAGTTACTTTCACTATTGACTGACAATGGGTTACCATCGAAAACATAGGCTGGAAAAAGCAACACTTACCCTAATATTGCTCAAATGACTAAATAAAACATTTATCCTGCAGGAGTTGCTTATATCTCGTGACCGTGCTTCTTCAGCTGTGCTCCATACGTGTCTCTCACCTCTCCCCTAATCACTTTTAACCGTCATTACCAATTTGCAAATGATGGTGAATAACTACTCATCATGAGATGTACAGTATTTTGTAATATCTTTATTACAGTGCATGAAAATGCACTGTACTGTTCTTCCTAGGCTTCTTATTCTTCCTTCTAACGCAGTTAATGCAGCTTCAACCGTTTAACGTAGAAACTTCATTCAAACTTTGTCACGTAGATCTTACTTAGGACACCCGGGCAATGTATTTTTCATCTTTGTAACTTTTATACTTTTTAAACTATTAATTAAAAACTGTTCAAAATTTCCCCATAGACTTAACATGGGCTGATGACATCACAATAGAGCCGTTAAGCAATTAGAATCCTATGCCAGGTGGTCAGGCCACCTGGCTTAACTGCCAGTCTCAGGCTTTACGCATACAAACTGGCTCTATTAAGACTACACACCCTGTTCAACTGCTTCCTCTGCCAAAAACTGTTTCAAAATAAAAGTCCTCACTACAATATTTCACTGTTAAACAATTTAACCCTTTAAACTACTGAACTTTTTAACTGTTCATTGTACAGCCATTGTAACTGTTACTTGTCATCAACTATGACTCCTACCCACTGTAGCTAGTTAGCATGGTTACTATAGTTAGCATGTTAGCATTGCTAGCATTTTTAGCAAAACTGCTAAAAATGATTAGCTAATTAGCATGGTTAGCATGGTTAGCATAGCTAGCATTGTTAACAAATCTGCTAAAAATGATTAGCTAAGTTAGCTAAGTAACATGGTTAGCATAGTTAAAATGTTAACATTATTAGCATGCTAGTTAGCATAGTTAGCAGAACTGCTAAAAATGATTAGTTAGGTTAGCTAAGTCACATAGTTAGCATGCTAGTTAGCATAACTACAAAAAATTATAAGCTAAGTTAGCTAAGTCACATGGTTAGCATTCTTAATATTTTAGCATAACTGCTATAAATTATCAGCTAAGTTAGCTAAGTCACATAGTTAACATTGTTAACATAGTTAACAACATTAACATTATTAACATTTAAAAAAAAAACTGTTGGAAAAACATTCAATCAGCTAAATTAAACTGAAAAAGTAAATTATTTACCATATAAACTATTTCTTCTATTTTCTTCTTCATTCTAACGCCCAGTTAATATTAAACCATTTAACCTAGAAACCTTTATAGTTTATTTTACCTGTATGATATTTGACATATTTTTCAACTTTTTTTTATACTTTTAAACTATTAATTTAGTCAAAATTTTGTTTTTCCTTCAGAAAATGCTTTAGTTATCTTTGTTAACATAGTTAGCATAACTGCTAGCAAAACATTAGAGCCATTCCAACTGTCAGTTATCGTCAACTATCTACCTAAATAATTTAACCATTTAAACTATCCACCTATTTAACTGTTCAGTCATTCCAACTATATTAAACCTCATCTACCTAGCAACCAATATACTTTGTTTTTACTCTGTATGATATTTTACATCATATATTTGCATTTTCATGCACTGTATTTCCTTCAGGAAATGCTTTTCTAGTTCTTCTTCTAACATTTAAAATATCCACCTATTTAACTGTTCAGTGTTCCAACTAATTAATGCAGCTTCAACCGCTTAACGTAGAAACTTCATTCAAACTATGTTATGTAGGTCTTACTTAGGACATCTGGGCTTTGTATTTTTCATCTTTGTAACTTTTATACTTTTTAAACTATTTATTAAAAACTACTCAAAATTTCCCCATAGACTTAACATTAGGCTGATGACATCACATTCACAATGGACTAATTAACTTGATTTGCACCTGTATCAACTTCCAGCTGCTCATTTAGGCCCCATCAAAGAATCAGTTCAACTGATTGCACCTGTATTAACTGCTTTCTGCTGAACTAGGCCAACTCTCTCTGTGTCTCTCCATTCTACAAGGATATAAGGCACATTTCATCCAACTTTCTATCCATTCATCCTCTTCAAACCATTCACTCATCCACCCATTAAACTATCCATCAACATCCATTAAACAATCTGCCTATCAACATCCATTCAACTTTCTGTCTATCAACATCCATTACACTATCTACATTTTTTAAACTATATACTCTGTCTCAGGCTTTAAGCATACAATATGGCTCTATTAAGACTGCCGTTAAATAATTAGGGAATCCTAGGCCAGGTGGCCAGGCTATATTAAACCTCATCTACCTAGTTCAGTCATTCCAACTATTAAACCTCATCTACCTAGCAGATAATTTAACCTTTTAAACTATCCACCTATTTAACTGTTCAGTCATTCCAACTATATTAAACCTTATCTACCTAGTTCAGTCATTCCAACTATATTAAACCTCATCTACCTAGCAAATAATTTAACCTTTTACACTATCCACCTATTTACGTAACTGTTCAGTCATTCCAACTATATTAAACCTCATCTACCTAGTTCAGTCATTCCAACTATATTAAATCTCATCTACCTAGCAAATAATTTAACCATTTAAACTATCCACCTATTTAACTGTCCAGTCATTCCAACTATATTAAACCTCGTCTACCTAGCAAATAATTTAACCTTTTAAACTGTCCACCTATCTGTTCAGTCATTCAAACTATATTGAACCTCATCTACCTAGTTCAGTCATTCCAACTATATTAAACCTCATCTACCTAGTTCAGTCATTTCAACTATATTAAACCTCATCATGTTGGTTGCCAATTAGCACATCATCTGTTTTAACAATATATTTCACACCATATGTTTTGCATTTTCATGCACTGGTAATTCCCTGGAATTGCATTTTCTAGTTCTAATTATGTTTCCCATTGTAATCATGGAATTTATAATGCTTTGCATGGACATGCGCTGGTGTGCGTTCATGAACGATAGAAGGATGGTGCGTGCACCTGCCAATATGACTGTTGACATGCGCTCTTAAAATAGCATATGAACAACTCGCCATTGACTTCTGACCAGGTTTAGGTGGTGTACGATAGCGATTTTTAGACAACGCGCCAGGCCCCTCCCTAGGTTGTTAATTGCCACAGCCCTGGGCGCAATGTTTAAAAAATAAACGTGCAAAATACAGAAATAAACTTTGCACTGATGGAAAACGAACTTTCGCCATGCGCTGGTGCCCAAAATACAGCCAATCTCTCACTTTGGCCTCTAGGACACTGACTGGATCTGGTCCTAGTTATTTTAATTCAATAATCAAGACGTACATACTGTACACTACTGTAGGTCTAATTCAAGACTATTTTCCTCAGTGGTTCCATGTTGGTGGAATGAGTTGCCCAGTGCTCTTCCTGTGGTAGCTTTGGGTCGTTTAAGAGGGGTCTAAAGACATTCCTGTTCAACATACAAGTTCTTTAAAGCTGCTATGGTTTGTATTATTGTTTTATTTCCATTATGGTTTGTCATTATTGTTTATTATTGATATTTTCCTTAATGTAGTCTTACCATGTCATTGTTTTTATATGTTGTGGTAAAACTGGTCATGTTCGATTAGCATGAAAACATATAATAACATGTGTTATTAACCTCTAGCTTCATTTTGCGCCGGAATTGTCCTTTAAGCCTGTCTCTCTACTGTATTCGACACTGCATGTGTCAGTCTACAGCTTCGTTGGCATTGATAAATTGGCATTTTTAAATTATGAATCTCAACGTCCGTCTTGACAACAAACCTCAAAGCAAAAGTGAAATTTTGTTTAGTCGGTTCTTTGTTAGGCTATGTGATGGCACCATTTCACTGTAGGCCGTTCGCTATTCAGTTCACCATGCTTACGTTTTCAAAATCAAAGATTGGTTTGTGTTCTTTCTGGATTTAAATGACATTCAGAGGGTCAATGAGAAAGTCTATATTCTGCGTTTTTATATCAATTTAAATTAACGAGGTGGTGAATCAGTCTGGTTCTATGTTAAATAAATCACACCTCTTTCATAAGGCCGCCTTGATTTCGAACTTCCGCACTGTGGGTGTGACATGACAGTAGCAGGAATGAGAGAAAACACGTAGCCTAAATGAAAAGTGTGAATGAAGTGTGTAAAAAGAGGCTTACGCGCGATATACATGCGAATGGGAGAATTTGTCCCAAATTACCTTGCCTATTTGTAATGACAGTGAGATTCCTCTCGTGTTGTTGCAAGGGAGGCCGCCATGGTTGGAGAATATGATGTCAAGAATATGACGTCAAGTCGGGTAGCCTACCTCGGGGGCAGGGCACAAGACTTCTGCACTGGTCTCCGAGCAAAAAATCCAACCCGACTTTGCATTCAAGTCATTTTTCCTCTGTCGGAGGTCGGAATTTACGAATATTCAATGTGGCATGAAGGCACCATTATGCCGCATTCCAGATGCATTGTACACCATCCGCCCGAGTTTCCTGGCTTGTTAGCACTTATAGCGTTCCCATTTGTCTTTGTGGGCATCACTACACAACAAGTCGGGAAAGAACATGGACAGCAATGTGAAATAATAATAAAAATGTGTTTTTTTACAGAAACATTTCAAGTAACTCTGTTATTGCAAGCACACATTGGCAACAGGGTTGTGCAAAATTTCAGAATTGAATTGACACTGGCTCTTAAATTCCAATTCAATTCTTGAATTTCACTTGCATTTCAATTGAGAAACAGGAAGCAGAATTGCAATTCGAATTTTGCACAACCCTGGTTGGCACCACGTTGGCCCAACGGTATAGCAGCCGTTGGCATGACGTTTACTGACTTTGGGCCAACGCTATTTTGACTGGTGGGGTAACGTTGTTGTGATGTTGGCAACTTGGCATTCGTTGCCATTTTGAACAATAATCATTAAACAATCTGCAAAGCACCAGCATAGGTAACGGATGCATAGCAGAGAGTTAACTAGAAGATTATCTTTATCATTGCAACATGGCAAGGTTATAACCTACAGCTTAGACCAACCAACCAACATCAACCAACAACGTATCATTGCTTCATAGGCTACTCACTAGGATGCAAAGTATAAGTGTATAGTATGTATACTCTTTTGATCCCGTGAGGGAAATTTGGTCTCTGCATTTATCCCAATCCATGAATTAGTGAAACACACTAAGTACACAGTGAGGTGAAGCACACACTAATCCCGGCGCAGTGAGCTGCCTGCTACAACAGCGGCGCTCGGGGAGCCTTTCTTCCTGCACTGCACATAATGTAATTTGTTTAATATAGTGTATAGTTCACTGTTAATATTTCATAGTGTTATAATTTCATGTAAAGATGTGAAGAACTATGTAGCATATTGAGCTATTAGACATTAATGAGAAATTAGTCAGCATATCTGGCTAATATGGTAGCTTGCGGTGTCATTCCTCTCATAGCCACAAGGGCTACATGTGATTTGTGTAGCCTACTGGTCGTAACACCCCCATTTATCACCACGTTTGTTCGGAAATTCTAAAACAACAATGTTTTTTAACACTTCAAAATTACATTTGCTAAATGAACCTTACATTTTTCAGTAGCCATAGGTGTGTAGATTTGAACAAAATCTGGTTTGGTTCTTAACGGGAGCATTTACTGCCTGAAATATCCGATTTTGTTTACCACGCTCGGAGTTATAGTGCTGGCCTGATGGGTCGCCTATTTACGCCGTTTCAATGGCACATGAACGGTTAGACCGAGAATTCTCGTCAAGAAATTAAAATTCCACTGCAGCTCCAAGCGGATGTGTACACGCAGCCTTACAACATACATAGCTAATTTAGATACACCTATGGTGTGGGTGCTTGCGTTTCTTTAGGAATCCGCTGTCTTGGTTTGTATAGAAATGGATATTAAGTGACACATACACGCAGGACAGCGGAAAACGGACCGACGGTAATAGGGGGAGTTCCAATAGGTAGCTGAATGTATATGTTTATGCTTTGCAATTGCCAATATCCCACCAAGTATTTGTTATTTGTATTGGGAAATTGTATTGTAGTGAATGTTGCTCATTGTGTTTCCATATCTGTTCATTACAGAACCACACACACACACACATACATCCACACCAACACCCTGCACATATGCACATATTTGATTAATACTATTGGAGTGAACTGACACCCCTGTGTAAGTTGAATACTGAGTAAAGTGAAGTAACCTCAGACTGACTCCTGTTATGCTCTGACCGGCAAACCGTGGCGAACATTATCCCACTATTGAAACTATACAGTCCTACCCAAACCACGCCTAAAGGTGACGTTCCTATATGATTGCTTGGCTAGTGCTTGGGTGTTCATCTAACCTTTTGATAGGAAGTTGGATTTCAGTTCTATTGTGAACAACTTAGCTGAACTGAATACTCATAAGAGTGAATTTGTAATGGGTGAGATATCCTACATGTTCAGAAAATGGACCAATCAGAGGGCGGGATTCACGTAGTTAGGGAAATTCCAGCAGCCTCGCGCAGTCTGGGGTCTTGGGGACTGAGAGTTCATCGTTAACTGTGAGGAGTTTGTTGCCTCCGAGTAATGTGTGTAAACGTGACATTCATGTGCCTGTTACAAGTTACAGATCACCTTTCTGGAAGTTGCATGTGTGTGTAATGAATCAAAGTAAGTGACAACTTTATAGGAACCTGTACTTTAGCATTGTAAGTTGTTCTCAGCACTATTAAGTGAAGATGCTAATTCTCCACTTAGCATGTGGATAGGTTCTTGAACATATGTAGCCTACAGTAGCTTCCTGTCAAGTACTGTCTCTTTGGAAGAGACAGTAATATGTCTGTATTTTATAATGCATAACGTTATGCGTTAATTATCAAAGTGGCTGTGGCGCCCTTCTGTTAATTTAGCAAGCTGTTAGCGAGCTGCAAAGGGTGACACTGTGTGTGTGTGTATAAGACGTTAATGGCCATGAGGGCTCTGCATGTGCAGTCATACTAGCGTAATACACGTTGTACACATTAGCCTACTGATACATTTGCATGTCAGAACGTATTGTATTTCATTTACTTATACTTTCCTTTCCCCTTTTGTATTGGTTTATTTCAGAACCACACAACAAAGTATCTCAACTCAGCTTCAATAAAGATTACTTGGAATAGGTGGTGCTCGTCTCATTCAAGATTAGTTTAGCAATCCTGACCGACTGGCTGTAGCACTTCAAATTACCTCCGGAACAGAATATTTGTACAGTCCTTTAAATTAGTATTCCTCCATTTCATTATGGTCCTTCGAGCCGGATTCAGTGTTGTCGGACTGATGCCCGAACTTAATCCAGAGAGAGACGCCCGTCCCAAGCCCGAGGTGAAGCAGCCTGCGTATCTGCAAGATTTTGTTGTCCAAGGATTAGGCCCGGCAAAGGAGCATCCATCATCTTTTCCATGTGAAGATCCTGAAGTAGACGACGCAGCACAGGCATCAGAGCAAGTATCGAGAAATCCTACTCCAATAAGCCAGGTATCAGGAAGGAGTGAATTGTTGAGGGAAGAGTGGCAGCTCACTATGGATGAATTACAGCAAGAAAATGATGAGCTTCACGAGCATATTGGTCAGTTGCCTGAGCTGACATCCTTCTGGAGGGATATGAAAAAGGAAGAATGAGGAGCTGCGTAACCACGTGCGTCACGTTCCAGAGATCATGGCGATGCTGAAGAGCCTGTCACAGGAGAATTCCAGCAGCTGGCAGCACAGCGACCGACATTGCCAACACAGCCAGTGACACAGTCTCTTCCAGCCTATGCCTCACAGTCACAAGGAGCGCCTGGCTATTCCCCTCATGTTCCAACCAGACCAGAATCGCTGTATGCACATCACCAGTATCCTGCTGTCGTCCCAACAGTATCCAGTGTCGCCTGTTCCACAGCGCCAGTATCCAGTAATGCCCAACACACAGTTGGCAGGACAATTGAGGGGCCTCAGTTTGTCAGATGAGCCACCAAATAGTTCATCACGTTCCGGCTTCCAGACAGGGCAGAGGACCAGTCAGCAGTATACTGAACCGAGGCTCCAGTCATCAGCAGCTCATCACCTGCAAAGTGGCCCTCTATGAAGAGAGCAGCAGGTTTCAACCACTGCACCCTGTCAGTAGTCATCAGAGCGCGCGTCAAGGTGAGGAATGGGAGAGTGGTCAATGTGGGCGGTATTCTCCATCATATGGCCCCAGTGGATACTTATACTCTGACAATGGGAGCTCCAGACCACCTCACAGACCAGTTATGCCACCACAAGTTTCACCTACTAGTACACAAGAGCGGGTGTATAGAGGTCCGAAGCCAAGCATTCCCTTGCTTCTCCTCCCCAGATCCACCAGAGTTCTACAGGCTGAGGATGGCGCTGGAGAATCTGCTCCTTGAGGATGCCACTGAACTGTTCAAATTTCAGATTCTCTGTAATCACTTAAAGCTAGATGAAGCACAGTTAATTGCAGATTCTTACTGCAACTCAAGGCACCCCTACACAGACACCATGCACGCCCTGACAAGGATGTATGGGCAACCTCATAAGCTGGTCCTCCGCCACATCGCTGAGGTAATGGATGGCCCGAACATCAGCAATGATGATGAGAAGAACTTCCACCTGTTTGCTCTTCGTGTCCGCTCGCTGGTCAGTATGCTGGAGCAACTGGGAGCAGAGGGACGTGCAGAGCTAGATTGTGGGTCACATGTATAAACTACCACATGATCTGAAGATCAGTTTTAAGAGATTCCTCCATCCCATGAGAGTAGTCATACCCACACTTTGTGAGTTCTCGACTTGGCTGGAATATGAGCTGCAAGTGCATGAAGACAGCATGAAGCTGCCCAGGTCTTCAAAGCAGGATTCTTCAGCAAAGAAGAAAGAGAACCGTAAAGACACAAGGCCTGCAGGTAGATCCACTACCATTCTGCTGAGCACAGAGAAGGTGGACAGCAGTTATACACCCACACCAGAGATATCAGCTTGTCCTTCTCCACAGAAAGGTAAATTCAAAACCTACTGCCCTTACTGTGATAACGATAAACACTTTCTCAATGGGTGTAACAAATTCAAGGAGTTCACTAAGGAGCAGAAAGAGTCATGGATCAAGCAGAACAACAGATGCTGGCGGTGTGGCTGTAACCATCATGCATCCAAGTGTACACTGAAAGCCCTGTGCAAGACCTGCAACAGGAAACACCTGCTCATCCTCCATGATGTGAATGACCGAGGGAAAGTGAAGGAGGCTGAGGCCAGCCCAGCAGAGAACTGTCTGGTGAGCACAACAAATGAGGTGCTTTATGCAGATCGACCTGTGTGCAGTCGTAAAGTCTTACTGAAAGTCAGCAAAGTCCTACTAAGAAATGGAGACAAGGCACTGGAGGCGTATGCAGTTTTGGATGATGGGTCAGAGAGGACCATTATCCTTCATGACGCTGCACAATGTTTAGGCCTCACGGGAGAGCCAGAGGACTTAATTCTCAGGACAGTGAGACAGGATCAACAGGCACTTCATGGGGCGGCGGTGTCCTTCACAGTAGCTTCAGTCACAGAGCCTCAGAAGGAGTTCAGCATTAGTGGTGCTTTCACAGCAGAACTACTTAGCCTGGCAGAGCACACCCACAATACCAGCACACTGCAGCAGAAGTACAAACATCTGGCAGGACTGCCTATGCAGCCACTTAACAAGGTACGACCAGTTCTCTTAATTGGATCCGACTGCCCACATCTCATTACTCCCATAGAACCTGTCCATTTGGGTCCCCCTGGTGGACCAGCAGCGGTGAAGACCTGCCTGGGGTGGACACTGCAAGGTCCAGCTCATGAACTCAGACGAGGGTTGAATCAGCAACACTGTCTCTTCACCACCACGTCCTCCAATGCTGACCTGTTCGTCCAGGTTGAACGCCTGTGGCAGATGGATATACTGCCATATTGCAGCAAGAAGACAGCTACGAGGTCGAAACAGGATCAGGAGGCAGTCCAGTTGCTGAAAGAGAAAACTCTGAGGGTGGCTGTTGATGGGGTAATGCGCTATGCAACACCATTGTTGCGTGTGAAGGACATGCCGCTCCTGCACGCATGGAGAGAGGCTGTGTTATCCCAACTAAGAAGTACTGAGCGGAAGTTAGCCAAAAATCCTGAACAGGCTGCTGCATACCAAGCTGAAATGGAGAGGCTACTACAGGCTAGATATTCAGAGAGGCTACAACCAGATGAGGTGGAACAGTCAGAGGAGTCGTGGTATATACCACATCATATGGTTCAGCATTATGATAAGAACAGAATTGTATACAACTGCTCCTCCATGCATGCTGGCCACAACCTGAACGAGCTCTTTCTCCCTGGCCCATCACTGTTGGCTGTCCTGTTACGCTTTCGAGAGCATACCATCGCCTTCAGTAGTGATATAGACCCTTTCAACAATAAAAACAAAAACAATGCTTGAACGTTCTATTTGGGCCCCAATCTACTTCCTCTGCATTAAGATAACATATGGAATGTTAAAAAGGAAGTCTTGTGGGGCCAACTATGATGCTGATAATGGAACTCTCTTGAAAGGGTCCATACGTGGGATGTTCCACCAAGTGAGGCTGCTCTCAGAATATCCCCTACTGAGGTATCTCTGGCGGGATATGAAGGTTGACCGTCCACCTGATGTGTACCAGTGGCAGGTACTGCCATTCGGTACAACGTGCAGTCCTTGCTGCGCGACCTACGCCCTGCAGAGGCATGTGATGGACAACAGCAAAGCCGGCGATAAGGTACAGAAAGTGGTGGAAATGTCATTCTATGTAGACAACTGCCTACAGTCAGACCTCAGTGGCTGCAGTCAAAAGATTTAGTAAATGAACTTAACTCCGTTGACTTACGGCAGTGGGTAACGAGCCATCAGTTATCAGCCACCTCCCCTCAGAAGCAAGATCCACCAGCTGTGAATTGTGGCTCAGTTATGGTGAGCAGAACGCCCTCGAGTCTGCATTAGGCCTACACTGGCACTGCCAATCTGACACGCTGCACTACAAGCTCAGACTGTCCCACCATCACGATGCGCAACATCTATAAAGTCCTTGCAAGTCAATATGACCTACTTGGGTATATTGTGCCCTAAACAAACCAGAGCCAAGGTCCTTGTACAGCAGCTGTGGGACAAGAAACGTGACTGGGATGACCCCCACTTACCCGAAGAGCTACTTTAATCCTGGCGTGTGTGGGAGGCAGAACTGAGCAGCCTGGAGAAGATTTCCCTTCCTCGATGTTACACTAGTGCGGAGATGGATCATCCTACCAGTAAGTAAATATTTTACATGGTCATTTTTCCATTCATGCCATCTCCGAAATGTTTTGTTCATGTTCCACAAACCCCTAGACTGTGACATGACACGTGTAAGACCTACAGTAAGCACCTACACAAGACCAGCTACAGCTTGTTGTTTTTCATTTAAATGGATCTAAAGTAATCACCTGGACCCGTCAGCTTTTGTAGGCTACTATTTTCTTCACCAAATAGGCAATACAGTGCCCAAGATCCATACTTGCAAATAGCAACACAGAACAGTCATGATATCTCTAATGGATAATGAATGATTGCTGATTTAAAAATTCTGCAAAGCTGATTTACACATTGACATTACAAGTTCATAATTTTGCAAGCAATATCTATTAGCTTCATGAAGAGCGTGAGCCTCAAAATGTTACCTCTGGTGTATTTCTAATAAACAAGTAAAAAGGGGGGGCTAGTGTGTGGATATTCCTTGCAATTTTCTATGGCATTACTTTTTTATCCAGCACCTGTTTTTGGATGTGTGCACGTTATGTTTGTTTAGATTACTGACCGTTTCGTTACATATTTGGTTTTGAGGCATAAACAAAATACAGCTTTTGCAGGTTATCCACTATGCAGTTTGCATTAATTATTTTGAGAAATGTACTTGTTGTGCACATGTTCATGATTCAAGAAATGCACTGAGAAAAACTGTAACACATAAGAGATTACGCTGTGCTAAGAAGTTGAAGTCTAAGGGGAGGTGAAATCAAGGGGATCCCAGTTTCATTAAGTGCATCTAAGCAATTGAGGAAAAACTGTAATAAAGGGTAGTCATTAGTGCTGTCAAACGATTACAATTTAGTTATATAGTTAATCACGATTAATCACATATTTTATCATATGATTAAAATTCTATTATTTTGCATTTCTGAACTTTCCACGAGTCCATATTAACAATATAAAGCATTTTTTGTGTATCTTGATTGGGATTCAAATGAAAGCAAAGCAAGTTACTGTATTACCGGTAACTGAACTTTAAGACGTAGGTCTATTTGATTATTTCAAATCAAACTTCAAAAGATGTGCAGCAGACCTGAGGCAACACAATATATTCTTCAGAAATATAGCTCATAAACTGAAATCAATGCTACCGCAGAAGTGCATGCACAAAATGCAGGCCTACACACATTATAAAGGGCATAACAAACAGAAAATACTATTGTAATGATCTGAGCCTAGCTGTTCATGACTGTGCTCCCATGATGCTGTTCAGTTGATGTGTTATGTTGAATGTTAATGTTAACCATGCAAGTTACCAATGTTGTGCGTCCTGACTGTCGTGTTTATGTTTATAGTTGATTACAGTGTTCATAACCGGGTCTAACTAGTGTGTGTTGTAGATACAGCCTCACATAGATGTTTAGTGCTGGAGCATAAGGGCCAGGTCTGGCCCGGCATTATGTGTTTCGTGTGTTTTGATGCGTAACCAATAAAACCCATTCTAAGACAACTGTGCAGTTTGTTACACTATATTCATACTATATTCATTATCTTAGTATAGCCTACTACAGTATGTCCATTGCCAGCCACCCTGAGAAGTGAAAAGGCGATTCAAAACGAGTCAGAAAATTCGAGACAGGACCAATCGTCAAAATTTTGGTGTCCACCACTCTAGTTCATCCAAAACAAACCAGAAAAGGGCCTTAAAGTGCTAAAAACCGGAATTTTCCTTTAAATAAACTCCTGGTGTATTTACAAACTTTTCAATGCCTCGTTTTATGAGTAAAGAACATAGTTGTACTACTGTAGAAGTTTCGTACCATTTAGGGCATTATTAGTGGGGTAATTTACGAGATAAAAGTTGGTACCATTACGACTGCAGAAACTCATTAGTTTCTGACAGCGCTACTCGACCAGGGTTCGACCAAGGGAAAACAGGTTCTGGGAGGGTGTTTGGCTTGGGGTCATGGTGCAAAGGACACAAGGAAATTACTCCGAACCATCACTTTAAGAAAAGTAAATGTAGACGTGGTGGTAACAAAGTAAGGGGCTACATACCCAATCTCTCGGTGCAGCTATCACAAGAGTTACATGAGTCGGACTACGTGCCTACGTTACTACGTCCCCTGAGCCAGCGCAGAAAGCCTCGTCGACCAACAGAAAACGGTTGAAATTTGCTTCACCCGTCTCAACTGACGTCTATGTGATGACTCTGTCCATATATTTTACTGTCTATGCTCCTAAGCCCAAACAAGTATGTGCAGCATGCCTTTACGTAGCCTGCTAACAGCGCATCATCATAAAGATACATTTATTCTGCATCACACTCATTTTAGTGGAAAACAAGTAAACATTGTATCATTGATTCCAATGGGAAAGACAGCTAGTAATCACACGTTGACGTTACATCTAGTTATTAATTCAGAGGACATTCAATCATATACTAACACGGCAGTTATGAAGAATTATGTGTATGTAACTTATGTCAAAACGATGTACATTACTAACCTAATTCATTTGCAATGCCCCAATGTTGAGAACAAATTTAGCACGTAGCTATACTTACCATAATATCCCATGCAAAACGGTTAGCTTGCTAGCTAGCTAACTGTGGAACTTCAGTATAACATAGCCAATTATCTTACCTAGTTGTAGGAAATAGGCTATGTTCCTATTACAAGTGATAGAATGAATGTGTGACTTATGTTGATGTTATGACATGTAAAGTTTAGCTTGCCGAACTTAGCTATAGTCAGCCACGGGCAGTTTGACTGTGCCTATTCGTGACACTCCTGTTAGTAAACTGGAAAGAGCAAAAAAAACATATGGTCTCATTAATCCAGCGTTTCTCAAACCGTGGGTCGCGACCCACTACTGGGTCGCGGAGACATGCCAGGTGGGGCGCGAACTGACGTGAAAAACAGGAATTTTTCTGTAGCCTGGGCCCAGGTAGCACCCAATGCGCAATGGACGTACTGTGTTACGGTACCGATCCACTTGCACAACACTTCATTTTGTCGTGTCACATAGATGTCGCGCTGCCTCACCACTTTCAGTCGTGTGTGGACGTTTTGTTTAAAATGTCAGTTACCAGCTCATACTCAGTTCGTTTTAACGTATCTTTAGTTTTTTCCACAAATGGACCACAATTTTAGGCATGTACTTAACAGTAGCCTATACAACACATTAATAGCCTAAACAAACCATTTGGAAATCTTGTTTTATTTAAACTACTCAATGCAATCTCAAATCCTCACCAGAAATACCAACAGTCAATATATTCATCCAAATCCTAGTTTCGTTTGTTTTATGGACTACTAGGTGGTTGTGGAAGAGATCGTTAAAACATTATTTGTCTTGTAAGCGGAACCAAAGTTTCACAGGCACCGTTGTGGTACAACAAAGGACCTACAACCTCGTCCTTTCGGAGAGTCGCCTCGCGTTCAACGGATTCATTTGCATAAAGATGGGCTTCGCCCAGCTTTTTGACGCACAACATATTTTCAAATGCAGCGCTGCCTTCCCGGAATGCTTTGCGGGCGCGTTAAAGTCGCTTGACGTCACCCATAGGACTAGAGTGGAATGCGACACGACAAAATGAAGTGTCGTGCAAGTGGATCGGTACCGTTATTCACAGGGAAGCGCTCGTGTCAAGGCAGCTTAGTTAGTCCCGACCTACATGAGATTTTGAACGTTGTTGTGAGAGTGGTGAATTTCATCAAAACCCGCCCTTAAAAGCGTCTATTCTCCGTGACTTTGGCGAAGAGATGGTAGCTGACCAAAAGGCTGTACTGTTTCACAGCGAGGCAAGGTGGCTTTCCCGATGTAAAGTGCTGTCGCGTGTGTTTGAGCTCCGAGTCTCCTCTTCTGGAGGAAGAGCGCATGTTTGAATCTGCAGTTCACTAATGAATATTTCTTGACGAAGCTGGCATATCGATATATTTGATATATCTTAGCGATACATTTCAGTTAAATGTCCAGTTACAAGGCAAAGACAAGCACCTACCTCACTTAGCAAATAAGATTACTGCATTCACCAAAAAAACTTGAGTATGGGACAGGCGCCTCGATGCGTTTGAGATTTCTGAGCGAAATCGCTGAAACGTCTGATTGGGAGCCAGTCTTGTGATCCCATTTATTAAACAGTAGGCCTACATCACATGCCTGCAAAGTTTATTTAAAAAATATTTCCCAACCAGCAGTGCTCAGTATGACTGGATCCATTTAATGCAGCATGTTGGTACAGTATTTCATTGAATAATATTGTACAATGCTGTAAAATGGCCTATGCTTCCTAATATGTTGCTGGAAAACAGAAATATGTGTGTTATGTATTTATTTATTATTATATCTGCAGCACCAGCTGATCTTAACTCTGTTGAAGAGGATATATTTAGAACTTGTCATTATTTCAATAAATTTGACAATTTTAAGCTTGACCTACCACTTTCTTAGAGCGATGAGGGACAGGTGGGGCTCGAGAATGCCCCCTTGATCAAAGTGGGGAATGAAAGAAAAGGTTTGAGAACCACTGCATTAATCCCATAAACACACAGATAACTCTTACACCAACCTTATTTTGTGCCTTTTATTCACATTTGTTTCAAGATTTAGTAAGTATAAGCCCTTTTCGCTCCCCACTTCGATGCAGCGTAGGGTTCCATTATATCAGTCATCTTTCCCCTTAAATGGGGCGTGTACGTGCAGCACATACAACGTTCCATTCCATTCATCAGTGTGTATTGTTTAGTTTCCGGTTTAGCTAGATCCGGTGTGGTGTTGTAGTTGTTCTAACGTTACTAGTTGTTGCAACAGCATGTGAAAAATCTACAAAGTTTTTTACACCAAAAAGAACGTTAATCTCGCGATAAAAAGAAATTGACGCCGTTAAAATAGGTTTACATTAACACCGTTAATCGCGTTTAACTGACAGCACTATTATTATTAATTTTTTTGCTGGTTAATGGTGTGGTATTTTGAGTGGTTGAAAGTTTGGATGTGATTTACATAATGTTTGGTTGATCTAAAATATGTTAGACTAGGCTACATTACAGTTTACTGTGATATTATTTTGTGGAAGAATAGTTCATGTATTTGAGTTATCAAAATGTATTTGAGTTATGTATATTGAGTTATGAAGAAGAGTTCATGTATTTGTTATAAAGAAACACTTGCAGAACAAAGTATTATTTGCTGGTATATTTTATTATATCATATTTTACATGTTTAAACTACAAGTGGCTGAGATGAAAGCAGTTGAGACAGTGGCACATATTTTACAGTGAAATAGCTTTTAAAGAGGAGGTAACTACTACAATTACATTTACAATAGAAGTGAACTGATTCAATTCATTGTCGATGGGCGAAAAAGTGGATGAAAATGTCAGTACTGTCGATGACTACCGGACTGGATCCCATTGATTTACTGCTCACTAAAAAAGAGAGAAAGAGAGAGACAAGAATTACCACAGAGTCATTTCAATATTCAGTTTAATTCAGTGAAGAAGGCATCTTCAACATCCAGCAAACTCACCAGGTTGGGAAGTCAGGTGCTCTCCAGGAGTCCATCCACTTTTTGACAGACTTGCTGTCAACTGTGATGCTGACATCTCCAGTCATTTTCCCACAAGCTCCGCACACCTTGTCAGCAAAGTGGTCACTGACAGTCACGCTGATATCCTGTGTCATGCTGTAGGTCACACGCAGGGCTGAAATCTTCTCAATGACCACTGTCTTCTCGGAGATTTTCACTGAGATCTCGTTCTTAAGCAGACTAGGCAGGTTGACTCTCCTGCCATTAACCTATAAGATAAAATAAAACTTGTTTATGACAAGACAATATGAGTAGTGAAATCTCCTGGTGATATATTTGGGATATACTGGTATTTGTGTGGCTAAAGGTCCACAGTAAACACAAAAAAAACATGACCCACCCAAGTCTGGTGCTTGGCATTAACAGTAATGGCCAGAGCATCAAAGAAGACATAGACAGCCTCAACACGCCTCAGGCCAGCACGTCCACATTCCTGGAGCTTCACGACCACACGGAACCACTCCTTTACCACAGACCCGTCACACACTTTCACAATGTCAAAGGCCCCTGAGACATCAATGTCGCCGCCACTCCCACTGAACGTGGTGAGAGCTGCATTGGTTGCTATTGTGCATTGATGGACTTGGTGGTAGCAGTTGCGGACACCGTCCTTCACCTTGCAGACTTCGTCGCTATTGCAGTGGATACGTTCGTGCTGCACAATGCCCGATGGCTGACAGGTAATGCGCTCGGTACAGTCCTCGTTGACCACAGACTCACCAATCTGAGGCGGAGAGACAGGAGACAACTGAGAAAGTGTTTGCCTTGTCCAGTTCAGAGGTGATCAACAAAATGCTCAACACCTTTGCAGCAACAAGATGATCAACACTTTTGCGGCACCTTTGCAACAATAAGATGAACAACACTTTGCCACAAGCACATTATCATCTCACCTTGTATGTGTGTCCATCATAGTCGCAGCTGGGGAGGGAAAAACAATCACGGACACCGTATTTGATCGTGCAGACTTCATCGCTATTGCAGTGGATGCGTTCGTGCTGCACACTGCCAGATGGCTGACAGGTAATGCGCTCGGTACAGTCCTCGTTTACCACAGACTCACCAATCTGAGGAAGAGAGACAGGAAGCAGCTGAGAATGTGTTTGCCTGGTCCAGTTTTGAGGTAATCAACAAGATGATCAACACTTTTGCGACACCTTTGCAACAACTTTGCAACAAGCAAATTATCATCTCACCTTGTATGTGCGTCCATCATAGACGCAACTGGTGGGGGTAAAACAACCGCGGACACCGTCCTTCACCTTGCAGACTTCGTCGCTATTGCAGTAGATGGGTTCGTGCTGCAAAATGCCAGATGACTGACAGGTAATGCGCTCGGTACAGTCCTCGTTTACCACAGACTCACCAATCTGAGGAAGAGAGACAGGAAGCAGCTGAGAATGTGTTTGCCTGGTCCAGTTTTGAGGTGATCAACAAAATGCTCAACACCTTTGCGGCACCTTTGCAGCAACAAGATGATCAACACTTTTGCGGCACCTTTGCAACAATAAGATGAACAACACTTTACCACAAGCACATTATCATCTCACCTTGTATGTGTGTCCATCATAGTGGCAGCTGGGGAGGGAAAAACAATCACGGACACCGTATTTGATCGTGCAGACTTCGTCGCTATTGCAGTGGATGTGTTTGTGCTGCATAATGCCAGATGGCTGACAGGTAATGCGCTCGGTACAGTCCTCGTTGACCACAGACTCACCACTCTGAGGGAGAGAGACAGGAAACAGCTGAGAATGTGTTTGCCTGGTCCAGTTTTGAGGCGATCAACAAAATGATCAACACCATTGCAGCACCTTTACAGCAACAAGATGATCAACACTTTGCAAAAAACACATTATCATCTCACCTTGTATGTGCGTCCATCATAGACGCAACTGGTGGGGCTAAAGCAACCGCGGACACCGTCCTTCACCTTGCAGACTTCGTCGCTATTGCAGTAGATGGGTTCGTGCTGCACAATGCCAGATGGCTGACAGGTAATGCGCTCGGTACAGTCCTCGTTGACCACAGACTCACCAATCTGAGGGAGAGAGACGGAAAGAGCTGATAATGTGTTTGCCGGGTCCGGTTTTGAGGTGATCAACAAGATGATCAACACTTTTGCAGCAACATAATGATCAACAGTTTGCAACAAGCACATTATCATCTCACCTTGTATGCGTGTCCATTATAGACGCAGATGGGGAGGGAAAAGCAACCACGGACACCATATTTGATCATGCAAATTTCGTCATTCTTGCAGTGCATGGTTTCGGGCTGCAAAATGCCGGATGGTTGACAGGTAATGCGCTCGGTACAGTCCTTGTTGACCACAGACTCACCAATCTGAGGGAGAGAAACAGAACTCAGCTGAGAATGTGTTTGCCTGGTCCAGTTTTGAGGTGATCAACAAGATGATCAACAACGTTGAGGCACCTTTGCAGCAAGAATATGATCAACACTTTGCTAAAAGCACATTTCATCTCACCTTATATCTGTGTCCATCATAGTAGCAGCTGTTGGGGCTAAAGCAACCGCGGACACCGTCATTCACCTTGCAGACTTCGTCGCTATTGCAGTGGATGGGTTCGTGCTGCACAATTCCAGAGGACTGACAGGTAATGCGCTCGGTACAGTCCTCGTTTACCACAGACTCACCCA
Organism: Alosa alosa; assembly: GCF_017589495.1. Lineage (NCBI taxonomy): Eukaryota > Metazoa > Chordata > Actinopteri > Clupeiformes > Clupeidae > Alosa > Alosa alosa. The sequence continues at coordinate 18,948,579 of NC_063208.1, read as the reverse complement.
TCTGAAAGAGAGACAGAAAACAGTTGAGAATGTGTTTGCCTGGTCCAGTTTTGAGATGATCAACAAGATGATCAACAACGTTGAGGCACCTTTGCAGCAAGAATATGATCAACACTTTGCTAAAAGCACATTTCATCTCACCTTATATCTGTGTCCATCATAGTAGCAGCTGTTGGGGCTAAAGCAACCGCGGACACCGTCATTCACCTTGCAGACTTCGTCGCTATTGCAGTGGATGGGTTCGCGCTGCACAATTCCAGAGGACTGACAGGTAATGCGCTCGGTACAGTCCTCTTCTATCACAGACTCACCCATCTGAAACAGAGACAGAAAACAGCTGAGAATGTGTTTGCCTTGTCCAGTTTTGAAGAGATCAACACAATGATCAACACCTTTGCGGCACCTTTGCAGCAACAATAAGATCAACACTTTGCTAAAAGCACATTTCATCTCACCTTGTATGTGCGTCCATTATAGTAGCACTGGGCGGGGCTAAAGCAACCGCGGACACCATTCATCACCTTGCAGACTTCATCGCTATTGCAGTAGATGGGTTCGTGCTGAACAATGCCAGATGGCAGACAGGTAATGCGCTCGGTACAGTCCTCATTGACCACAGACTCACCAACCTGAGGGAGAGAGACAGGAAACAGCTGAGAATGTGTTTGCCTTGTCCATTTTTTGAGGTGATTAACAAAATGATCAACACCTTTGTGGCACCTTTGCAGCAACAAAATAATCAATACTTTGCAACAAATACATTATCATCTTACAGTGTATGTGCGTCCATTATAGATGCAGATGGGGAGCAAAAAGCAACCGCGGACACCGTATTTGATCATGCAGATTTCGTCACTCTTGCAGTGGATGGGTTTGTGCTGCAAAATGCCAGATGGCTGACAGGTAATGCGCTCGGTACAGTCCTCGTTGACCACAGACTCACCACTCTGAGGGAGAGAGACAAGAAACAGCTGAGAATGTGTTTACCTGGTCCAGTTTTGAGGTGATGAACAAGATAATCAACACCATTGCAGCACCTGTACAGCAACAAGATGATCAACACTTTGCAAAAAGCACATTATCATCTCACCTTATATGTGCGTCCATCATAGACGCAGCTGGTGGGGGTAAAGCAACCGCGGACACCGTCCTTCACCTTGCAGACTTCGTCGCTATTGCAGTGGATGCGTTCGTGCTGCACAATGCCAGATGACTGACAGGTAATGCGCTCGGTACAGTCCTCGTTGACCACAGACTCACCACTCTGAAGGAGAGAGACAGGAAACAGCTGAGAATGTGTTTGCCTGGTCCAGTTTTGAGGTGATGAACAAGATGATCAACGCTTTTGCGGCACCTTTGCAACAACAAGATGATCAATACTTTGCAACAAGCACATTATCATCTCACCTTGTATGTGCGTCCATTATAGACGCAGCTGGTGGGGGTAAAGCAACCGCGGACACCGTCCTTCACCTTGCAGACTTCGTCGCTATTGCAGTGGATGCGTTCGTGCTGCACAATGCCAGATGACTGACAGGTAATGCGCTCGGTACAGTCCTCGTTGACCACAGACTCACCACTCTGAGGGAGATAGACAGGAAACAGCTGAGAATGTGTTTGCCTCGTACAGTTTTGAGGTGATCAACAAGATGATCAACACTTTTGTCACCTTTGCATCAACAAGACGATCAACACTTTGTAACAAGCACATTATCATCTCACCTTATATGTGTGTCCATTATAGACGCAGCTGATGGGGGAAAAGCAACCACGGGCGCCGTATTTGATCATGCAGATTTCGCCACTCTTGCAGTGGATGCGTTCGTGCTGTATACCAGAGGCCTGACAGGTAATGCGCTCAGTACAGTCCTCGTTGACCACAGACTCACCACTCTGAGGGAGAGAGACAAAAAACAGCTGAGAATGTGTACGCTTTGTCCAGTGTTTAGGTGATCTACAATATGAAGAAACACCTTTGCACCAACAAGATGGTCAACAGTTTTAAGGTGATCAACAAGATGATCAACACTTTTGCGTCACCTTTGCAACAACAAGATGATCAACACTTTGCAACAAGCACATTATCATCTCACCTTGTATGTGTGTCCATTATAGACGCAGCTGGGGTTAAAGCAACCACGGACACCATTCTTCACTTTGCAGATTTCGTCGCTCTTGCAGTGGATGCTTTCTCGCTTCACAACACCAGCAGACTGGCAGGTAATGCGCTCAGTGCAGTCGTCGCTGATAGCAGTCTCACCAATCTAAAAGTGAGAGAGCCATTCAGCAATCTCTTACAGGCTGTAATGATCAGGATTTTGTAGAAGTAGTAGAGTATGTATGGTGAATACCATTAATACTTAAGACATTAATTTGAACTCGCAGAGCACTGTCCCTACCACTACCAAGTAGCAGAAACCACGCAATGGTAACAGGCGGTCAAACCAATATTTTCAAATGTATTCACTTTTCGTAAATCAGTGTGGCAGAAGTCAGTTGAGTCAATTGTCATGTTTTATTCAACATCTAGAGTATATGATAGAGGTTGAGTTTAAATTAGAGTTTGTCTTCTTTGATTTTCAGACCTTTCATGAAAACTGTTAGCCTGATGAGCCAGACACACACTAAGATGTAGGGTCTGGGAACTCACCATTGGCAGTGCTCAATCCAAGGGGCGGGATAAACAGTTCCTTTCAAATTCCCTCTGCATGCAATAGGATAGCACTACAACTCAGGAATCCCATGCGTTTTCCCACCAGTGGAGTTAATTGGCTAGTTGTTCAAACTTTTGCCAACTTAAAAAAAAAAAAAGCTTAACTCGAGTTGCCATTCAAAGACCACTGTTCGCCAGCAGCAGCATCCATTTTCTTTGTTTTCAAGTAGCAGGGAATTCACGCAGAATCATCGCAACTCGTCATTATGTTAAGCCCGTCCACCGACTCTATACACAATGTGATTGGCCTGACCGAAGTTTGGTTTTTCCAGCTCGCAAGCCAACGGAGAGTTGCTAGACTACCCTGGCTGCAAATTACATTTGCTGCCACTAGGGTGCGTCTAAATTTCTAGGCTAGGAAACTGTCACTATTAAATTAAATAATGTACTAAGAACTTCCTTGTCTGTGCGCTGTGTAGCGCGGTTCGCATTGAGTGTCATAACTAATTAGAGCCCTTAGAGTTTCTTGAGTTCTATCCTCTGCTTCTTCTGATTAGACAGATTACAGGATCTGCATCAGCTGAAGTTCACAATTGATTAAGAACGATCTGTTTTCAATCTCACCTTGTATGTGTGTCCATCATAGTAGCAGCTGCACTCATCTGATTTAACACAGCTGACCCCATTGAAAGAGTACTCAGAGTCACAGGCACAGCCCTCTGCACAGGTTTTGGGGCAGCTGACAATATTTGCGAGGCCAGGACAGGGTGAGTTGCAGGTCTCGCACAGATCTGGTAGTGACTGTTGGCAGGGCAGGACAGGGCTGGAAAAGAGGAGGCGGAGTTGAGTGAAGATTATTATTTTTATGGTAAAGACAGTTACAGAAATAATTGTAACTATGAACTAATCAAATACATCTAATCTAAAAGAGACACTTACGACAGAAGGTTGGGGTTCTCCAGTCCTTTATGGCAACACCAAAGTCCTGGCAGTCAGACACATATGCAGCAATGCTGTGGCAGAGCATGTTGCGGTCTCCATTGCCCATGCAGACATCATAGACACAGTCCCTAAAGTATGACTCTGGATCGATGACGCTGAGACAGGCAGCAAAGGGGCCATTGGCGTTTTTGATGATGCTGCAGTCAGCCTCAAAGATGCGTTTCTTATCCTCAGCACACTTGGGGCAGAAATCACCGGTGCAGCCATCATCACACACCACACCTTGCACAGATTCCTTCCAGGCTGCACCAAAGTCCTTGATGCTTTTTGTCTCCTTGCCGTCAGGCAGCAGGTACTCGTCATTCTTGTTACCGTTGAAGTTGCCACACAGGCCACTGGTCTTACCATGATATGAGCCAGGAACAGTTACAGTGACGCGGTATACCAGGTCGTATGTCACTATCAGGCCAAAATCGGTTTTGATGACATCATAGCTGCCATCTTGATAAACTTCTACTTGGCCATTATTTAGATTCACTGGCAAATTCATAAGAACACCATCCACCTAAAAATGAAACCATGAATAAACATGGAAATTGAATAATAAAGAAGAGACAACAGCAATACACTTTTTGCAACATGCTATTTTGTAGCATGTCTTTTTCTACAGTATGTCTTGCAGTTTGCCTTAGAATTGAATTTCTTGTAGCATTCGAAAACAACCAAAGTAACTTTCCACCTTACCATGACTACTCCAATTTGGTTTTTCCTCAGTACCAATGTTTGCCCATAAACCTCCACAGCAACAGCTTTGGCAGCAGTAAGCTCTGTATTCTGCCACTTCTCATTCTCTACCACCACTGTAAAGGGATGGAGGTGTGTGCCCTCAATGTGGGTGGCCTTGGCAGCAGTGTATGTGCAATTGCCTTGGAAAGAGTAGAGGTGGTTGTCGAATGTTTTATAATGGGGGTCTCCTGAGATGGTGCAAATGCCGTTAGATGAGGCATAGCAGCCTATGATTCCCTTCACCACTTTGCACTGTTGTCCGTCTGAACACCCCTCTGATTGGCAAACCAATTGACCATTACTGGGCTCACAGGTACAGAATTTCTGGCAGTTGTCTGTCCAGAAGGACTTTCCAGGTTTCACATAACTTCCTGTTTTTGCATAGAGGCATCCACAATGGGACTGGGGGATACATTCGTTGCCCCTGAGCACAAAGCCGTCATCGCACATACAACCCTCAACACATCGCCCACCACACTCTGATGGAGCCCTTGGGTTGTCACATGTGGCTGGGCAGGCACTGCCACAATGCTCATAGTGGCTGTTCTTAGGGCATTGGGGATCATCTGATATGGTAAAGAGCAGAACAACATCCCCATTAGTTTGCCGTCATGAAACAAGCTACCAGGATTTTCTATAAACCGAAGCCATGTGGGTGTAGCAGTACAGTTTTACTTCAAATGTCCTTCAAATGTCCTTCAAGACAGGACATTGTTGTGGAGTTGTAATTAGTTTTGCAGACATACTTTTGCGCAAGCTTACTGGAAGAAATTCTAAAACAGGAAATTGGTAGTATGCTTAAAACATATTTAATGTCCTCTTATGTTCTCTTTAACATACCATTTTCATGGAAGATCATTCATCAGTAAGATGTCGTTCATTTACTGATATAATGCTTTTTTATTTTCACTTGTAGCTTATATTATTACTTACGGCAACCAACCAATCCTCTCCAGTTGAGGACCTTGACTCCAGCTCTTTGGCAGGCGTCAGTGTACACATGCAGGGTGTCACAGAGGAATTTCTTCATGCTCTTTCCCATGCACACATCATACTGGCAGTAGTCGTTGTAGACGTTCCTTGGGATGACGGCACTGCACCCACTCAGTGGCCCGTTCATCACCTGTGTCATGAGACTGCAGAAGACCTTCCCAGTCACATGCTCGAGGAAGGAGCCGTGCTCGCACTTCTCGCACTGGTTGTCACACTCATCCCGACAGGTGGCATCGTCGACCACTCCTGGCACTCTCCAGCCCTTGCCCAGTGCCGCAGTGCTGCCTGCGGGGCTGCCATTGGGCAGAAGCATGTCATCGCTATCTTTGTCGTTGAAGTTTCCACAGAGGCCACAGGTCATGCCTTTAAAGCTATCAGGCACCATGACCACCAGGTACTGCTGCCAGTCATACTGCACCGATAGGCCGAAGTCGGTCTTCAGCAGGACAGACATGCCACTGGGAAGCACGGCCACTCTATCATCAAGGTACATTGGGAGGTTCCACAGGTTATCGTTGAGCTGAAATAAACCAATAAAAAAGACATGGCCATTTTAGATTTTTTCTAAACCAAAAACAAACTTTATTTATATAAAGCAATAAACATTGCAATTGTCTGAATTTAGTGAAGAGTTTACATAAAAAGTTACATAAAGCAGAGTAATCATGATCACAAAAAATGTTCCACTTACTCTCACTATTCCATATTCTGTCCGGTAAATAGTGAAGGTGTAGTCATAGACTTTGACAACAACCTTTTCTACATCAGGGATCTCTGACTTTGGGCTGTTCTCATTTTTGACCTCCACTTCAAAGAAAGGAGTGTTACCGCTGTCACTGCATTTACTGGAAGCCATGACATAGGTGCAGTTACCCATGAAGCTGTAATAGTGGTTGTCAAAGGTGCGGTAGTGGGGGTTGCCCATGATCCAGCAGATGCCCATATTGCTGTAGATGTTCTCTTGGAGCCAAGTCAGCTTCTTCTGCTCTCCCTCAGCAGCACAGACCCCTGGGAGAAAGAAACACAACTGTGAGACCCAGATAATGCTTAAGGAAAAAGTAAAACAGAAATAAGTTAATATTTTGAAACACAAACATAGGTGGTTATGTATGAGGAGCCGATTTATGATAATTCACCGTGGTCTATTTGAACTGTTCTAGCCCAGTTCAATATCAGGCCTGTTTGTGATTTTTTTTAGAGCATTAAAAAATATACTGTGTTAGGTAGTTGCAGCTCAGAGTGGAGACTTTCACCTGACAAATGTAAGTTTTATATTTGTCATTCTTGACCAGATCTAAAAGTGTGAAATGTGAAAGATGTATAAACCACAGACCAATGGGCAATGCTTTTACATAGGATGTGTAGGATTCTGTAGTGGAAGCCTTACCACAAAACAGCAAAATTGCCAGGCATGATAGTTTCCTCATCATCATCATGGCTGTTGAAAGCAAATCTAATAAAGTAAAATCTCTAGTAAGAAAGTTGTCACACAATTTACAATGCTAAACATCATTACTGGAATTACATGATTATTTTTCACAAACTTAAGTGAAATAATTATGTGTGTGTGTGTGCTGTATATATATATATATATATATATATATACTTTCCATGGTGTGTATTTGCCCCTTACCTGAGTGATAGTCCCAGAGGCTCAACAGCTTATTGGTGCCTTGGTGTGCCAGGCTTATATCCTCTGGGAGAGATGCTGTGGTAGCCAATCAGCAGTAATTTGTCAACTTGGCGGTGGGGCACATACGCATGTCTCCTGAGGGCATGTTTACAGATCTAATATTGATATTGGTAGGGCACTGGCATGCATGGGCATCCTGGGTCTTATCTTGTACATGCCAATTGTGTGAGGATGACGCTGCCGTGATTTCTGGTGTTCCAATCGGTGCGACTCAGTAATTGATATATCAAAGGCATATACAGCGGGGAAAATAAGTTTTGAACACGTCAACATTTTTTTCAGTAAGTATACTTTCAATGAGGCTATTTGCATGAAATTTTCACCAGACATTAGTATTAATGGTAACACTTTACTTGACGGGTGAGTTCATAACACATTCATAGCACCTGTCATAAACTGCACATAAGGCATTCATGACTGTTTCATGAGACATGACTCAACATTCATACCAAACCTTTCATGAATGTGGAAGACAGAACAACGACAACTTGTCAAAATAAAAGTCCAACAATCGCAAAGCGGCATTGCCGTTTTTGTTCCAAACCTCTTACCTGATCACGTCCCATCTGAGTCAGTGGGCTCCTGGGCTCCAGTGCCAAAAAGACAGAACATGGTCAAGCAAATAATTCTTGTTTCATAAAAATGTATTTGTTTTATGATGTAACCTTTGCAGATGATTTCTCATCTTTTGCCACTGGTTACACAAATACGGCTGAATATAGGCTAGTTTACCTCCCAGTGTTAAACTCCATGATTACGAATACTTCCCAACTTGTATAGTAAAGTGACATTCGATGTAGACTCCATAAGATATTCATGAAATATTTACAATTTCCAATTAAGGCTGGAGAGAAGAACGGCAATGCTGCTTTGCGATTGTTGGACTTTTATTTTGACAAGTTGTCATCGTTCTGTCTTCTACATTCATGAAAGGTTTAGTATGAATGTTGAGTCATGTCTCATGAAACAGTCATGAATGCTTTATCCATACATTAGAGTCCATAGGTAGAGTTATGTGTAATAAAGTGGAATGACAGGGAAAAAGTATTGGTTACACTTTACTTGACAGTATTGACATAAGAGTGACATGACACTATCATGAATGTGTCATAAACAAGTCATAAATGTTTATGACATAACACTTCTGTTATTAAGTGACATTCGGTTTTTGTCATAACAAATTAGGGTTAGAGTTAGGGTTAGGGTTCATGTGTTATGACAGTGTCATATGTTCATGACAGTGTCATGTCACTCTTATGTCAATAGTTAACTTCCAAAACTGTTCAATTGGGTTGAAGTCAGGGCCTTGATATCCTTTCTCTGAAACAAATTGAGAGTTTCTTTTGCTGAATGGTTTGGATCATTGTCCTGCTGTAAGGTCTAGCCATGTCTCATCCTCATCTTCCTGGTGGATGTAAAGATTCTCCCGGATCAAAATGACTCCATTCATCATTCCTTCAACTGTCTTGGGCTACTCTTCTGACTATCCTTCTGACTTCCTGGTCAAAAATCTTGCAAGGAGATTCTGTGCATGGCCAGTTGATGATGCAGATAATGGCTCCAATACTGCTTGCTGGATGATTCTGAAGTTTTGAAGTGCATCTGTAACCAGTTCCATTGATATGTTTTGCAACAATAAGGTTGCAAAGGTCTTGGGAGAGCTCTTTGCTTTTACCCATCACAAAATGTTTCTTGTGTGACACCTTGGTGACAAAAACACTTTTTATAGCCCACCAGTATGTACTAACCCAGCTTATATCAATTTGCACAGATAGGAGGGATAATTTCTCTAACTACTTATAGATTCCAGTTTGTTCCTTGCCATTCCTTGCCTTTGTGTACAGCTTTTTGTTAGCGTGTTCATTGCTTTTTCCCTCTGCCGTTCCACTTTTTTACTCATAACTCTACTTTTAGACATTAATGTTTGGATTTTCATATATGTGTGGATTACCTAAGTTAATACTAATGTCCAGTGAAAATTTCATTTGAATAGCCTCATTGGAAGTATACTTATTTTCCCCGCTGTATGCATTTAGTAAAATAAAATAAAAAATTATCTTAGTATTTTGTGGGTACTATCAACAGCAAAACCCATATATCTCTGTGTCAGATCAGATGGCAGAACTGAATGGACCAGGGGCCTCTTGTGCAGTCACTCATTCACAGACTGCCTCCTTCAAAGTGTAGGTCTAAAATATGGATCCCTGTGAAATGGATCTTGATGAGCATGACAAAGAGTGACTCATGCCCATGTTTCCATGACAATAACCAGAATGGTACAGTGCTGCAGTGCTATCTAAAAGAGGGCACTTCATGACTTTGTTTCCTTCCATCACCATTGTAAGGGGATCTATCACATGTTTTCAACTGGACAGGCATCCATTAGGATGTAGGGGGGCAATTCCATGGTAATTGACTTTTTGTCACATCCATAACGCCAGTGAAATGCCTTGGCATTTGTATGATGTGAATGATAACATTCATTTTTTGTGCATTTTTTCTCATGTACATTCTTCAGCCAAAAATAGCAAATGCTCAAATTTCATGTAATCATTCACATCATACCATACCATCACATTTTATTGGCATTATGGATGTTACAAAAAACATAATTTTCCATGGAATTGCCCAGGGACACTCTTTACTTCACTGCATCACATTTTATCCATTACAGGAGCACCTATGTTGGCACTTCTTTATGTTTTCTCACATGTAGTGCAATGTATGGAAGGGTACACTTAGGGAACGTCAAGTATAGACCATTTTAAGGGGAACCTTAAACCCAGGAAGAATTCAGACAAGCATAATTTTAAGCAACAAGAAGCCATATTAAAACAGAAGAGCTTCTCAGTTTCCCAGAATTTGGTGGACATGGGAAGAGCTGCCTTATTGTCAGAATAGTGTTTAGTAGCCTAATATTTATTTTGCCTAAAATCTTTTGCATTGCAATGACTATAATTCAGCATCATAAACACATGATTCATTGTTGGGTTTTTAATAAGCAACTAGATTTTTTTTAAGAATGCTTAAGTGAAGCCATGAGCCAATCATCACAAACAGCTGAACTCAGTTAGTCTTAATCTTTTGAGGGGCAGTATATTTACTAACATTGTATTAAAGCTAGGAAATAGCGTGACAGGAAACAAGCCAACTCCAATCTGACTTTCCAAAAGAACAGCAAATCATTTTCTACCAACCACTAGTGCACTATGTAACACAGTGTTTATTAAAAGGTTCCCTGTGATTCAAAGCCCTTTTATATGATAAGCTGGCTATTGATAAGAGCAACATGCCGAATGAAAGCTGCCAACTGGAATCATAGAAAGCTAGTGTCCACTAGAATGGCTCTCTCACATAGCCAGACACCACCCTTAATATCAACACAACCACAACAGCTCTGTCGGAAGAAATCAACTTGTAAAGCATTTATTATAAGGACATGACAGAGAGCAGTGTTAATGCAACCAGGTTGACACCAAACAATAACTAATAGGAAAGTGAGATGACAGAAATGACGCTGAGACATTGTGTATTGTTCTCTTGAGGGCTACCCCATGTAATTCTGCACATAATGATGCTGAAAGATTACATGTCCGTTGGACTGTGCAGGCAGCTACAACAAGACACCATAAACACCAAATGTAATACTTATTTTTATGTCACACATATTACCAGGACATTTGAATTCCTTCTTGTGAATACACAGGCTATTACAGCACCCTCCACATGTATTGGCACCCCTGGTAAAGATGAGTAGGCTAAAAGGGTATTTTGTCTTAGTTTAGGTCAAAAAAGCCTAAACTAGCTTAACCCTTTATGAATGTATTTATAATGCTTTATGAAAACTGGGTTCATAGGAAGTATTACAATGTTTTTTGGTTTCATTATTATTCTTTTTTACTCATCTTTACCAAGGGTGCCAATGAATGTGGAGGGCGCTGTATATTTAACATTTTCCAGTAATTTCATGCAGGAAAGGCTGTTGTACTTTACCAAGCATTTAATGTCACTATAACACTTTACTTGTATTAGAGCACTACTGGGCTTGTTCCTTACACTGAGCAGGGTAGGTTAGAACATCATGGAGTGCCACAAAGCCGGCTCCAAAGGGAGCCTGTTTTCACCAGCTGTTTGCACCAGATCATGCTGTGCTGTGGTGAGTAGGTCGCTGTGCCCTCTGAAAAAAACATGTTCACAGGAAAGTCATCTGGGTGCCCACTATTTCCCCTTCTTTCAGCATGACACAAATTCATGTCATCTTTTTGGCTATTCAGTGGGAACATCTAGCTTTGGATGAAGCCCTGTCTTTGATCCATTCCGTCAGTCTTTTCACTTGAAAAATGCTCCTTTATGCCGCCTATTTAAGAAATTAGGCTGTCTGAATGACAAAACAGAAAGTGTCTATGAGTAATTCAATTTGCAAATTCAAGTAAATAGTAAAATTATAGCTAAAACCAATCTGGTTTGTTTGTAATAATCATAACTGCCTGCATTAGTTTGCCGGCAACATACTATTTTCACTTGTCTTGTCCTTGACTAGTGAAGCTTATAGGCCCGCCAGCTCCCACTCAATGACGCAAATTATTTGTGGACATTTCAGAACATTCTGGAAGTGTACAGAGATAAGGATAAAGTTGTTGTTGGAAACGATTCTTAGATGAAACACAATCTGGTATGTCTCCCAGCCAAAAAAAGCACATGAAGAAGCAATGAGTCAGTTTGACAGCAATCTGTGTTTTTTAACCACACAAATAATATTGGTGTGAAGGGGTGTAACACAGGTTTGTGAACCACCATAAAATAATGCTTTGAAGTATCACAATAGGTCTACAAAATTCACTTTACACATACCTAAAAACAAACAAATTAAATATAAACACTTAATAGACCTATATGTTCTCAGCAGAAGATGGTATTTCAATGTTTTTTCTATGGGTCATTCCCATTTTGCCAGTATAATAGTTAAATAAATACAATAAATCGACACATTGCATCTGCTCTCAAATCTCCTTAGTGATGTATCTTCTAGCTAGTATTGCCTTGATCCACCTGTACACTGGAATTATTAAATCACTCTATTCAACCGAAACATTTCTGTCACCCCCACACACCAAGTTCAGCCATTAGGGAGTTAGATTGTACGTATTGCCACATGCAGTGGGAGACCATTTGTATTGTGGTCTTATTTTTTTTGAGTAATCCTGTTTTGACTGAGTCAGTTGGAAAATGTCAGCTGTTTTTTTTCCTTTTCTGATATCTTTTGGTGCACCGCACTGGCATACCCCCACACACTCCCACAGCTTGTGTCCCATCACCCCTGAGATTTAAAAAGAGCGTCCCAGCCTGCAGCCATCAGACAAAAAAATCAAACCAGAGCTCCAGGTTCATTGCATTTGCAGCTTTACACTTGTGCAGTGGATGTGTTGAAGGATAAGGCAAGAGAGTACAAGAGTGGTAGAGAGACAAAACATCTGTGCAAATATGTTTACCCTCGGTGTGATGGTGATGTTGACTTTAGTGGAGATAAGAGGTAAGCATGGTGTTGTCTACTGCATTTACAATGCTGAGATCACTTCAGACTGTTGAACCTAAATTGTAAAGTAATACTCAATTCTTATTCATTCAGATTATTTAGTGTTTTATGTTGATATGTGACGTTTTTAGTATTTGAAATCTAACTATTTAGATTTCTAATCCAGCTATTTCATATAAAAGACTACATGAGTTTCTCTCCATGTCTGGCTCTCTTGCAGGCTCTGTTGGTCACATTTCGGAGCCTGATGTCTCCTTTCCCCCAGCCAGGCCCTCTCTGGCCAACCTGCATGCTCTCTGCACACAGGGGAGCGGTCGCCCCCGCTACACAAGCAGTGTCTTCGCGAAGTCGGTACCGGGCCACCAACGTCGCCGTGGCTCCGCAGTGAACCGTGTGGAGGCCTGGTACAGCAGGTGCTGTGCACCGGGGCAAGCCCAAGAGCAGGCATTGTGCTGTGCCACGCAGGCGGTGAGCAGTCTCTCTCTCTCTCTCTCTCTCTCTCTTTCAAATTCAAATTCAAAGGAGCTTTATTAGCATGACTGTTTGGATACAGTGTTGCCAAAGCCAGTGTTACAGATAACACAGTAGAATAACAAAAGAAAGAAAATAGACATACAACAATGCGGGTATAACATGTGAACATAGAATAAATAATAGCATTTGAGTGTGTGTGTGTGTGTGTGTGTGTGTGTGTTTGTACGTGTGTAGGTCTGTGTACACATATATACATGTACACACATACAGTACATGTATATAACAAATAAGTTGTGTTTCATTCTCTTTCTCTGTGTGTGTGAGAGAGCATGAAAGAGAGAGAGAGAGACAGAGAGAGGCAGGGAGACGGCTAATGGTTGTTTGAATATGCACATGGTTGTGTAACATGTGTATGTTGGGGCAGCCGTGGCCTACTGGTTAGCGCTTCGGACTTGTAACCGGAGGGTTGCCGGTTCGAACCCCGACACGGACATGGCTGAAGTGCCCTTGAGCAAGGCACCTAACACCTCACTGCTCCCCGTGCGCCGCTGTTGTTGCAGGCAGCTCACTGCGCTGGGATTAGTGTGTGCTTCACCCCACTGTGGGTTGTGTAACATGTGTATGTTGGGGCAGCCTACTGCCCTACTGGTTAGCGCTTCGGACTTGTAACCGGAGGGTTGCCGGTTCGAACCCCGACACGGACACGGCTGAAGTGCCCTAACACCTCACTGCTCCCCGTGCGCCGCTGTTGTTGCAGGCAGCTCACTGCGCTGGGATTAGTGTGTGCTTCACCCCACTGTGTGTTCACTGTGTGCTGAGTGTGTTCACGGATTGGGATAAATGCAGAGACCAAATCCCTCACGGGATTTACTTATGTGTGTGTGTGTGTGTTTGTGGGATGAAAAAGGGCATATTTGTGTATGTGGATGCTTGTAAGACAGTCCATGTTTATATATGTGTGTCCTCACCAAAATGGGTATGGTTGTTCATCCAAATAGAACTTGTATACTTGCCATTGAAGCTGAACTTTTCCATATGGAACAGAGACTATGAGCACAAGGAAATACAACAATGTATTTGCCTGATCCTCTATCTCAGTCCCCAATTAGATTTGAATTCGAAACAAAACAAAAATGATTTAGACCAGCAAAACTTGCACTTTACCTATATTACCTGTAGCTCTACATTTGATCAATGTCTACAATATGTTATGAGTTATGAAAGGAAACAAAAATAATGAAGAATAGAGAAATTATTGCATGTGAAATGTTACAATTATGTTGCAATTATGTTATTTGTTATAATGTTACCAATTGTAAAAGTTATGCAATTATGTTTTTTGTAATGATGTTACAAATTGTAATAGTTGTGTCTCATTTGTGCACAGTGGGAGTATGCACTCAACGTGTTCTGCAATGATGAGTATGGGGTGAAGGACATGCCCCATAAGTGCTGTGAGCAGTGGGAAGAGAGCAGACTGACCTGTTTCCAGAGTGAGGCCCCCAATCCTGCTTACCTGCCCACACCTGGCTACACAGCCCCCAGCATTGCAGTGAACCTCAGATTCACCTGGGACCCCAGTACCTGCTAGGGGTGAGAGTGTTCCCAGTGGCAGCTTTAAAAATAGGTAAAGTTACAATTCACAGTCATTTTAATTTCATATATTCCATTGAACTTGTTACACTTGGTAGATTAAATCTGTACCTTAGCCTCACCTTAGCTGTCATGAGCCTATGGTGGTGGTTTTACATTCCTGGGTCTATGGGGGAGTTGATCAGCGAGCACCATTATGACTTTGCGTGACATCTTAATTCCATCTTTTCTTGACATATCATGATCCATGGCATGGATAAGACCTGAGAAATATCACAATTGCAGATTAGATGGGAGAAATATAATGCTGAACCTGATAGACTTTGTGTGTCAGAATGGCAAGTTTAATTTGCTGTTAAGTTGTGATAAGTGGACACATGTTTTTACACTTTCACCTGGATCAGATTGTAGGTGAGGGGTTACAATCAAGTAGACCATTAGATTTGAGACTAATGTAAGATCATAACTAAATTTGAGGAAGTAATTAACCCTGTCAAACCTCCCTAAATGTAGAATATTAAACCTAAACACCTGTTAGGGTTTGTTTCTTATGTGACTCTGAAACTGTCATTTCTGTTCCACAGGAGTTGAGAAAGCAGAACCTTATCTTGGGCTGGGTCCATCTATAAGAAAAATTATAATCCAAATTATAATCAAGAATCTCTACTTATTCATACTTCCAATAAATAATATACCTGATTATGTATTGCCATTTATATTTGTTCCACATTTTTAAATAGGTTGAATGATTTTGAGAGAAATTCCTCCATCTCTATCAAGCTGTAAACCTATTTCAGTAATAATTGTGGCATTATCATCCATTCTAAATAAATATCTACAGTAAATCAATGTGTTGAATAGTGCTGAATTTGGAGGATTACCTGTTTTCTTTTGAAACTAACTACCCTTTCATTTTCTGACTTCTGCACAGACACACATGCAAATATTTGCAAATAAATCTCTATATGTAGTGCATTATACATTGCGTGGGAAAAAGCAGGACCATCTCTGCACTCAATGAGATAACAAGGACAATTATAAAGCCATTATGAGCCTCCTCTGCACACCACAAATAGCTCAGTGAATCATATCAGTGCAATTTGTGTTGGGTTCTTTTTGTTTTGCACCAGTATAAATGTCTCATACACACAAGATCATGTACTGTACATTAACCTTTGTTTGCAGACTATGCAGACTATTATGCTCTGTAACACCCACAAACATTGAATTCCCGAAAATACAATAACTTCAACTAAATATAATATAATAACTAAACAATAACTTAAATATGCAATTGTGAGACATAATAATCATACAATTGTAAAAAAGAAACATAATGGGTGCTTATGCAACTTTGCTGCTTGGCCACTAATAGATATTAAGTGAAGGTAGAAACACAGTGGGGGTCTTCAAAGCTTTACTGTTTGGCTCCTAATTAATGAATCTGAGGGATGGGATCATAAAGTCAAAATTTGTTTAGAGGACATAGACTACTCTTACAACTGATAAAATAGATCAAATTTCACTAAATTAAAGATTTATTTTTGGGATGTTAATGTAGCCTAATGACTTTTTGCCTGCCCAGAAACAACATCCTACAAATGTAATAATTGTTGTGTCTACATGTAGGTGAAAAGTAAAAATGTGTTATTACTATTGTGGTTTATGACATTTTGGGAAGTTATTACATTTGTGGGTGTTGCACAGCTTTTCTTTAATCTTATCAATCAATCAATCAATCAATCAATCAAAATGTATTTGTATAGCACTTTACAACAACCAGTAGGCGTCCAAAGTGCTTCACATCAGAAGCTAAGGATAAAAACAGCATATCAAGCAGTAAAAAAATTGACATGTAGACTTAAATAAAATAAATAGAATTGTCACACCACTACTGTGTATTAAAAGCCATTATAAACAAGTGAGTCTGTAGTTTAGACTTGAAAAGACCAACGTTCGTAATTAAACGTTTCGGGGCAGCAACCGCAAAAGCCTGCTCACCCCACCGTTTATACCTGGACCTTGGGACCTCTAACACCAATTGGTTAGAAGACCGCAAAGACCGATTGTGCTCACGCAGGGTCAACATCTCGGATAAGTATTCCGGGGCCAGGCCATTAAGGGCCTTAAAAGCAAACAATACAATTTTAAACTCTATTTTAAAACGCACAGGGAGCCAATGGTGTGTGTAAAGAACAGGAGTAACATGTTCGCGTCTAGGTGTGTTTGTTAAAAAGCGGGCAGCAGCATTTTGCACAAGTTGCAGACGTGAGATGGACGTTTGACTCAAGCCAACATACAAGGTGTTACAGTAATCCAATCTTGAACTAATAAAAGCATGAACCGCCTTTTCTAAATCATCATGCTTGTTAAGGAAGTGCTTAACTTTAGCCAGGAGACGAAGCTGGAAAAAACTTGTTTTTACCACATTACTGATTTGCTTGTCAAATTTCATGTTACAATCAAAAGTAACCCCCAAATTTCTAACAGCTGGCTTTAGATAAGTAGCCAGAGCTCCCAAACTCAGAGCTGGACCGTTTGCTTATACTGTATTATTCTGAACACTATACTGATGCACAGATGCTGGATGGCATTTAACTTTAGGAACCCAATGCGCTTTTATACAGGTTCATGGTATACTGTATAGGCTAGAGGGCTATTTTGAAATGCATCAATGTCACAGCATGAGAACTTGAGAACGGGACACAGATGCAGGACTATATTCAGGCCCATAAAATTCTCCAGGTTGCTACTGAAGGTTTGAAGTGTGACAGTCAGCCTCCTGTAGATCACACACAATCACTTTGATTTAAAGTCTTTATATTCATTAATGACATGGTGATGTTTATTATAAAAGATGTTCCTAAAAAGACAAGGGCATTTTTGTGTCAGTTGCTGAATGTTTGGGGTATCACCATCAACAGAATATCAACATAATGGGCTAACTCCAAATTAAAGTGTAATTCTGTAAGCTATGCTGCTCAGTTACTTTTCCCATTTCAATTGTAAATTCTTAAAATGCTGTGTGATGCTTTAAACTCACCAGAGTCTGATTGCCAACTTATACAATGTTCTTAACAATTGGTATCAGCCAAACTAAATAAACCAACTGCATGTTTCCATACAGATTTCCTTGACTACTGTAATAGGTCTATTAACCAGATTAAAAACAGTATCAGAATATGTTTAATATTAATATATATTTCATAGCAAGACTAATTGCACTAAAAAAAGAAAACATTAAAATGATATCCGGTGGAACATTGTTCGACTATTTGACTAACTAAACCAACTGCACGTTTTTATACACATTTCCTTGACTAATAGGTCTATTAACCAGATAAAGATCAGTATCGGAATGCATCTAATATTAATAGATATTTCATAGTAAGACTAATTGTACTAAAACAGAACATTAAAATGGTATTCGGTGGAACGGTGTATTAAACTATTCGATTTTCCCAGTAGCGTGTTCCTCTCGTCCCACACGACTACACACTCCCACTCCCTATGTGTGGCATCACTGGTACACAGCTCTGGCTGAGCCTCATGGATGCGGACTCGGCATGTTTGGGAAAAGCAGGAGCATGCATGACAAATCCTCATCCAAGTCTCCTGACGAGAGGAAGTGTGGAGGTGTCTGCGGTTATCTATGTGACACACAATATGACATCAGCTTGTGGAAAACTACTTGTGATTTTCCACTGACCCATGCTGCATATTGAGTCTCTAATTGACTGTGTGTGTGTGAGTTTCTTTTATTGGCATGTATATATAACATTGACTAAACTAGTCACTAAACTTTTTATTGACATATAACATTGACTAAACTAATTCCATTAGATTTCCGGAAAATGCAGATACATGTATGAAATGGCTGTCTGTGAGTGTGTTGTAAACTCAGAAAGTTCAGAAAGCACTACTGTATATGGAATCAATATATATCAATATCAATAGTGCTTTCTGATCTTTCTGAGTTTACAACACACTCACAGACAGCCATTTCATACATCTGCCTTTTCCAGAAATCTAATGGAATTAGTTTAGTCAATGTTGGCTTCCCCAGATTCAACATTCAGTGGTCCCAGAACAACCTACAGTTCTTCTGCCAACACTGCAGCTGTTTGGTTAAATCACATTTGTCTCACCTCAAGAATGAAATCCGCACTCCCACACGTCAACATAAAACAGGGGTTTTCACTGTGGCCCACTGGTGGTCAGTGATGGTATTGCAGATGTCCCCTGCCCTTGCATCCAATAATGTTTCACGGTAGGAATATTTTTTTCTTTTGCTTCACAACCCCTGATGTTGCCCTTCAGTTCAATTCAGAACAGCATTTTCAATTGAAAACCCCAGACATGACAGAACATTAAAGAGAACACACACAAGGTTTTCTTTTAATATGACGACTTTATGACCATTTTTCAATACCAGTGTGGACTACACCCCTGTGCATGCTATTGGTTTCCTTTGTGACTAAGTGGATTTTTTTTACAAACAATATAAACATAAAATACTAAATGGGAATAAGACAAGGGGACAACACTGTATAGAATGAAACTTTAAAATGAACTGTGGTTTCACTTCGTTGAACACCTCAATACTTGAACTCATGCATTCCGACTCAGACCAACACTGCCCTGAATGCTCACATCATACCCCTACATTGTTGGTCAACATTTTGCAGGTGTAATATTCTAAGATGGTGTCATATAAAGTGCTAACACAACAGCCTTAACACACTGCTTTGGGAATTTGGGGAGGAGAGGAGAGGACTAAGAAAACATAGCAGTGCCCATTATGCAAACACATACTCATTGCCCTTTTCCATTATCACATAATATTAAATAAGGCACACATTTACACATACAGAAATGTTTGGCTAGTAGTTATTACACAGAATCTTTATGTACACTATTTGTTCACAAAATATATAGCAATGGTACAGTTATGACTAGGGGTGTAACACAGGCAAAACTTCTAGCGTGTTGCTGTACTGGGCTGTGTTGCGGTTTCAGTCCACCAGGGGGTACTGTGGTACCTCTACAAGAGCAGAGTGTAGGGAACTTCAGCCAACTGTGCACATAACCATGAGCAACAATAGCTTGGGGAGGGGGCGGTTTCTTACCCAGGTCGTCATGAGCTGTGCTCTACTGCTATCTGCACAGACCAAATTCAAAGGAAAACCTCCCTCTCTCTTTCTCAAGCTTTCTCTGTGTACTACTGCAAACTGACTGAAGCTGGGCCTGCACTGACAAAGCACCATGGTGAAGACCCACTCTGTCCAGCTGGCATTACCATCCCAACTGTTCTGGTTAGATTACAGTTATTAACTTTTAGGAGCCTCTCTTGAAGGCATGTGACTGCAGGATTGAGAGGTTGTGGATGTGTGTTGGTCATCGGTTGCTGGGTTATTGCTGAATACCATCGAAAGAGTCTATCTGTGGCTGGACGGGCATTTCTGAGGGTCTTCCTTCCTCCATGACAGCAAGTCCACTTGTTCAACGCTTACACAGCTGCTTTGTAGAGTTAATGCACATGGACTGATGTCGTTGTACTTCTCACACATTCAGTATACTCTCGTCTTTACACATATGCAGTATGCAGTGTGTAACAAAGTTGCACAAGGAACCGTGACAGTGGCTGTGTACTGATTCCGAATGTGGTCTCGTCTGCTGCTTAGCATTAGACAATAGCCCAAGAGGACGCAAAGGTTGTGGTTTTACATTCCAGGGCCTCTTGGGAAAGACGACCAATGAGCGCAACGCCCGACTTAGCACAGCGCCTTGATCTGTGTGTGACCTTCCGTCCCTGATCCTGATCCTCGGTGTGGACTGTGATAACCAATACCAATATGGTACAAAAAAAAAAAAAAAAATTTCTTGCAGGTTAAGCACTGACAGGGGCTTGAATCTCCTTCATAGCGCAGAGACATCTTGGTCGTTGGCCAAGCTGCCATAAGGGAGAGATGCTTTGGAGTGTCTCTCTTCTCTCTGCCAAGCATGACTCGGAGTCCCAGAGGATCAGTCAGTGTGAGGATTGCACTGGAGCGAGAGTCAACCATTAATTTCTGTACAGCTCCGTGGTGTGCATCCTTGGACAGAAGGGGGGAGAGGAGAGGACGCTAGGTTGGTCCTTGAGGAGGGGGGAGTGGGGGGCGGTCAGTAGTTGAACTTGCCCTGCTGGCCGAGGGGCGACGAGGCGGGTAGCAGGAGGGGTTTGGGCGGCAGTTGGGGCTTGAGCGAGGCCGTGCGCCTCACCATGGCAGCGCGGTGCATGTGAGGCGGCTCGCTGTAGCTGTGCTGCCGTGTCAGGCAGGTACCGCCGCCTCCACCACCTGCGCTGGGGATGAGCGGCCGGCTCGCCTCCCCAATCTCGTAGCCGCCGCCTGAACCCGAGCTGACCCGCACTAGCCGCTGCTGCGCCGCCGGCCACTGGCTCATGCTGCTGCGCTGGCGGGGGATGGCGCCCCCGGCTCCCGCACTGCTGCCCATACGGATCAGGGACTGCCGCTGCGACGGCTGCCGGGACACTGACCGCTCCGGCACGGGCTGCAGCTGCTGGAGCTGCTGCTGCTGCTGCTGCTGGTGGTGCGAGTGCTGCTGCTGCTGAAGCTGCGGGTGCGAGGGCGGGTGCGAGTGCTGCTGCTGCTGCTGGTGGTGCGAGTGCTGCTGCTGCTGCTGCTGCTGCTGCTGCTGCTGGTGGTGCGAGTGCTGCTGCTGCTGCTGCTGCTGCTGCTGCTGCTGCTGCTGCTGCTGCTGGTGGTGCGAGTGCTGCTGCTGCTGCTGCTGCTGCTGCTGCTGCTGCTGCTGCTGCTGCTGGTGGTGCGAGTGCTGCTGCTGCTGCTGCTGGTGGTGCGAGTGCTGCTGCTGCTGCTGCTGGTGGTGCGAGTGCTGCTGCTGCTGCTGCTGCTGCTGCTGGTGGTGCGAGTGCTGCTGCTGCTGCTGCTGCTGCTGCTGCTGCTGCTGCTGCTGCTGCTGCTGCTGGTGGTGCGAGTGCTGCTGCTGCTGCTGGTGGTGCGAGTGCTGCTGCTGCTGCTGGTGGTGCGAGTGCTGCTGCTGCTGCTGCTGCTGGTGGTGCGAGTGCTGCTGCTGCTGCTGCTGGTGGTGCGAGTGCTGCTGCTGCTGCTGCGCTGCTGGCCGTGGCGGTGGGCACTGTGGCTGCAGTAGCAGGAGACCACAAAGGCCGAGAGGAAGGCGCCGAGCACGAAGGCCACCAGGACGCACGCGATCAGGAGGGTGTAGTGGACACTGTGGCTGGCCTTATCCATCTCCGGGGCTCCCTTGACACCTGTGGACAGAGAGAATGAACATTTGGAGAAGGAAAAAAAAAAGAAGGGAAATGTTCAATGTGTGGGGTCATAAAGTTTGACAATGTCTAATAGAAAGCCTAGAATTTCAGTGTGTAGGCAAATGACAAGAGCACTCAAAGTGTCCTTTCACCAATTTAGCATCTAGATTTGTGCTACACTTTTATAGGTTATATTTTACAGCTAAAATTAACCAGGCAATTTCTCTGGTATTCACAGCAGAGTTTAAAGTGTAACAGCCCACACCACAGAGCCTTTATATTTGATAACATGAAGCTCAATGCACTGGCAAATGTTCTCTGTGGTGGAAAAGAAACAGATCAGAAATTTGGATCTGGATATTCATGAAAGCTGTGTGGCTGCAGGGGCAACTGTTGCTTATTTTGGTATAAAAACATCCAGACAAAGCAACAGAGGAGGCTTAGCAGATTGATCACACACATACATACACACACACACACATACATACACCATACACACACAGACGTATCCTGACACAGACACATACACACACATGCACACACCGAGACCCACATGTGCGCACACACACACACTTTTACACCCACTTAAACATGCACAAACATTATGTCCCACTGCTGCACTCTGCCTTGTGAACCAAATAACATTTTTCGTCTCGCTTTCATCTCATTGTTTCTCTTTGTGGTGTAAAAATAGACAAAGGCGAAACAGAGCAGAGATAGTAATTAGACTCAAAAAATATTTTTTTCCCTTCTCTTTTCTCGCCTTCACTCTCTCTCTCTCTCTCTCTCTCTCTTTGTCTCCGTCTCGTTTCTCAAGCTGCTCGCTGTTGAGCAGGACCCTCCTGTGTGGGTCTAATAGGCACTTTTATGTAGGTCATGAAGTTTCTGCAGACAGTTGGTCTCGGTGGACTTGAGTGCCACTAATGGGACCAAAGCGCCCTGCCGCAGTGGGCCAGCCTATCAGTGCCACCTCCTGCAGGAACCGGTGCACTGGCAGAGCTGTGTGGCCTCAGATAACACGACACAAGACCAGCAAAGATGCTTGAATAGATTCCACATGCCAATTACTTTAGGTACCCACAAGAGCTTTTTTTTGTATTTTTAGAAATATAATATGGC
This sequence comes from Alosa alosa, assembly GCF_017589495.1. NCBI lineage: Eukaryota > Metazoa > Chordata > Actinopteri > Clupeiformes > Clupeidae > Alosa > Alosa alosa. The sequence goes on along the minus strand of NC_063208.1, from coordinate 18,925,502 downwards.
AGATGTTAAAAGCAAAAAATTAAACTTTTAGGAATAATTCTTCATCAAATAATATACCAGAACTAAAACAGTGCCACTACAACACAACTAAAGATGTGTGAAGGCCACAGGAATATGTTTAGCTCCTTTCAACACGCGGCTGTTTTTACATTCAACAGACCCTCTGCTAAAGGTCTTAAGGGTACCTTTGCGATGGACCACCAAACACAGCTGACCTTCTCCTGGCTGTCTGGAAAGGTCGGACAAGAGCCCCTCACCTGTGGAGGCTTTCTCCTTAGGTGTAACAACAGCTCCCCACAATTATATGAATAGTCGAGCGCATTTGTATGCCTTTTGTTTAGTTCTGTTTTGTCTTACTGTCACAGACAAACATGACTGCTTTAGGTATGCTTTGGTATGCTAATACTTGGCTACATTTGTTTACATCACCTTCTGATTCTTTTCAGATCCACTTAAATCACAGCAACATTTTTTTTTTCAAATCCATTTTCATAACTATTAAGCAGCCAAAACACATGCAGAATAATTCATTCACATCTAGGGAATTAAGGTAAATAGACGATAACTATGTATGACCATTAAAAAATAGTAAGATATGTCTTCCAGCCCATAGTCACAGCCACTACATAAATTCACAAAGGGATATGATAATCTATTTGTGTTCTGTAATGGTGTTGACCGAATTAAGCAAAATGCTGTCACTCATCCTTGGAGAGGAGGATTACCAATGACCTTTAGAGCGCTCACATCACATCAGCCATTTTTTGAGCCAGCGACACATCCGAAAAGGCTTTATGCAATGTGCTTTCATATTGACCCACACTGCTTGATGGTCGCTCCAAAAAGAGCATCTGTTCAATCAGCACACCCAATGTTACACAACTATTTGACCCGTCATTTTGTTGACCTCAACAGCTTTTTGGCTAAATGGCTCTCACATTTTTTTTTGTGACTCACACATTTTTTTGTCACATAGAATTTTTGAGGCACTCATGAATAATAAGTGTCTCACCGCTTCAAACCAACAGAGTGATGTTTGAAAAAATGACAGGCTGAATCACGAACATCGCTTAGCACAAGTTCCATGTAGGTTAAAAGCAGAGTTCTGCTAGGGCAGGTCAATATAAAAATTGGCTTAGTGCTGATCGAGTGTCGATAGAAAAGCACTGATAACACCGCATGCCATCATGGGAATGACTGATATAAGCAAACAAAAATCAAACAATGGAAAAACTGGCTGTCATGCAGACCTCAACTGAACATACAGTAGAGATTACTGTTGTAACGTTTGTAGAGGCCGCAATAAGACGTTTAATTGTAATTGCAATTGATTTTCGATAATAAACTGTGCCAACCAGAGGAATAAAAGTGAACAGGTCCATTTTTCAATGGCTTGTATGCATATTCCCAGGTTGAACACATGCACAGACACAAACACACACACACACATGCATAAGGCAAACCACACACACACACACACACACACACACACACACACACACACACACACACACACACACACACACACACAAACACACACACACACACACACACACACACACACAGTTTCATGCTTGACCTCTTATTTAAGATAAGCTCCATCAGTAACAAAAAGCTTCCTCTGTTCAAGTAAAGGACCTTTCCTTACAGGTTGACGTCCAACACGTCTGTCTGTGGATTCCCCACAGACACACACACACATATATCTTGTTGTTTGGTTCTTGAGTGCCAATCAATGGACCATTTGTTACAAGGGGAGGAAACATTGATTCATTGACACGGTTCTCCCATAATGCAATTCAACGGTGGGAAAAGTAAGTGGAATCCCTGATGTGTGTGTGTGTGTGTGTGTGTGTGTGGGGGGGATGGCCACGCATGTGCACAGAGCCTAGCATGCCACATGAGTGGAAGGTAAACACTTCCATTTACTTGTCTGACAGTTGTGGCTTATTGATAGAGCCCGACCCAGCTGTGGCATGACCCACGGTGCGCAGTATGGAGGGTGATAAACGACAGTTGTCTAACGGGAAATATGTTAAGCTGTTGTAAATGTAATTTAGAGGGTGATCTACCCAGCAAGGTAGCCTACCCGTTGCATGCAAATGAAGACCATTAAAGGCAATTTCAGTGACTCTGACTTCTATAATTGGATGCCACCACCGGTGACGATAATTCAGTGAAGTGTCTAAAGTACTTTTTAATGAGTTGAAACACTCAGTTATATGGAGTGCAGCCCCCCCTCCTTTTTTTGAACCCATAAAGAGCAGTTTCACAATATCCTTGGTCGCCAGGTAAGCCTAAAATTGCAGCTCATTATGCTTATTTACAGGGGTCTCTCCTCCGCCATGTGTTTTACATTTAGAACAAAAGCTTTTTTTTCCACTATTGTGCTTTTCAATAAAGCTTAGCATGGGGGCAAATATTCTCAAATCAAAACATGTTATGGCACGTATCTATTGGCTCTTATGCTGTAGTTAAATTGCAAGAATGCAGCCAGGTCTGAATGCGGAAACAGAACATGTAACACACTGTGGAGAAATTCTACAGATATTCCTAAAGCTCTTTACCGGAAAAAGCAATCAAAGCAGTCCTACACAAGGGCCAGAAAGAGATATTATGAGAAGCAGTACTGCAAATCAGAAACAAATGAACAAGAACACATGTACTCACTGCAGCACCAGACAGCTCAGAGACTCTGGGCTCAGACTATGCCTACATGCCGAACAAGACAAGCATGATAACCTGGGGAGGTCGACCTAATATTGCTCCAAACATTGCCGCCATATATTGTAGAGATTCCGATCAGCTACACATTGTGTTTATTGCGGCACTTAACTCCACTCTCAGGAGTGGGGACTTTGAGGCTCTCTTATCGCCTTGTAGCAGTCACAAACAATAATTAAGGTGCCCGCTTCCCAGGGATTGATAAATTCATCGAACTCGAAGCTTGCTCTGTCAGGCCTCTCACATTATGCGAGTGAAGTTCCTCCACACTGCGCTATGTGGCAAGTCTCAGTGCGACAACAGTGACTTTGTTTTCAAAGATCGGTCGTGCCGACCTCTTTTACCTGGCCGCATGTTTGGCATGCTTCACTGAGCTCTCCATCAATGCTGCTGTTACCAGGGACATTTCTGCTAAGCTTTTACTGAGCTCTGAAAAGAAAGTCTTGTAAAATAAAAACATAAATAAATAAATAAATAAAAACCGTGATTACAACTCACTCAGCATGGTCTCCTGTACACCAAGAGGCCTTTTCTTTCAACTGAAAAATGTGAGTGGGACTGATGCTTATCGCTAATGAGGCTGCCAGAATGACCCCGAGCAGATTGCGCCTGCGGGACTCAGTCAAAAAGTTTACCCCCGAAAATATGCCACTCTGAACGCTGAGCCATCTGTACGTTGGGGCTTGGGTCATTGCAGCCCCCTTGGATGCAATGTGTGCTGGAATCCAAACTAACTCCTTTTACCTCAGGTCATGTACGGATCTATGATTTAAAAAGCATTGTTCAATGGACTGAACAATGAGCATCAAGCCTGAAAAGCTTGTGCGGCCTCCACTGCATAAAACAGATTGGTCATATTGTGATGACGACTGTGGGTCATTGACCGCACTCTCTTTCCTCTATGCCTCAGAGGAAAAGCCTATGCTGTGTTCTCTGAGTGCCTGAGCAAACCACCAATAGCTACTGTGTGATCTGTTTTGTGCGTTTTCCTTTTTGGAGTTAGGTGGCTTTGGGACATGGAAACAAACCACTCCACAGAAGGCGTTCATCTGCTTAAATAGATTGGCCACGGTCCATGAGCTAGAAGCTGTCACAAACAGAAATAACAGCAGGGACAATTTCACAGTTTAGCCTCTGGTTTCCTCTTCTGAAGTAACATTGTTAATGTTCAAGCGAATGATGGTTTTGTCACAGTTTAAAATTACATTCTCTGGCTTGCATGCAGGTGCAGAACCGGAAATAAACACGTATACGTTTCATCCATTTTGTGAACTAATTAGCTTGGTTTGCACTTGGCTGTGTCTACTGTGTCAATAAAACAGAGTTTTTAACACATCCTTTGATCTCGACAGGAAAAGCTTAAAAATGCATTTTCAATGAAGTGCTAATTTAAATTAGTCGACTCCTTGTAGTAGCCAGTGACCTGTGGTTTAATAGGCTGCAATAAATGCTCTTGCATCGGTACTGAGCAAGATATTGAAGGCGCCATGATTAAGAATTCTTTGCACTGACACCCGCCTTCATGCTTGGCTGACCGGATGGCCGAGGTTAATACGGAGGGCCTTTAGCACAGCCTGATTTTAAATGTCTCAATTAAATTAAGGCGGGTGACACCCATGTGACCACTGCCGCCAACGAGGCCGGAGTGTAGCTGAACTTTACGCCTCCCAAGCATGACAACGTCCAAAAGAAAGACCATGCAGAACTCTTGCAACATTTTACCTAGGAAACTTACCTCTCATTTATTTCACCCTTTAAAAAGGTCACCGATGGTGGTGGATCACAGGGTCTGAGTCTTTAGCTTTTAAACATTTGTATAATGTGTGGCATCAGCTATAAAAGCATTAAAAAGATATCTTTTGGCCTTAATGCCAGACCATTTGAAAGGTCACATGCAATGCTGTAGCCTACAGCTTCAGTTGTTCAGGTTCAAAAGCGTAAGCCTGCCAAGTAAACAAGAAAATAAGGAAGAGAGCTTTACCATAAGCCGAGTCTGCTGCGGAGTTCTGATTTCGAGTAGTAGCCAACACATCTGTGGGGGGTGAGAATACAGACACTATCAGCTTTCTATTTTGATTATCATTGTGTAACAGAATGCCAATGAACCAAAATGAACCAAAAATAGTCACGCTATATCTCATTAAGCATAAATCAAGACAAAGGATACAATTCCTATATAATGAGCTGTTAACACTAGCAGGTGTTTCAACACAGATGTGGATTCTAAGTTAATTAGCCCCATTAGTATTTCTGGCTAACCCCTTCAGTAACTTCGCACATGCTGGTGGTTCAGGTCGCGTACTGTATTTGATAGCAGTTTTAACTGGCAAACCGGTCCTCTCTGATTCTGGCATTTGTGTTGGGGGGCATCTCCATCAAGGTGAGCCCAGTGTCCTGCACACCATGGATGGAAATGAATGGTGAAAGCAGTGCCTCTGTGAATACTTCATGAGGAGCTCGCTAGCTTGACTAGCAACTTAGCAGACACCGCAGAGATTTGTCTGGCACTGCTAAAATCATCTCAAATACTATGATCAAATGGCAAGCGAAGATCAGAGATCGTAACATAATTACTCTATGCGGGTTCAAACACCTTAACTCTCAAAGAGGAGTCGATTCTCCTCATTATCTGGCTGTGAATAACCTTTTTAACACCCAGAAACACCATGTCAACATATTGCCATGGTAGGGGGCACTTTGTTTGGGTACCTAATGTGACAATCATGGGGTCAGAAAAATAAGAGACAACATTTCAAGGGCAGTTTGAGTTCTTCTCTACCAATCCTTTCAAGCACATCATGGTAAACATTCACCTTTATTGGCTTAAAACACACAACTGCAGTGCACAGCAGAGGTGGCCATAGGAAACATTAAGCCTGCCCAGCAAGAGCTAGGTTACACTCAAGGGCACTTTGACAGGAAGCCAGGGAGGGCCAGGATCAAAGCAGGAACCCTTAGATTGCCAAGCAGCAGCTCGATCACCCTGGGCCAATGCTGCCATTTCACATCAAGTCATTTATCTTCCCCAGGCGTTAGCCATCAGGAAACAAATATGGAGCCCAGTCCGAAGGTGTGGATCGATACTCGAGTCCCAGACCTTGTCATAAAATCAGCTTTGAGGGCCAGGCTGAATCAAACGCTGAGCTGTAATCAACACACACACACTGGGCCGGGGCGTTAGAAGTCCGAGCCCTCGAGGCACTGGTGTAAGGGAGCCAGTGGAATGAGAGGTTCAAGCTGGGATTCTGAGGCATGCTCAGAAGTGCACACCAAAATGAATCGAAAATATCATTTGCAAGGAATTTCTAGAATATCCCGCCCGAAAGTATGAGACATATGACAAAAGCAGCTGCTGCGACAGCCAAACATGCAGTCACTGTAATCTTCCAAATGGAATTTGTCATCATGTTAACAAAGGGAAGGTCTGCACCTGGGCTTTGCTCAGACAGTGTCAGGAAGCTTACTAAGGAGTGAGTGACACCATCCAATTGTTGTGTGGGAATGAGGGTAGACCAATGAGAACACAGATGAGGGGTCAGAGAAGCTTAATTATATTATATTGCAAGCTGCTTTCATCCTGGTTTTGCTGCATGTGTTTTGAGAATGGAAAGGTCAGTTCCACCCTGTTTTCTGATTCACTAGGCTCACCAGGAACACCACCATGTAAACAGCAAAGGCTACGCAATTAGAATAGCAAAGGGTATGTTAGTGATGCAATTTTAATTTTGAATGTGAAATTTTCCAGGCTGCTTTGACATCCCATCCATAGGTAAAATGTTTCCTCTCTGTTTCAGCATCTGAGTGATTAAAACTACAGTGGGACTGTCTATCTACACACCAAGAGGCATGGTAAATACATATCGGACTTATTTCCTCAAGAAACAAATACGCAGTCACTAATCTAATTTCAGGTGTGATTTGTGCTGAATTCCCTTTGCGTTTCCTTGGGGGGAAAAACACACAGTGGGTCTGGCCTGTTTCTATGACAACGATGCAGACTTACTGTGACAGGTGTCGGGGTACTTTGAGTGGTCGCCCTCGATGTCCTGCTCAAATCCAGCCCTGGAGAAGCCAGGAAGAGAGAGAGAGAGAGAGAGAGAGAGAGAGAGAGAGAGAGAAGGTGAGAAGGAGTCTAAAACAAAGGAAGGTTGAGACATCATTTTGGTCACCATTGGATGCCAGTGCTTCGCACACACACTAACTGAGCCCCTTTAAATTGAACATCAGTCATTCATCCCCAAAATGTCGATAGGAAGCTAATATGCCTTTTCCACAAATAGCAGCGCCGCTAACCTGCCAGTCAGCTTCAAGTGAAATAAACAAACACCTTTAGTGAGGCGACACACACGGAGACTGTGGTGGCGGTGCTAGTCCCTGTGGAATGGAAGAGGGGTGAAACAGCGGGAGAAGGGGAAGGGGTGGGGGGTAGAGGAGAGGAAGAGAGAGATGGAGAGAGAGAGAGGGAGAGATATCTGCTGTGCTAGGCCATTAATGAAGTCTGAATCGCATCTGTGGTCCAATTAGAGCCTTGTGTTTGCTCAGGGAAGGGCGGTGGTGGGGAAAGGTTAACCGTAAATCACCCTTCATGGACAGCAAGGCACACGGACAGAGGCTCACCTTATTACAAGTGCATGGTATGGGAAATGAAAACCGGCCTTGAGAGAGTTAGGAAATCGCTATGGATAATCTGACATAGAACCTATAGTGTAAGATCTCAGAGATGTCTCATTTCAGTTGTCCTATGCTTTGTTCTTTGTCTATTTTGCTTTTACAAAAAAATATCTTTCTGTCCCTCACTTTTTAATCAATCCTATCCATTTTAAAATCCCTATCGAGAAAGAAATAACCACTTGAGTGTAAAAAAAACTTCATGTATAAGACACCCTCTAAGTATAGCTTGGAGGAAAAAAAAACTCTTCATCCCTTCACAGTCTCCCAAATTTGTTCTGGCAGACACACTGATGTCTTCCCCATTGGTGCTGCTGGAGAAGCAGAAACAGGTAGTGTGGTGTGTCTCTACGCTGGGGGGTAACCTGGAGGACTGTCGCACCCAATCATTCCGCTACAGCCCTCTCAATTTACCGTGTGGTCCGACCACTGGGTTTTTTTTTCACTTGTTCACTGCACCTTTATCCGCCTCTCGCTCATTCCGCCTCTCGCTCACACACACACACACACACACACACACACACACACACACACACACACACACACTCTCTCTCTCTCCTCCACACTCTTTCAGTGTCACCAGGCATGCACACACACACACACCCTCCCCCATTTTCAATATACTCAGAGGTATGAGGCCAGTGAGGCGGGGCGAGGCTGAGTGTTATTCATTAGACTGACACAAGAGCGCTGTCTTCTCTCTGTCAGTCATGGAGATCGACAAAGACACACTCACGGTCACACACACACACACACGCACGCACACATAAAAACACATGCCCCCCCTCCCCTCACTACACACGCTCTTGCATGCATATATGGCTTATTTCAAATCCTTTTGAGCAGCCACCCAGTTCAACCTCAAAAGCAATACTCCCACATTCATATATCCAGCTTCATGCATATGCAGTGTCAGCACAAGAATCACACAGAAATAACCTCAGCCCCATCTATAAGGGCCATTCAAGTCCTCCACACTTTTCTCCTCTTATGAAACATTCTTCTGGGGAAAATATGCTGGAATCTCTCTCTCTCTCTCTCTCTCTCTCTCTGATCTTTGTGAGCAGCGGCCTGCCCAACTGGTCTGTGTCACTTCACCTCTGGACTAAAGCCCCTCACGCGTCCTGGCAGCAAAACTAAACACCCCATCTGTTCCTCCGGCACAAGCTCTAAGCTGACGTCTTCCACATGACGTGCTTCCCTGCGTGTCCAGAAATGTGCAGAAGGGGCGCTTTGCTAAACTCACCTCCTCTGACTCCTCTGGCTCCTCCGCAATTTCATTGCGGTGGCCGCAGCGGAGCGGCCTCCCCCCAGGATGCATGCTAAAGGTGTATAGATGAAGTGACCTTTCCAACGACTGTATCTTGTTTGTTATGCTGCACTGTTTAGCGTGCACAGCTGGAGAATTGTAATTGCGGCGTGGGTCAAGGTGACCGTCATTATCTGCACTCTGTTCTGTTTGCGGTAACTCCTCATACCATGGAGGTTTGAGGCTGAGGGAGGGTGGGGGGATCTAGATAACGCTCATGATGAACTGAGAGCAACCACGGGAACAACAAACTCGAAAAAAAACAACAAAAGTCTAAAGAGATTTCACAGTCAAAGTCTGAGACAAAACTAGGGTTTGTATTTGCATTTCAGGCAGATGAAGGAGGGGAAATAGAAGATAGGAAAGGGAGGAAAGAGGGAGTAAGCCATAGAGTAGGCAGTCATGCAAAGAGTACAAGGCCAAGGTTGGGGGAGAGTAAGACTGTGGCTCCATATGACTCCATATAAATGTGCATTACTTTCTGTGTGTCTGGAAAATAGAGGAACAGAAAGAGTGTGAGAGAGAGAGAGAGAGAGGCAGATAGGCTGGAGACCTCTTGGAAGAAGAGCACACAGTGGTAGACATATTGGCTGTTGGCTCTTGTAAGGTTGCTAGTTGACAGAAAGACCCCGTGATCAATAATCTTATGTGTCCACCGCCTACAAGAGCAGATCAATCATTTATGGTTGGCTGGCCGATCAATGATACAGCTCCAACCCATTCACACTAAAGTCATGCATTGTCGCTGTGAAATGAATGTAGTCTGAAGGTGTGGCTCTGCTCTCTGCTTGCGGATGCACCCAAGGACCAAGTTAATGCTCTTTAAAATCCTAGCACAACTCCAACTATACATTCTCATAAATACATACAGTATGACTGTAGGCTATCATTTCATACATACAGCAGATTGGACTGTTTGATTTCTGAGACTCAGACACTACTGAGTGCTTGAGAGTGCTTGGTACATAATGCACAGTGTATTGTGTGTTTATCTTAGTTTGTTACAGTGCATTATATTCAAAATCTGTTAAAGTAGCACTTTATTTCAGCTACCTTTTTATTATTATATTATTATATTCAATTATCTTATTCAGGTAAAGGTTGTGTATTAAGAGCCACAGCTGATCCCCTCTCTTTATTGAAAAATAAGATAAGGATAATAACTCAAATTCATTCATTCTGAAAACTGATGTGCTATTGAAAGTCTAAACAGGCCTGTTTCAGATTAAGATCAATGTGTTTACAGAAGAGTTTCCATCAGAATTCAAATAAATCGTTCTGTAATCCTAGACTCATCATACAGGATTTGTCAGGATTAAAGCTATCATAAAATTACCCCCCCACACCACTCACCCCTTTCAATTGTTTTCAAATAAAATGACAAGTGAATAAAATCCTAATGAAAATGAATATGACAAACCAATGACAATGCATCAGATAGGTGAACCAAAATGAAAAATGAAACCTGGATTTACCTAGATTGCTTCTATAAACACATTGGAGAACCCCAGGGAAGGCTTCACCAAAACAGACAGCTGCTCAGACACTAATCAGCATCTATTCTGTGAGGCAACCTCAAATGTCTCCAGGGTAAACAGTGGTAAACAGTGCAGGCAGTTTGACGTGCCTGTTCACTGTGACAGGAAGTGAGGTCACACTTACTTAAAGCCAGGCGTCACACTGGCACAGCTCCCCGTCTTCAGCCAAACGCAGTAGGGGTCCTGGGAGGCCAGACAGCTCCTGAGAAAACAGGATAGACAGCGAGGAAGACAGAGAGAGAGAGAGAGAGAGAGAGAGAGAGAGAGAGAAAGGTGAGGGGACATCTGGAGAGAGGGGCCGTGCTTGGGAGGTTGGTAGCCCGCCACTGTGGTCTATTCAAATGCTCAGTCAGCTCAGTTTGTTGGGTGTGTGGTGAGCCAGGAGTCTGACCACCTGGCCAAGTGTGTGTGCGTGTGTGTGTGTGTGTGTCTGGGGATATGCACGTGTGTGTGTGTGTGAGTGTGTCTTTGGGGATGTACATGTGTGTGTGTGTGTGTGCGCTGCTGGAGTGTGTGTGTGTGTGTGTGTGTGTGTTCCTGCTTGCATGCGTGAGATAAAACATGATGTATGCTTTGGGGACCTCGTCTGAGTGTTTCCACCCAGCTCCTGTAAACGCACCCCTGGGACCTGAGAATCCATTTTATACGGCTCCATATCTCTTCACAATAGGCAGCCGAGGGTATAACGACAATAACGTATGGGCACATGTATTTCTTGGCGCACGACACGGGAAACGAAGAAAAAAGAGCGAGCTAGCGAGCTAGTCCCTTGTCTTTCTCCTCCGCCTACCACTCTTTCCTCCAGCTTACCTTGACAGCTCGTCTGGGACACAGACAACAGAGACCTCTCGGCAAGAGAGCCTGTCACGCTGCTGTCTGTCGAGTGACTTCCTGTCTACATCTTCAGATGTCATTTAAAGCTATTTCTTCTCGACTGCCAACCTCCTACACCCCCCTCAAGAATCACACACACACACACACACACACACACACACATATATATATACATGCACACAGACAAACACACTTGCCCCCACCCACACATCTTGCCTTTTCCAGCAGGAAGGTTCTTGGAAGCTCTATGTGGCTTTTAAGAAAGTTCACAACGAGCACATCATAAATAAACTTTCCCTACCCACTCTTGTTTTGAGAGATTTTAAAAAAGCAGTTTTACTGGAAGCTGTAGTGAGTGACAGAATATAATAGTCACAAAGTAATATTCAAATGAAATCTGACTGAGCCACATAAACCACTGTTTCTTAATAGATGACAAAGTAGTGTTCTAAATGACAAAGTGTTTGCCATCTTGATTGTCAAAGTTCTTACACAGAGAAACAGAACATTGTTATGATTATGTTTATAAAGCCAAATATCATAATGACAAATAAAAATATACATAAATATAAATACAGATTTTGGGCTCTTCAGGGGTTTGTTTACCCATGGAACCTTCATTTATTTAAAAGTGCACAAACAGGAGCAGTCATTTCATGGACTTTTTTCATGGAGTTCCATACCTCTTGCAGGTGCCGTAGTTCCTGCAGCGGCTGAGGGGTACTCGGATGACACAGGTGGAGAAGGCCACGAACAGGGCGTGGTGCTCCTTATCCAGCTCAAGCCCCAGGACCCTCCTGTCGTCCCCTTGGACATCACATCTGGACAGACAGGATTCACAAAGAGCGTAAATACTTCACGAAACAGGCAAGCACTGCGTCACAGACGGACAGACTGAGATTCCTTCCTCTACAGGCTAGTTATTCCTTTTTTTAGGCTATATGTTGTGACCTTTTAGCCTTTATTTGACAGAGCAGTGAAAAGTTGACAGGAAATGAGTTGAAGAGAGAAATGGGTTCGGAAAATGACGTCGAACTTGGCCAGATTCGAACTTGGAGCCCCGTGGGGACTGAGAACTGTGTGGTGGACAGTACAGCTGTGCTACGACTTTACCCTGGCGCAACCTCAAGCCACAAGCTCAGGTGTGAAAACTCACTTGGAGGGGTTATACACATCAATGTCCTCCAGGAGTGTGGAGCCAGAGGTGGCATTGGGGTCGGTGCTCGCTAAGACCTTGAGAACGTGTCCGTCCTCGGAGGCGAGGAACAGCACGGTGCGGTTCTTATAAGGCCCAGCAGATGTGTCCACCGCCATCTGGGTCAACTTGTACCTGCAAAGATGAAGACATTCTCAGATTGTAAAAACTATATTCATAGTGCTAAAAGACACATATACAATATATCTATAACACAATCATTATGCATACCGTATGCATGAAATATACATAATATTATATATTCCCACTCTAAGTCAGATGTAAAATTCCATGAATTTTCCCTGAAAAAAAAAAAAAAACTGAATTTACATGACCTACTATAGAATGAATCGTAGAATATACTGAACAAAGATTTCAGAGTAGCCACGTAGCATTCAAGAATCTAAAAAGCTAATTACCAGATATGCATCAATTCTGCGTGGACATATATTTGCATTCATGTATTTTGGCAAGTCAATTTTAAACTGCTACAACAAAATCCCCTGATATTCCATGACTTTGCCCCACAAATGATAAAATCCCATGACTTTCCATGTCTGGAATAGACCATCAAATGTCCATGTAATTCCAGAAATCCCATGACCCGTGGGATCCCTGCAATATTAAATATTAAATATTGCTCTACAAATAATGACAACAAACATAGCTAATGCAAACATAGCTATTATTAACCTAGATGTACCGCATAGCGGTACAAAATATGACCGCCGCTCAGTCCTGTACATCTGTTCGGGCAAAAATAAATCACACTTCAATTTGTCTCCATATTTTACCCATCCCCCACTTTTTGAAACTTTTTTTGTATGCTTGTTTGGCATGCCTGAGTGTGTGTGTGTGGCTGCACAGAAAGTAGCCTACTGGTGCTGAAAAGGTGAATAGATTGTAGAATAGCCAAAGAAGATGTAGCATTGTTATAAAACCTTTAAAATCTCTAAACAATCACAAGTAGGGCAGTTCATCACAGTTCATCCATTGCAACTGGATTGATGAAAGGTCACTTACACCTGTAGGCTACATTGTATTTGGGAAAAGCAAAAAGGTATCAGCATAATGTTATTTATTTATTTATTTATTTTTATGTATTTATAAACAAAAAACATCTCTGTCAGTTCCATGCCGCCAACAGCTATCAAAAAACAAAGGTCATTTTGGATGGATGGATTTTTTGTTAATGTTTTTCTTCTACATAAGATTTTAGTCATCTTTAGTTCATGTAATACTTTATTGTCAATGCACAAATTAAGTAACAGTAGTCTGAAACGTTATTGTTAATGCACAAATTAAGTAACAGTAGCCTAGTCTGAAACGAAATGCTGTTTTACATCTAACCAGTGGTGCAAATAACTGACATGTCCAAATGGGCCTTGATGAAATGCGCCGCTAGGACTGTTCATACACATTTTAACGGGCCAAAGTTGAAGAGCTTTTGTCCGCTATTGTTCGGGGTAAATATAGGCTGATTCATGTTCCCTTGCATTGTGTAACTGAGGTCCATGGCTAGTCTGGCTTTCATCAGACCAAGCAATCAAAATTTAAGAAATCAAAATAAATAGCGGAGCAGATCAGGCTGGGTTCACCCAGCCTAGTCCATAGGCAACTGATATTGTTTAATTTTTCCGATTGAGATATACACGCTCTGGCTATTCTAAATGCAAAATGCATCAGGGAGTTATGACAAAACGGTAACTAACAAACTAGATCCTAATAGAAAGCTGTTAGCTTCCCTAAGCTACAAGTAGGATTATAAGGTAGGCCTATTTACAACATAAATTGTCAATAGGCTATGCTGGCTATTAATAAATAAAATCTCCTTTGGAAACCAATGGTTTACTTTACACAGTTTCAAGGACTTAAACTGTCATATCGTGGCGAAAAGTTGTAATAACATTCATGCAGCTCCATGAGTCAAGGAGCGCCAATGAAGTAGCCACTTCTAAATGGGACCCACTACACAGTAGCTTAAGGTGTGTTGCTAAAACAGCCATAATGAAATGAAGGTGTCATTGTTTGATACTTTACACACATCGCTTTTTAATTTCACAGACTACAACTACCAAGCTGTAATCAAAGCACATCGATTCCCCTCTCACACCCTGCACGACTTAAAAACAAAATAAACAGGCGCCTCAGTCTCACGCATGTATAGGCAAAACTGTATCAGACCGGTGTAACTTTGGTAAATCTTCCATTGCACAGAATGATTTTGTAGCACGCAATAAATGACAGTCGAAAGATACAAACAGTGCTGCTATCAATTTGCTTTATATAACCAAGATTTATAGTTTTCTACAAATGCAATCAATCAAATGCCTCCATCACCAACCAACGCTTAACGGTAACATTACCTAGGTCCTTATTTATATTACAAGATTAATGTACCCTTAGTAAAACCAAGCATGTCCGATAAACATCCCTCAGATTTATTTCATTGCAAGAAGAAATGGGAATTACACTTCATGTGAACATCGTCCTATCCTTATTAGATGTTCTGCTGCGGAAAATTACAGTCCTTGTAGGAAGCGCCCATTGTTTTTTCCAACCCACTTTTAACTTCCAACAAAATTACGCCTCACTGCAACGATGTGCGCCATCTAGTGGACAAACGACTACTTATCGCCAATACTGAAAAATGCAGCCATGATAAAGATGATGAAATTTATTTTGGCTTTCTTCCCCGGGACTAATTGAAATTTTTTCCGTGAAGTCTAGTGGGGCTACATACCCACCAAATTTCATGTACCCCGTGATTCGGGTGTCCCCGGTATCAATGACCAAAAATTCAGGGAGTAGATGACGGAAAAATTTTGAATTGTGTGCATGTGTGCGTGTACAAATTTATGTTTATGTGTGTGTGGGTGTGTGTGTGTGTGTGTATGTGTGTGCTTGTGTGTTTGCCTGCGTATGTGTGTTTGTGCATGTGCATGCATGCGCACATATGTCTACTGTGTGAGTATGTGTCATAACGTGATGATTACTGTAAATGTATGTGTGTGCGCGGTGTATCTGTTTATGCACATGTGTGCACATGGAATGGGTTAACATGACCCTGGAGGCAAACATACTGAAAAATTGGTCATCCTAGGCCCTACAGTTCTCAAGATATTCACAGAGAACTGTGTCTGCCCCCTCCTCCTTCGGGGGTCCAGTCCAGCTGGGGCTACAGATCAAAACTAAGAATGACGGTTCCATGCTATCCATGTGGGGGTACATGCCCACCAAGTTTTGTGTACCCGGTCTTCAGTGTCCCGTAATCATTGACGGAAATTTGGGCATGCTAAAAAGAAAAAATCAAAAAAAAATCTGACTAAACCTATATGACCGCCGCCGCGCCGGGCGTCCATAATAAGGAGACTCTTTTCAAAGATCTAAGAGAGGCTTAAGTGAGGATGCAGTCTAAAAGGGTGCAATGCCAGGAGTACTGCAGTGCCAGGAAAACCGCTCTCTCTACCATGACATCAGACAACAGCTGAGCCCTACTATAGTTACTCCACAGAGAATACTATGCTCACCTGACCTCCCTAGGACAGGAGCAACAGGAGCAGAGGTAGGCCTGGTGACGAGATATGTGTGTGTGTGTGTGTGTGTGTGTGTGTGTGTAGGGGCATTGGCGAGAGATAAAAGAGAAGTGGACTGGTAGGAGTTACTAGGCAGGGGACAGGTAGCAGGTGTGTAGGTGTGTATGTGCATGACACAGAGAGAGAGAGAGAGAGAGAGAGAGAGAGAGAGAGAGAGAGAGAGAGAGAGAGAGATCTGTGTGTGTGTGTGTGTGTGTGTGTGTGTGTGTGTGTGTGTGGGTATGTGTAGGGGTGGTGGCGAGAGATAAAAGAGTGGACTGGTAGGAGTTACTGTGCAGGGGACAGGTAGCAGGTGTGTATGTCTGTATGTGCATAACAGAGAGAGAGAGAGAGAGAGATCTGTGTGTGTGTGTGTGTGTGTGTGTTAGTGTGTGTGTGTGGTGAGAGAGTGAGAGAGAGGTCACGGCTACCTGCTGGCGGAGCGGACGAAGAGTGGCCGCTCACCCACCGAGGGCACGGCCTCGTCCATCAGCGGGTAAGACTTGATGAAGGTCAGCATGTCGTCGGGGAAGCTGGTGGACGAGGTGTAGGCGGCCGCAGGGCCGTCTCCCGCACATGAGCCAGGCCTGGGCGGACAAGCAGGAAATGAGGTCATCGCATGATGTCAGAGGCAAAATGAAAAATGCAACGGCACCACGTGGAACAAACATATTAGTTGCCTTGAATACTCTCCAGGAATAATATTAGTCCTATCATATATACGTGGCAAGTTGGACACATTCAGATTAAGGAAAAGCAACATATCAACCTATGAGTGAATTACTTTATATGACAATAAAATAGCTTAGGGTTAAGTGATCTTTAATCACTTTATTATTCCAAAAAAAGTGTTCAATAGTACATCTATTTGTTGTACTGGCAGCACATATCTAGAGCCTAATGAAGTTATGTTCATCATAAGTCAAGTAATATTCATTTTGGAAAGAGACATAAATCTATACAATCTAATCTGTTAAAGAGAAAAACGGCAAAACAAAAGCAGTGCCAGAATTGCATTGTCTGATGTTTAAAATTCTCTGTGTGCGCTCTTCACAAATGAATCTCGATAAGGATGACACAGAAGCTGTCTGCATGCTGTTCTCAATTACAATCTCTCAATCAGCAATTACCAATGGTCAAAGAATGGAGCGTACAAGATTAATCACTGTAATTTAATGTTGACGGCCTAAATAATGACAGCTCAATTAGCCTCGGGAGGCCGCGGTTCAGCTCCGTCTCGACGCATTTAAAGCTCTGCGGACACCAGGACAGGATCTGACCACTATTGTTTTTAGCCTGCAGCCTGCTGGACAGGGCATTCACATTCAATTACTTTGCAGACACTTACAAACAAGGAGGGTATATATTTTGACAACAAGCGATGCTCCCTGGTAATCAAGCTAATTCTCCCTGTGTCACTTGGGTCTTGTTTGAACCGACAGTCTTGTGTCCTCCTTACACAAAAGCAAAAATATATTTACATATAGTTGCTGAAGTGCCCTTGCTCTGCTTTTATGTGATCACCCAAGCGATTAACATAGCACTGAATAATGTACTCGATGTAGGTGGGTGTAGGGTGTAGGTGTATAAAGGAATAAACGTTTGACACTCCCGAATGTACCCTTAGGCTAATTTAAACCAGAGTATGTAATTCCCAAGTTCCTCTCAAGGGGACTGAAGTCTCATTCCTCGATGTTAGCGAATTAACAGTGAACTCAAGTGACACCTCATAACAGCATGACTGAAATGATGAGCATTAAACCGACAACTCAGGCTATTAAGCTTCTCTTTTGTCATATAATGTGCTCTAAGAGAGAGAGAGAGAGGTGCTATGCAAACACTTCCTCATTAGCGGTTTAGCCTCACACATCACTGAGGTAGCTGAAATTTTAAATAATATCTGACAAAGAGATGAGAACAAAAGCCCTTAAGATGTTCAATTTTAAAAAATATTGTCTACATGGCTTCTCGAGTACTTTATGACAGGAGAGAACAAGCTTTTCTCTTGGAAAAGAACATTATGTGCTACACTTTTCAGTGCTTTATTTCCCCCCTGGGCACTGATTTTGGCAGGGGCCTCGTACCTGGGTTTGGGCACCTGTTCCTCGGCCACTGGTGTCCAGGCTGACTCGCTGGTCTTCTGCTCCTTGAACTTCCCATTAAAGGTCCTCTCGATGTCGTCCATGTAGAATGCACAAACAGCTGAGCCGGGTATACTGCAAGGGATAATGAACTTGTCAGATGGCTGATCTACACGGCTCTCTGTGTCTGTAGGCTTCATATTCATGCACTGTGCATCGCATATAGCCAGCATCCTCCATGAACTACAATGTGTGACAGAATAGAATACTATCTTCATTTCCAACAGAGCGTAAAACTGACTGTCAGTTAATGTCTATGTGTGTGTGTACATATGAGTGTTATTTTTGTGTGTGTGTGTGTGTGTGTGTGTGGTTCACTCACCTGTTCATCTGTGTGGTGAAGACGCCGATGACGGCTGGCCGCTGGTTGATCTGCAGCACGTTGCTCAGTGACTGCATGACGTCGAAGTAGAAGAAGGAGTCCCCGGGCAGCGAGCAGTTGAGCCGCGCCTTCAGGAAGGACGTCCAGTAGCGGTCTAGCACCCGTGGTGAGCCACCGCCGTCGTTCTTACACACGCGTGCCACCCGCGAGAACACCACCTGAATACATACCACAGAGGATAGAGACAGAGAGACGGAGAGAGAGAGGGATAAACAGATGAATGAGAACATGGAAAGAAAGTAAGCTAATAGGGAGGCACAAACACATATTGTGTGTATGTGTGTGTGTATGAGAGAGAGAGAGAGAGAGAGAGATGGAGGCACAAACACATATTCTGTGTGTGTGTGTGTGTGCGCTTGCGTGCGTACGTGCATATGTGTGTGTGCACACGTGTATGTGTGTGTGTGTGTGTGTGTGTGTGTGTGTGTGTGTGTGTGTGCGCGTGCGTGTGTAAGTGCGTGCGTGTGTGTGCATGCATGTGCTTGCGTGCGTCCGTGCATATGTGTGTGTGCACACGTGTATGTGTGTGTGTGTGTGTGCATGTGTGTGCGTGTGGACCAAGAGGGAGACAGAGAGGGGCAAGAGAGAGAGGAAGAGACAGACTGAGAGGACAAGAGTTAAAAGGAGACAACAAGAGTGAAGACAAGGAGACAACCATGGAGTGAGTGGGTAGACAAATGAAAGGTGAAGAGAGGGGAGTGACAGTGACAGTTCAGATCTGTTCTCATGACTCAGTGCGGCAGACAGACACAGAGCTGCCAGTGCCAAGGTCAGACGGAAGCTACCCCCCCCCCCCCCCAAAAAAAATAAAAATAACGCCAACCGAGTACAGTGTGTCCGTCCCGACAAACAGCCTTCTCAATGATTAACTATCGATACGTCTCGGCACGGACAGGTGATGTTGTTGTTCTGACGTGTGTTGTGCCGGCGTGAATGTGGCGGCGGAGGCCTGAGCCTCCATCATTAATCCTGTTCCTCTGGTCGGCGAGCTGCCTCCGCACGTCAGGCTCATTTAACAGCCTGCTCCGTCTGGCAGAACGAACTTCCGATAAACCCCCTTCTGAAGTGGCCTTCTGCTTTGTTTAGGAAGCAGCAGCTGTGCAGATAGCATTGATGAGGTGCACTATTCGAGATGAGGTGCGTTCTTCAAGGATGGACATTATGTGCAGAGTGTCTGCCGCTGTTGTTGTTTTTTTCATGTAGTTTGCGTACTGTTTGGCTTTTTTGAAAGGGCAATAGTTTTTTTTATTCTTTTTTTTCACATGCCACAGATCTGTGAAAGGCAATGTCTTTGTCATATGTCATATCTTTATTCATTTTTTTTCCCCTCTCGTGCTCACCTTGCCAAGGGAGGTGTACTCCACTGCGATCTCGCTGAAGAAGAAGTAAACATAGTTGCCATACTCAATGGCATGGAGGAAGCGAGGTTCTGGGGGACAGCAAAAGAAACACAGGTCAGAATAAGTACCTTGAGTTTCACTAGTTTACTGTTTCAATGTTAGTGAGATCATGTGTTGTGCAATGAGCACAGCAGGGGCATCAGGTGCACTGGGGTCACAGTAATGTTCAATTTTTCAATTCAATCGTTGTGACAATACCAATTCAATTAAAATGCCAGAACAAACACAATTATGCTGCAGTGCATTAAATTAGACTGAATGAAACTGTACTGAATTGAATTGCATGAGTTCGTATTGAAATATATTTATCTGTTCATGATTGAAAGGACTGTTGAGGACTACCCACCTCGGAGCCACTTGGAATCGTACTTGACCGTTCGGAGGACCGGACTGCCCTCTCCTCCAAGACTGCGGTAGATGACCGCGTCGCTGGCCAGAAAGTCAGTCATGGTGGCTGAGTAGAAGTTCCCCCCTGAGCGTGTGACGAGGAACAGCAGGTTGGTTAGAGAAACATGATGGATTAACGCCGCCCACAGTCACACACAGGAAAACAAACAAGCAAGCCGCCCAAAACAAACAAACAAACAAACAAAAATGACCGAAATATTTGCAGCACATGATAAACAAGGATAGATTTTCCACTGACAAAAAAACAAAATGTGAACAGCATCTGCTTTATCGGGACAGGCAGAGTTGGGTTTGAGTTTGATTGTTATAACACCCCTTGGCTAAAGAGCCCTGGCCAACGGGGCTGCAAAAAAGCCCACCTGCAAAAATGCCCACGTTGGACTGGTGGGACTCGAACGGGCAGCGGGCCTGACCCACCAGCTCCTCTCCCACCTGCTCCAGAGTGTCCATCTGCAGGGAGAGATAAACGTTACACAGAGAGACTGGTACAACAGCTCACACGCAAACAACACACAAAAATCTTCAGCTGCGACAGACTTGTCCACACATCATTTCAGACCACTCAGACCTCCATACTGACACAACATATTTGAATATATGCATAACATCACACCAGAAAAAAAGCAAAACTGCCCTTTTTTTGACTGGGCAGTTACTATACGAGTTTGTGAAGTGCCTTAGACAGTAGAAATTGTTATTGGCACTATATAATCAAATAACATTTCATTTAACTGAAAATGTAATTATTTGAAAAGCTGCTGGTCGGTTAACAAATGATCTCTTTGATCATTAGTAGCCATGACAACCACTTTGAACCCCCCCAACCCTAACTTAACTTGATGATACCCTTACATTATTAAGAATAAAGGTCATATTTGTTCAATCCAATCCAATATCCTTTTCAAACTGCTGTCAAAAATGGAGGTAAGGACTATTGATAGGCTGTTTGTATAATTCACTAGTAAAATGCAAAATGGCTCGACAAATGCAAAAAAGCTTTGAGGATTTTCAGGAACTGTGGTTGTAAAATGAGTCTCCATGCCACTTCAATTAAATGAACACCTTGAATGGAAACACTAAATCTTTTATAAGGCCAACATGTGAAATGTCTCTATGCTTTACCACACATTTATTCCTGAACAAATACTCTCTAGCTCCCAGTGCTTTTATCAGCAGTTCACTATCTGAAACCTTTAAAGGGCATTGCAACTGGAGCCTGTGAAAAGCTCTGAATGCTTGAGTATGCCGCATATGAGTGCAGCGCGCAGACCCGTTAAGATCGTTTGCAGCAGAGTCCATTTGATATTGCAGACACGGGCGCGCTTGATCCCCTGCCTGGACGCCTATAAATCACCTGCCACCGCACCTTCATCCCCAGGGACGGGATCTGCGTGTGACTAAAGAGGCGCTTTGACTCTGCTTTTTTTGTCATGCAGCCATGCGCTTCCTGTAGTATACACACACACACACACACACACACACACACACACACACACACACACACACACACACACACACACACACACACACACACACACACACACACACAAATACATGCATCTAGACACAGAATACATATGCACACATACAGTATACACACACACTCACACATACATACACACACCTAGACACTGACAAATAGCAACACACCCACACCCACTCCTAGACACAGATGTGACTGTATATAAATGAGCACACACACAGGCCCAGAAACACACCTTGACAGGCGCACACACATGGCCACACACACCCACACAAGCACAGAAAACACCTTGATAGATGCACACAGCCACAAACAAACACACACATACACACACAGCCACAAACACACACACATGCACACCGCCACAAACACACACATGGCCACAAACACACACACACACATGGCCACAAACACACACACACACACGTGAATACACCAGCTAGCTGCAGTGAAAACAACATCTGGTCAGGCAGCGCGGCTCTCCCACTGCTGTGGAGTGGCTCTAATCACCCCCCGTTTCTCCAGCAGGGAGGCAGGGATGGGATGACATTCTCCATCCCTCAATGCCAGCTCGGGCCTTTTTATTCTCCCTTTCAACCTCCTTTCTTAAGGTGAACGCGTGCGAGGGAGGAGGAGGAGGAGTTGGAAAGGACATTTCATTTTATCACACATCCATAGCACTGTGACACTACAGACTGTAGCCTATAGCACTATCCATGCACACAGACACAGATACACACACACACACACACACACATACACGCACACCATGTAGCTACCTTGTAATTGCGACAGCCGGGGTTGAAGGCATTGGTGCCGCATGCAAACAAAGTCTCGTCGTTCCGGGGCACCAAGACTTTGATGTAATTATAGCACTCGTCCTGGAGGGGGAAAAAAAGAGAGAAGAGAGTCACACAAATGGCATTCTGTGTGCGGATCCCCTGCATACCTAATCTAATTTTTCTTGAGAGAGCCATTGTGCCATTTCTGACTGCATACTCTCATGCTAGGCTCTGGTACCACATGGTTACCACCGTACCACACAGGGCAGAAGCATTGGGGGGAAAAGAAGAATTGAATATGTTCCTTCTCTATAGCCCGTTTCACATACATAATTCATTGGCTGCCTGAGAAACTCGTGAGCGCAAGGACAAACAGGCAAACACAGGCCCATATTTAAATAACGTTGGCAAGCAGTGGCACGTCCGATCGAGGCGTTGAAGGTGGCGGAAGGTCATAGGGTAGACTCACGCTGTTTCTCCCGCGCACCGCACACATCTTCACATCCTTCGACCTCCATGTCAGCTGCTGCACGAGGTAGACAAGTGATGCAAGAATGCACAAAGGCAAATGTATTACATAGAAAACAATGCAAGGACAAGATAGGCACGGTTCAATAATAGAGATATGTACATACAGAAGATATACTGTATGTACATTCCAATATAACATGATCTACATCTATGGATATACTACTGCATCTAATCTTACAAGTCTACATTCCATGCAAAGTAAGCTGATTGATCATCAGTCACAGTGTATTTGCAAGGCATATATCAGCTTTTCTTTTCATTACTTTGGGCTTTCTATAAATCCAGAGGCTGACTCAAAACAACAACTGAAAATATGTGGTTTGTGTGCTAGAGCTATCAGAGAGAGAGAGAGAGAGAGAGAGAGAGAGAGAGAGAGAGAGAGAGAGAGAAAAAGAGCGGGATTTGACCAGGTGTTGCTGACTCACCTGCTGAGGGACGATCTGCTCTGTGGTGGTGGTGAGGTTCACTGCAAAAACATGGTCTCTGGAGGAGGAGAAAAAGGGGGGAGGACATGAAGGTTTCAGTTTTAGGCCGACTTTTTCCCTCTTTGCGTCACCTTCAACGAAGTGAGTGGTGATGTCGTTCATTTTTCTTCTTTTAACCAGCACAATGAATCACTGTAATTGTCTGAGTGACACCTTCCCATGACCTGCAGCTATGAGTAAATGACTAGTCATCTAGATATATTTGTAGTTTTAGGCGAGCAGAGATGAGTTTTAAAACTCCATTCACTCAGCATCACTGCCCATATGCTCATGGTAAGGCTACTGCATGCCCACTGGCTGACCTGGCTGCGATGTAGAGCATGTGGTTAATGCGCAGCATCCGCTGGAAGTCCAGGCCCAGTCGCACTGTATTGTTATCCGAGGTCAGCCCCTGGAAGCCTGGGTAGAGGTAGGACTCTGCAAGGGAACAAAACATGGCACTTCAGACTGGGCATCCCACAATCCCGCTGTCTTCTGTTGGCTTGTCAGCTTTTATTTTCTTTCTTTTTTTTCGACAGGCAATATTTTTGCAAACTCTCTCTCTCTCTCTCTCTCTCTCCTCTCCCCCTCTCCCCCTCTCCCCCCCTCTCCCTCTCCTTATCAGATACATATCCAAAATAAAGAGAGAGTCTGACAACAACAAGCATAGAGAGATTGGGAGAAGTTAGTCCAAACACATTCCTTTCCTTTCACATCAACAAGCTGTGCTGAGCGGCAGAAAGATGTGAAGGCCAGATTGTCGAGGAGTCTCAAAACAACCCTGACTTCTGCAGACCCAGATGGAGAGGGAGGAGAGGTGCACAGAGCACTAACAGGGGTTTTAACTGTGGGAACTTCAAACATTAAAGTATAATTTATCATATACTGTTCAGAATTGTTACAAATGACTTTGCTTTGTATCAGTGCTTGGGTTGGGTACTCATTAGAGTTTGGAATTCAAACTTAAGTTTGCTGTTTCAAGTACGGTTTCTCAACTAGCTAGATAAATGTCTCCCCCTTTCTCGCATAGCTATGGGATGTTGCCTCCCTGATGCAAGCCTCAAAATCCTGTGCCCACAGTTGAAATCACATTTTTCATGTTAGCGCAAAAGCCCTTGTCACCTGAGGATGGTTTATGTTTTTCTACACTTCAATAGGCATAAGGTTGTTTGTTTCTCTCCCCTTCTTTCATGCTTGTTTTCATTTTTATTTTTTTGTTGTCTACTCCAAAACGTGTTACATGATTAACTTTATTATTAAACAATCCATTTGTTGAGGATAATTAAAAGGAGCAATAACTCACAACTCGCATTACACTTGTTGTGAAATGATTTAATAATATGTTTCAATTCATGTTCAATTATTTAAACATCAGTGAAATATAATCTCATGATCTGTGTGAACAGAGGCTGATAGTTTGCCTAAATGTCTGTGGTCAACCGTAAACAATTAGAAAATAAATAAGTAAGTAAGTGAGTGAAAACAAAACTTAAACTGAACTGTGTGTGTATGTGTGTATGTATGTAGGTGTGTTTGTGTGTATGTAGGAGTGTGTGTGGGCATGTAACATAATACTAAGCAAAACTGAATGCCAATATATATATGTGTGTGTGTGTGTGTGTGTGTGTGTGTGTGTGTGTGTGTGCTTACGTCTGCAACCTGCTTTATTTGTCCCTAAGCTAAGGAGATAAAGATTTCTTTCTTTTTTTAAAAAAAGGATGCAGCCTCCTCTCCGCTCCTGCTTAAACGACTTAGGGAAAGTACACACCGAATAATCACCACAGGCTTCGCTCCGCTGCCACAGCGGCAGCAATTTAGAGCCGTGCAAAGACGCAGCGTCATCATATTCACTGTTTGGCTAATTAAATGATACAGTGCGGAAGGGCAACAGGGAGAGGTTTAGCAGGGGGAAATAGATAGCAAGGTGTCTGAGTTGTGCTCGGATTGGACTAGACACTTAAGTGAATGTCATGTTTATTTTTCTTATCAGACGAAGGTCCAGAGGCTTGCTCAAAATGAACTGAACTCAAGAATTGGTCCCTAGACCATAGTTTGATGGTGCATTTCAAACACCAAGGGGCCTGAAGAGTTAAGAGCAAAGAGAGAAGCCAGCAATAAGTGCTTTCAAGGCTCTTATGATGGTCTCTGCCTCTGTGTACTGTGAACTTGTTTTCTGTGATGCACAGTGTGATTAAATGAAACGCAAGTGATGTAGTCCACAAAGCAGTTAGGAATGCGGCCTATAAATCAGCTGGGCTTACGTTTTATGTCAATACTGGATGGCATTTGTTTTTGCTGGTGCATTTTTTAAAATGTCTATATGCTGTAAATGAGTTTGCATATGTCCCACGGAGTGCGAGTATGTATGTGTACATGTGTTTATGTGTTTGTGTGTATGTGTGTATGTTTCACTGTGTGTATTGTGTGCGACGTGGCATGCGGAGGGTGTGAGTGTGAGATGCCGAAAGTGGATTAGCCCACAGCTCACTCCTCTGCTCGCACGTTCTTGCATGAAGGGTCCCTAATCCCTCCTGGAGCTCAAGAAAAAAAAAGCGCTAACGCCAGCAATAATACTGCCAAACTCCACACACCCCACACACACACACACACACACACACACACACACACTCTTAACCATCTAGTACCTCCTACGCTGTGATCTCATCACCCCCTACCCATGACCCGCTACCCCGGCCCTGATCTCTTAACCCCCCAGCTGAGCCGATCTGGTAGCAGGTAGTGGTATTCTACTCACGCTCCGGGCCCACCACGTTGAGGGGCGCCAGGTCCTTGGGGAAAGGGGAGGGCGACGCCAAGGCCAGGGGTTGATGACAGAGGACGAGGAGGAGGAGGAAGGTGGACAGCGTGGCCACCTGGAGGGGCCGCGGGGTGGCCGCGGAGCTGCTCATCTCGAGTGGCTGATGAGGGGAGGATGGGGAGGGTCTGTTGAAGGCTTTTCAGCACGGCATGGCGCAGACCTGCTGATGTCTCCCACCCGCTGCCTGTCAGATACAGAAGAAGGAGAGAGGGCTTAAGGAAACAACCCAACATAGTGCAGAGGAAGAGACTGTTTAAGGGTACATGTTTTATTAAGACTTTCTCTCAGAGACATCGGGGCCCTTGAGACTTTCTGTTTTTTTGATCAGATTATTCACTGACATGCTGACATTTCACTCCATGCGATATGAAAATCAATGTAATTCGTTTAAGGTTACATTGATTTAATGCCAGGATAAATAAAAATGAACTGCAACGGGCTGGAGGCAAATGCATTTAAACCACCATTTTATGTTAAGCCCAATCATAGCAGCAGTTTCATGATAGAAAAGAGGTTATATACATTGTCTGTGAGTGTGTGTGTGTGTGTGTGTGTGTGTGTGTGTTTACGGGGTATTGCCATAATCATTATAATGATTAATCAAAGTCATATTCAACATCTACTGTAACTTAGCCAAATGACCAAGAACTGCTACTATTCTCAGTAGCAAAAAAAGTTTCTCTCTAAATGTAGTGAAGACATTCAATTCCAATTTGAAATGTTTAAAGAATCAGAACCTCTACCAGCACTGATCTTCTGCAGGGCCGACAGAATCTCTGGCTGAATTGACAAGATCCACCGTGCTTTCTGAAAGCCTCATACCAATCTCAAAATTCAGTTTTTATACTTGATCAGAAGCCCCTGTGGTGTTCTCAGGTGATATCATACTGTAGTTAGACATTCCACTGATGCTAGTGGAAGACCCACAGAAAAAGCCTACATAGGAAATATCTCTGATGCAACGTTTCCATGTTTTTTTTTTTTGTCTTCACTCTACATTCGATTCAATTTCAGCAATTATGTCTGTATAGGTTTCATATTATATCTGTATCGGTTTAAAGAAGAGCTAGAGTATGTTGAACATTTTAGGGCTTTGTCTATCTAACTTGGATGAGTTTGTGGTTATTCATTTCTGTGTTCGCCACTGAGTTAAAGAGGAAGTCACCTGTAGCTTGGCGTCCTCTGTAAACTCAAAACCACAAATCCAACCACTACACATCGTTTGTTCTATCACTCTCTCACACACTCTCTTTCTCTGTCTCTCTATTCTGTCCCAATTTCAAGTACATGTATTTTGGGGATCATAGTACTGTAATTGTAACTTCAATAACTAAAGATGTATTTTGGGGTGTATAATAGTGTATAATACTGTTTGACTCAGCAACTCCTCAGGAGCAAACTCTAGGCTGAGGCTGTATGATCATAGGAAGATTCTCAGGCTCAGCTTTTTAATTCACTTAACTCACTATTGATTTATTTTTTTGCTTTGATGAGTCTGCAACAACGCAATTTTTGGTGAATTTACTCTCTTGTGAAATTGCTATTAACCCTGGACCTATTCACACCACAGTCCATACCTGTGCATGCCGTGTAATTCAAATCAATACAAGAAAATACAAAAACAAAAAACAAAATGAAAAAACAAAAACAAAATGAAAGTTAATCAATACCAAAGATCACAACATGCCAAGGTTAACAAAAGCTTCATACACTGGTCCATCAATGTTAAACACTCATGAGACACCACTAGTCTATCTTTGTTATTCTTTATTTACTAATATTATTAAATAAGATAGTTTGGTTATTAAGGAAACATATCCTAAACAAAACCATATATTACACACACTTATGTACCACATTTGCAAAAAAATGGACAGCAAAACTCGTATCAATATAGGACAACTAAAGGCTAACTGTATTTTAGCTCATCTGTCTGTGGCTTTTGTCAGATACACTAACAATGCCCAAGGCTTCCCATGGCTGAGCCACATGGCTGCATTGACATTCATGTAAACATCTGCCTGGCCCCATGTAAATACCTAGAGGGAGACTGATGACAGAAACAGGAACTGAAGGTCAAAGGTCAAGCAATGCAAGCTATCCTTTAAGCGCTTTGTTTTGACATATCTTGTTGCCCTTGTCTCCTCACAAATCAAACAAGTTTTTTTGCTTTTTTTTGGGCTGTTTGGGCTTAAGATCATTCTGACTCTGTGGCATTAAGTAACTTGACGATGCTGGATAAACACTGCAGCATTAGTAAATATCAAACAAAAGGGTAACAGCACCTTAAAAGGGAATGAGAAGGCAAAAAAGTCTGGCTCTATTATTTTAGCGTGACAAAAACCACTCACTTCAATAACTGGCACCTGTAAAAGCACCTGTCTTGTATTTTGTGTCCAGCACTGGCATTCATTGTCTCTGTATTTCATTTTCTCCTCATTCCCTTTTTGTATTAAATTTTAAATTGATTCAATATTCAATCCACTGCCACATCACTCCATGGCCTGACTGCCACCGATGGGAAGGGCTGAATATGTACATGCAGATGACTTTGCTACCACAATGAGAGAATCGCTTTTCGAGTGGAACTGGCACCTTCAGTTCATCATTGGCCAAGATTGAGATGGGACGTCGCTCAATGAGTTTCGCAAGGGCAAAGACATACAACAGACTGAGAGAAAGAGAGTCATGAGAGACTCGGAGACGGGGAGAGAGATACAGAGACAGGCAGAGAGAGGGGAGATACAAAAACAAGGCCGAGACCATACTGAGATAAGGACAAAGTGAAAGACTCTACAGGGCCAGGCATGAGGATTAGCTGTGCTAATGCAGGCACCAGTCAGCACCAATGAGAGATGCAGTCCCACCCCAACCCCCTGATACTGATAACGGCTCGTGTTCGCAAGCCTCGTTTAGGATGCAGAGGGGGTCGCGAGCACTTAGCCGTGAGGTCAGGCAGCCATCGCAGAGCCATAAATTAAAATAAGATTATCATTAGTGCTGGCTGCTGATGTTTATGTCTCTCCAGCAAACCCCCACAACACCACCGGCCCAGCCTAGCCCAGCATCACTCAGATGCATAGCCTCCTGGGGGATTAGGCGGGCAGCCAGACAGCCTAGGCAAGACTGTGGAGGCCGCCTAAACAAACCCAGTTATGGGCACCAAACGTCAAGACGATTAGGTGGAGGTCAACGTGATGTGCGAGTATGAGAGTATGCTAGGCGTGCTTTTGCATCTCAAGCGGCCGGTGTCAATCACTCCGTCAGACTGTGGGATGGAGGTGTGCAGTTATGGACGTTTATATCTGTTATTGGCCTTCAGTGTTTGTTTAGGACAAAACAATTGGAGTGGTGTGATACTTGTGATTTGTTGATCAGCAGAAAGTGTTCATGCATGAAGGCTTTAAAAGTTTGATTCAATAATCTGTCATGATGTTCCTGTGAGGTACAGTAATCCCTTTGTTTTGTCTTTGTTTTGTTGTTATCGATGTTGCGTTGGTGCCAGAAGGCCAGGGGCATCTACCTTGGCCAGGGCTCTCTCAGAAACAAAAGATTCTAATCTCAGTGCAACTTGTCAGGACAAAATAAAGACATTGAGACATCATTGAGAAGTCATTGGAAGCCAATTTGGCTGTTTGATTAAATTAGCTAAATATAATACAGAACAGTTAAGTGAGAAATTAACCATTAAATAATTCTGGTTCCTTTTGGTTTCTTTATTCTTCATTACAATACACATCTCTTTCTCTATTGTCTGCACTGTTCAAGAACATTGGAAATCTGACGCAGTTTTGATCTGTTGGTCATTTCTTCTTGCCTCCACAGCTGTCCTCTTAGTATCTCTTACGATTCACTGACTTGAGGGGGAAAATGGGAGATGGATCACTGACAAGACTTTGAAACTGAATGATTGGACTCTTGGCATCTGCTGCATATGTGCTTAAAGGTCTTTTGGGTTTGGCTTTTTGAAGTCTAGCTTCTACAGGAGTTCGCCATACATAAAGTATAACCACCTTTATGGAATGCCGAGGTGGATTTATTTTTTTTGGCTCACTCCAAGGGCTCAGTGATAGTGGCTCACTCCCACATGCTCATTTCAGTATGCATCTGGCACAACAGTGAGATGGACTGTCTGTGGGCCATGCAGTCTGTCTGTGGTCAAGAAAATTGCTTTCGGGCTGAGAGGTGCTAGGGAGAAAATTGAAAATGTGGCACGGTGACCTTTGTCGCCACTTTTCTCTAGCGAGAGCAGGTCTTTCGTAGATGGCCCATGATGGCTCCCATCACTGGTCTGCCGACCCTCTAACGTCCATAAGGGACTGAGAGGGACTATGTTCCCTTTCGGTGCGTGGAGGGGATGTGAGAACACAAAGGCTTAAAAGAGCTGCCCACTCCAGAGTGAAAAATACAGCAGTCTCATCCGAACAAGCTTTTAGAGGGGAGAATTTCATGAACTGCCAAGGAACGAGGCAACAGAAACACATCCCAGTATTTGATGAAAATGGTACATGGCACTTGAAAGTGGGTTTACACCCCCCACCCCGATGTAAAATGCAAAAAGAAAAATGTCCTCCAAGTTTCCATCTTTACACACACTGTTAAGGTTAGAGAGAGCCAGAATGAGTCAGGGCAGAGGAGGCTGAGTAACTGAGGTATTCATCTTCCGTTTGCCTTGTGGCCAGGGAGCAGGGAAGCAATTTCTAAATCGCAATTGGAGCCAACAAAACATAAACCTGACAGGGTGTTTTTCATGGGTTACATGGGTTACTGCAGTTCACATTAGCACACATACACAATCTCTGACATGTAACCACCATGAGACCACTTATTAAAATTCCTACAGCCAGGCACAACAGCAATGTGCACCTCTACACTGGCCATATTAGCTACATTTATATGTAAAAAGAAGCAGAATAAATTGTATTTATTCTGGTAAATAACATTTTCCAGCCTTCTCTTCTAAACAATCTATAGAATATAAGTAGACAGATAGTTTCATAGAGAGAGACTATGAGTCTATTTGGTTCATAGAATTTTAACAATATTCTATTGTTATTCTATGCCCATTCTAAAAGTTGATTTTATAACCTCATAAGGACCTAACTTGTGCTTCACCCACCGCTCCTATCCTGCATAATAAAATGCTGAAATTGGTTAACAAATAACATTTGACTTACTGCAGGACTGATAACCTCAGCCCTCTGCTTTGGGGCCTTGACCTCCGGACTGCGGAGTTTAGTATGAGGAGATTATAACATTTATCTCATTTTCTCCATTTCCTGCTCTTTCCCGACCAAGCATTATGGGGTGTGTGTGTGTGTGTGTGTGTGTGTGTGTGTGTGTGTGTGTGTGTGTGTGTGTGTGTGTGTGTGGGTGTGTGGTGTGGGTGGGTGGGGGGTTGGGGTGTTCTTCTGAGGCTTTGACACAGGTTAAAAAATGAGCCTGATGGGGTCACCATGTGAGTCCAATAACAGTAAACGGAACGAGGAGGAGAGGGGAGAGAGAGAGCGGTAAATTGAGATGTCTAAGCTGGCGCACTGCCGCAGGGGCACACAGGGCACTACTGTTCGCTGGGCGGAATGTCTATAACCTTGCCGCGCGGGCGGCTCAAGAATGGCTAATTACACAAAAATAGGTCAGATGTCCTTTGTCACATGGTTACAGATTAGTGTACACACACAAATACACACACACACACACACACACACACACACACACACACACACACACACACACACACACACAGACACACAGTGCAACAAATAGATTGGACACTCAGAAAATACACGACACAAATGACTTTGAATTTATCAGCGTCCAGCGTACAGTTAGATATCAAAATGACTAATCCAATCACAATACAACATTATAGAATGCATTTTTAACCTATTGATTCATAACTGACTTACAACAGTAATGGAATGCAATTTAACTCGGCAAGCTAACAATTGCATCAGGAGCTGCAGAGAGGTGTTCACATCTCATTTCAACTAAGACTGCCGGCTACGAAAGGACACCTTCAGTGGTCGAAAAAAAGCCCTGTGGATCGTCGACATAAAAGGTTATTTTTGAGGGTGATTTAGACCAATTATTGGAATTGGTGCCGAGGTTTGCAACAGACGGCTTGGGGCAAGCATTAACAAGGTGGCCATCATGCAGCACCCCGTGGAGACTGAAGGTTACTGAAGGACAAGGACTGATCTATTTACTTAGGCAGGGTCCAGTGATGACAATAGCCTCTCGTCTGCCAAAAACCTTCACAACCTGAGAGGATTTCTACAGATGCTTTCACTCAATTCAGGACACCGGTAAGGGTAAAGTGACACACACTGACACACACACACACACACACACACAAAGGCGGAAAGGGTGTTATTTTTCTTGTGTTTCCGGATTTGAGTTAATCCAGACTTGACCTGGCACGTCCTCAAATATGTGTCCATTTTCAAAACAAAGTGTGGCACTGGACCTCAAACGTCAGACAAATGTGATCCAAGGTATTCGTAGACTAAGCCCTTTATTACCAATGACCCCTGGAGATGAAAGTTTACTTTACCCAAAGTCAGCAAGGGAAACTTTGTACAACAACAATGCTGCTTGAGGGTGAAAGTCAATATATCTGTTGGCACGAGTGTGGACAGTGTATAACAATAACACCATAAAGTGGATTTATTGCATCTCAAATTATAAAATAGAGGCCATCCCATAAATGGAGACATCCTGATTACAATAAGAGTAACAGTGAGACTCTACACTAAACAGCAACTGTCACTGATGGTGGAAACTGTTCAGACAGGAAATGTAAGCTATGGCTCATCAAGACTGAAGATCAAAAGCAATATGAAGATTCCTCGATCCATGTCAAGACCAGTTTATTTGAGGACGCGATTTGCATGGCATTACTTTCTAGAATGAGCTGAAAATATGATATGAACAGGACAACTTCAACATTCCTAAAAATAAAAACCAGCGTCTGTACGACGGCTGACACTGCAAAAAAACCTCACCCAGAACCCGCAGGCTCCACAGCCGACAGACTCGGACAAGACATGATGAGAAGCTTGGGCCCCCATCCAGACAGAAGTGCTAATTAGGCTGTGTGCCTGTGCTGGCCATGTTTACCAATGAGAGGCAGAGGTCTTAAGGCATTAACACCACGAACAAACAGGTCTGTTACAGTGACACAGCTGCTGGACCAGACCACATGCTAATTGGGGGACAAATACGCCTGGAGAATTTTGAGATGACACCTCATGCTGGGCGATGGTCTTGATTAATGTTTTTTTTTTTTTTTTTGTGAGGGTAAGATTGAACCACTGAATAATAAGTATTACCCAATTCTGACCCCAAGGGTAATCATTTTGCGGACTGTGCATATACTATTACAGTGTGGCGAGTTACTGAAAGATGCAATGTATCATTTTAAGATAGCTGCATTGTATAGCATTACAGTGTGGTGAAAAGTTTAAATGTATTATGTCATAATTATAGCCAGAAGTGAAGTTGGACAGTATCCAGTCTGAGGTATTAGCACACACACACACAACCTCGAAAACACACTGCAGTCCACTAGACTGCATTAGAAAACAGCTATGACAATATTTGGCAAGCCGATCTGCAAAGAGGATTGCAGTTTGTTACAGCAAACAGCAAATGACATTGTCTAATCCTGTTCCACAAAATGTATCTTATCGCTTCGGAATGTGATTTTACTTTGATGTCCTATGAAAAAGGTCAAACAAGGCATTATCTTGGTAACATCTGGGTGGCCGTATTGCCCTATCTGAATCCAGGGGTTTAGAGTGCACGCAAAAAAAATGAGCAACACTGACCGAGATGAGACTGAGATCATCTGTCGCAAGCTTTTCATGCCTACACTCAAACCCTAATCTGCACTGCAGTGCAGCATGGCAGTGTAGATTGCACAGCACTGTAGTCACATGACGTGCCATTTCTCTGGGCAGCATCCCAGTAAGCCTTTGAAGACATAAACATTTAAGTTACTGGAACAGTCTGGGAAATGAGTCAAGTTGACAGAATAAATGAGGATTTTTGAGTGCAACAAAGTCCTGCAGGTCATCACTGCCAAGGTGTTTCTGTGCAAGGGAGAATAACACTATTCAAATTGTACAAATTTGCCCACATAATTGTGGATCAAGTGGGCATACAGTGCGCTGCAACCAGCAGACATGGTTTATGCATGCATGAGTGCTGGAGTTCTGGGAGCAGGGTGCCGGTGGAGTGTGAGAAAATTGACCCGAGGTAGGTCCAGAGCCTGACTGACTGACTGACAGCAACAGCGGCAGTGGTGGTGGTGGAGGAGACTAAGAGCAGAAGGCTTGAAAAAAAAAAAAAAATGTGATTGCCAAAAAACTGCTCTGTGCCTTTAGCACATATGCGTCACCGCACCACTAACCCCCATCCCCCCACCCCCACACACAGAGGAGAGGAATGACTGATTAGAGCGGAAACTTGAGGAGGAGTGAAGGTTAGAGGGGGGCTTTGAGTTAAAAAAAAAAAAAAAAAAAAAAAAAAAAAAAAAAGAAAAAGGGGGAAAACCTTGCAGCTCAGCGTCTTTAAGGTGGGTTCATATTTTGTGCTGGCTTGTCGTTTTCCTGACAAAGGGCAGTGGCTTGACCAGGTCTTCCATGAGAGCACTGGGCCGGAGGGGGCAGGGAGGTGGAGGGAGGAAGGGGAAAAGAGGTGGGAGGATCTGAAAGTCAGTGTGATGATGTCAGCTTGAATGCAAACACCACCGGAAATTGTGATTTATCGTCCCAATGTCCAACACAGTACTCCACAGTTGGCCTTGTCTCCCATTCATGTTGTAAACATTTCTGATGTGGCTTTGTATGAGTTTGTGTATACTGTTCTTATGTTAACCTGTCTGTGTGTGTGTGTGTGTGTGTGTGTGTGTGTGTGTGTGTGTGTGTGTGTGTGTGTGTATGCGTGTGTGTGTGTTTGATTGAATAGCTGCACCACTCCTCCCACACACACACACACTAGTGTTAATTTCGTCAGACGAGACAAGAGGAAATATGTTCGTCAACGACCTTTTTTTTCATGACTAAGACAAGACAAAGACGAGACGGCAGTAATGTCCTGAAACACTGACTAAGACCATCTTAAGATGCATTATTGTTGACCTAAAAAAAGACGAGAGACTAAAATGTTTTGCATGAAATAAAAACTAAGATAAAATCTCTCTTCATTTTCGTCTACAAAATGAGAAGACAGAATATCTAGCTGTTACGTTTTCAAAATATTCGAATGAGTTCATAACGCAACAGCTTTCCTGTAGGCTAGTCCACGTGCTGTTGCTGCAACCCTGTGGCTGCAACACGAAACTACATGGAACAAGAACACTGGAGATTTCTGCCAGAGTTAGCAAGCTAACTACCTAAGCTTTATGCCACAATGCTACATACCCTGAAGTTGAAGCTTCTCTCATACAAATTAACATCCCCCAGAATGTCCATACGAAAATGTTCATCATGTAATGTCAACTATTTAACTAGTTAGACTGATGATGCAAAGTATGCTAGCAAGTAAGCTAATATGGAAAGTTCGCTAGCAAGTTTGCTATGGCTAAGATGGGGAGTCTGTTTGGGGAATGTGTTGTGTTTGGGCGCATATCGCCATCTAGCGAGGCGGAGTAAAACATTAAGAAACACTGTCATAGGCCAAAGTATTAAACTTTTTCAGTTTCAGGACCACTTAACTAACCCTAGCTAAAAAAAAAAAAAGATTAGACCTACTTCAACAGTAGCCTATACTTAGTCTCCATAATAGGCCTACTCACTGAACCACCTTGCTTATTTGTCTTTGCAATTTGCTTATTGTGTGGATTCATACTGTATGATTTAAACTGGCAAATCTTACATAGACAGTGTTGCAGAACTGTTTTTACATACAAGTTGGTTCAATATTGCAAACAACTCATCTATATTATATTTTACCACGCCTGCTCATGGACTACTTGGGATAGCTTATGGACCACCAGTGATCCCGGACCACCACGAGAAACACTGGTCTACACGATATGACAGTGGTCCAGTCAAATCTTTTACTGTCTATGGTCAAATCCCAGCCGAGCTATAACTGTAGCTCGACTTACCTGTGCATGTAAACATACTGACTGACAAAAAATCAGAATGAGTAATTATAACAGACGAGTAGCCCTGTGGACACACAATATTGTTGGAAAATTGAGATGTGTGAAACACTATTTGACTCAAATGGTAATCAGAAATAATTTGTTATAAAAAAAAAGACTAAAATGTGTTGACTAAAACTGACTAAGACTAAGATACCTTTAGTTTTCTTTTGACTAAAACTAGACTAAAATGACGAGACTTTTAGTCGACTAAAACTTGACTAGCAAAAATGGTATTTGAATGACTAAATATGACAAAGACTAAAAAGGACATTTCGTCACAAGACTAAGACTAAATTAAAAATAGGTGACAAAATTAACACTAACACACACCCCCCCCAAGTCACCAATCAGCCTCTCAATCAGTGTGTCTGCTGACCACCAGATTGCTGCAGCTTAAACACTATTAACCCGCCCCACACAAAGGTCAATGTATGTGGCTGCCGTGTCTGACCGCACCAGTGGCACACGCCGACAGACAAAGGAAACAAGGGGACGGTCGCGACCTCAGCCATATTGTTTGCCACTGCTCAGTGACAGCCTCAGTACCTGAGGTGAACAACAAAAGCCACTGTATCTCAAAACCTGATGACGCAGCGTCCCAAGGCAGACAGCCCATGCTGATCTGCGCTCTATTCACTCCTGTCGCCTCGGCACTTTTCATCTCCGGATGATACGGGAGAAGAAAGAAGAGAAAAAAGAACAGCGCAACGGCAACAGCCAGGCCCCGCTGTTGGGATAGGAATCGAATCCCCCCCCTACCTTGTTTCCGGGATCATTTCCATCCTTCTTGCGCTTGTTCGGAATACAAAGAGCGGGTGATCACACACTGGCGAAACGAGTGATAATGCGAAAGAAAGACGGTTAAAGAGTTGGAGAGAGAGAGAGAGAGAGAGAGAGAGAGAGAAAGTGGGAAACGGAGGCACGACAAGGCAGAGCGCACGAGGCCGTGAATCAAAGAGAGGGAGGGGAAAAAAGCGGGAATACGCAGAATAAGCTTTCATCACGACAGCTTATCCCTGCAGTCATCATTCACACTGCTCTGGGTGTCACACTGAAGGACACACTGCAGACGCTGCCGCCACAAAGTGACGGAAGAGAGAGAAGTGAGTGAGGGAAAGAAAAAAAAGAGAGAGAGAGTATGATGGAGAGATGTGAGGGTCATGGAGCACAAGAAGGTGGAGAAGATGGAGGGAAGAGAGATGAAGATATTAGGATGAGAAATGGTAGAGAGAGAAGATGAGAATAGAAGAGAAGGAGAAAGAGAGAGAGGGAGGGAAGGTGAAAAAAGAGTGAAATGAAGACAGATGAAGATGAAGGGAGTTGGGGAATGAGGAAGGAGGGAGGTAAAAGAGGGCAAAATAACAAGGAGGGAGATAGAGAGAACAAGGGAAGGAATAATCAACAGTGACAACAGATTTGTTTTTAGCGCCCACCCCTCAATTCGCACACATAAGCGTGCATGCACAGACACAGACACTCACTCTCACACACCCCCCCCCACACACACACACACACACACACACACACACACACACACCTGCCAGAGGCCTCTGGAGACAAACAGCCCTATTTGTCTGGCTAGATGCATGTTCAGCCTTGGCGTAGAAACCATTAGATGGAGGCGCGTGATAAATGTACTGAACTCGTTAGGTCTGAGGTTCTCATTACTCTGCTCATGAGAGAATGGCAGACTTTTTTCTCTTTCTCGCTTTCTTTCTCTCTCTCTCTCACTGTGTGTGTGTGTGTGTGTGTGTGTGTGTGTGTGTGCCGACTCAGTGGACACATGAGAAAGAGAGGGAGTGTGAAAGAGAAAGATGGGTGTTCTTTAATTGTCTGTCTTCTGTTGACGCACAGTACCCTAACAACATAATTGAGTACTCATAGAGCCCAAAATGGCCACTGTGCGTCTATTGTGTGTTACCACTCAGCTCAAAAAATAATTCTTTCCATCTTGTGAAAACAATAATAAAACTCAGTATGCATGGCAGCATGTAAGGGCATAAGGAAGATATTTACGCTATGATAACATGATAAACATGATAGCTATACTGTATAACATGGGGGCTACAAGGACAGCGAGATAGACAAAAAAACAGCACAAACAGGTGTTTGCTTTGCTTCTGTACAATTTGCACGCTCATAAATAAATTCCTATGTTTCTGAGGAAACCAGAGACGGAGAAAATGGTTTCTCTGACTGTGTTTTGTCTCATGTTTACTGTTCTGCTGAGCAGCATCTCCCATGCCGGTATATTATTCATCCGCTACAGACTCTGGTCCACAAGGGATTGTCTGCGTGCAAAATCCCCCATTCCCCCTACTGCTCCACAGAAAGCAGACGATTAATTCTTCTCCCAGCTGACAATGACGTATTCGCCCATTTTTTCCCCATAACATCTTCAAAGTTCAACAAAGTTCCACATTATTTTCTACCACAACCATCTTTGTCTGCCGAGGATAATGAGGATTACATTAAAGCCATCTCACAAGGATGAAGTAACAAAAGATCTGACGAGAGAACAAAAAAAGCTGTAGACCTGATGGACAGAAACAAAGGTGACGCAACAGAGGGTCGAGATGAACAATCAACGGCCATCTGAGTGCCCATTGGCAGATGCGGTTAGGGTAAAAATAGCCATGGCAGCACGTCAAGAGAGAAAATGATGGGGGAGTCGCGCAAGGAGCACAAAATCCTTGTAGATGTGTGAGGTCCTGATGGCCTTAATCCATCCCCAGATCCTACTACTGCGAGGGTAATCGATCGCTATCGGGCTACTGGCACTGGAATAATGGACAAAGAGTCATTCCTTTTACACCTTTTTTCCCTTTGTTTGATCTTGCCTCTCAAACTCAATCGGTGTCCCTGGTTTAGCCCTCTCCAATCCTGATTTCCTCTCAACTTTATCTTTTCCTTTCCTCTTCATCCCTGTCGTTGTTTTCTTCTTCATTGTCTTCTTCGACATCTTCTGTCACTTCTTCTTGTTCTTTTTCCTCTCCTGCTCCTTCTGTCACTCATCCCTTCGACTTTGATTTGAACAGACCCATCGACAGTCTTAGCTTCTTAACCTTCAGAGCCTCACACAGGGGGCTATTACCTGATGACTGTTAAGGCTGCTGCTGCTGCTTCAAGATCAATAGGGAGCCACTTGAATAAGTGAGGTGAACTCATCTCTTTAAAAGCATGTCAGAGGTCTTTCGAAGCAGAGCAAGGGCCTTTAGAAAAGTGCAAAAAAAAAATCTAGACATCTTAGATTGTGAAATGTGACCCCTTTGATTGCTTCAATCAACAATCTTCTCAACAGCTGTGTGATTGCTCTCTTGCTCGGTCTTGGAAAAATAAAGTAGTTGGTAGACCATAATGAAAGCAACCTATTGTTAATCAGAAGGACAATCCTGCTTGGGAACAGTAATTATATGTTTAATTTAGGCGTGTGTGTGTCTGTGTATGTGTGTGTGTGTGGTAGGGTGAGATGTGCAAGAGGTTTGTGAAGAAACTGAACAAGTACCCAAGTGTAGCTCTAGTCAGAGCCATTTAAAGTACACCAGAGGCCACATGCACCCACTGTCAGGCCATAGGGTTGAGGGAGAACCGGTGGGTTGGGGGATCGATATGTTAAATCTTGACGGCCATTCATGCGGCTGGCCAAGTGACATTTCCTGTGGCTTGACCACAGTGATCATTGATTGCCTTTGTCAGGGTTGCCGCCCAAAAAAAAAAAAAAGCCAAGTCTGCAGGATCGATTTGGTGTCACCTCTGTAGCAGGATGGCGCAAGCACTTCCGTCCAACATGCAAAATCCACAGGCAGACACTGCCATATATGTGGACCATGACCAGGTTTTTATTATACAGGTACTATCTAACTGTACATTTCAAATCTACATGTAAATGAAAGAAATCTAAATGGTTATCAACGTGTAACCACATTTGCTAAATAATTTAATTTAATTGTTCATTTCATCCAACTCTCCTAGCCTAGAATTTAATATGTCAAGTTGATTAAATAAATATAAGACTATTACTTCCCAATCATGACATATAAAACTACGAGACAATAAAATAAAGCATGGGCATTCTGAATTTGGTGGTGGGCACACACACAAAGGCTCCTTTATATTTAATGTGATATGCCTGACCAGCAGTGTTAAATAGACTTGGCTCTGACAGAATAAGGTGACCTGTCAGTACCTTCCGTTGCCTTGCCAACAAAAGCACCCTCACAATTGTTCCATGCCGCATCAAAAGACTTCTCCTATACACATCCCATTATACTGTCTTACTGTCTTGCACCTGTCTTATTGAATACCACTTCTGATGAGACATCCCTCTCTGTCTTTAACTCTCTCTTTCCTCAAACAGACCCTTTAATGGACTTCTCTGTTAATGCATACTGTAGGATCCATATAATATATAATCCAACATAATTTATTCATGTATTTATTATTCAGCAAATACTCTTATCTTAAGTGACTACGTGCATAAATTGTATAACCTTGAGGCGCTTAACCCTGAATTATGCCACATAATGGGCATAGACTGTTGATTCAGTTACTGTGTTATAAATGCCAGATTTTTCCAAATGGAGACAGACATTTCAGTGTGGTTTTTCACACAGATTGATGTTTGGCTTAGAAGTATCACATTGCTATTTTAAAGTACCCTGCCTCAATACTATTAGTAAAAAGCGGAGTGTGCGAGCCCAATTCAGCTTGCGGTACCGCTGCTACCACTGAGAAATAGTGCATCAGGACTGTGACACTGGCAGCAGCATTACTCCTCCCAGAACAACAGTGTCTGAGTAGAATTACAAAGCACAGGGGCATCACTGATGGAGTATGAGGAGGGAGAGGAAGAGGAGGAGGAGAACACAACCTTTACTCTTTATTACCATTCTTCCCTGGTGGCGCCTGACTCTGGAGCAGATCTGCCTCTGTTCCGAGTAAGTGTTAGAACCGGCCCCAGTCCGTCCCAAAGTCGGCTGTTGTCTGGATGAGCCGGAACCGGGGTGGGGGGGGGGGGAGTGGATTAGAGCACTGTTGCTACAGGCCTGCCAAACGGTTGCCACTGCTAATACTGATGATGCCTGATGTTAACACTTGTGACGGCAACATGGTATATTGCTGTTGATGCAAAACAGCACTTAGCTAAAATGGCAAATAAATCATCGGTCTTTGGCAAGAACACCGAGGATATTTTTCTTTGGGGTGGGGGGTGGAGGGGCTGTCCCCTGCTCCACTGAATGTAAAGGAAGCAAACCAAAGAGTTGTTACATGCAGACAGCCAAGGAGGCAGGGAGAGTGGGGCAGTATCTATCACACTCACCAATTGTGTCCCCAGAGATGGATGGATGAGACGTCCAATCAAAAGCTCCGCCCTCTACAGGTCTCAAGGTCCATGAGGCGATGAAGAGAATGAGGCATTTGCTTGAGGGAAGATGGGGGGGGGGCTTAAACCCCCTCAGGTTGATACTTTGCCATTTCCTATCAAGAAAAAAAAGAGAAGAGAGATTATTTTCATCTTTCATACCCCAACACTGCTCTTGCATATACACACAGCTTCTTCCTGTGCCCAAACAAATGTACCGACTTCCCACTGACTGCAGCTGCAGGCAGATGCATGTGTGGGAGGATGTCTTCTTTGAAAGAGTGAATGACTGAGAGCACTTGAGCGGCTAAATATTTGTGTGTGTTTGCACTTGGAGCAGAGTTTCACCATCCCAAGCAACACAACCACAGGCAAGATTCCTGGCAACACTACAGATGTTGTTATTGAAACACTAACATAGAACCAGAAGCAAATTAGCGTTGTGATTAGTGCAGTGACCCGACAGCACTGATCTGGAAACCTGCAGGAACTATTGAGTAGACATAACCTACAGGGATGCTTGTTATTCTGGCAAGGTCTATTATGCTGTCTGGGCTGAACAGTGAACAATGAAAAAAATGAAAGCATTTGTAATTGTACTTTATGTACTACAAATGAATCATCTCCCTTTCCCTGTCAGTGGCCTGGATGAGTGCCCTCTTCTCTGATTTGAGGCTTGTGACTGTGTTCGAGGGAGGCAGGCCCCTAATGCAATACCCGCAGACATATTGGTACAATGAAAGTGATGGGTGCTTGGTCAGAAAATCAAAAAAAGTGTGCACAAAATCCAGGGGAAAAAAGACCAAAGCCGAGAGTAACAATTCAGTCCCAGGTTCTGAAAGCAGAGGCTGAGCTTGAGGCATTTTCACACTGTTCAAAACACACAAAAAAAATCCCCAACAGTCCAGAACTGGTTATGACAGTTAAATATAGGGGCAAGTCTCTGCAAAAACCTTTTCTTAAGGCTTGCACTTCTTGAGCACCAGTTCCAAATCTGCTTTGTGACCATGTGTGCAAAAGTAATGCCCTGGAGGGTGTAAAAGAGTCTCACATTTTCAAAAGCATATTCCTTTTCATCTGCGTTATTAACATGGACTGTAATTATTGTTGAAATTGAATCAATTATTCCAGCAACAAAAGGAATAGTGGTACTTATGGG
Organism: Alosa alosa; assembly: GCF_017589495.1. Classification (NCBI taxonomy): domain Eukaryota; kingdom Metazoa; phylum Chordata; class Actinopteri; order Clupeiformes; family Clupeidae; genus Alosa; species Alosa alosa. The sequence continues at coordinate 18,882,570 of NC_063208.1, read as the reverse complement.
AATGGGAATGGCCAAGCATACCACAGCATGCAAGCCAGAGTGTCCAAGAGGACCTGGACCCCTGAGTCCTCCTCCCTATCTCTCCCCCAACTCTTTTATTGTCTGCTGTACACTATCCTGTCAAAGATGAAGGCTTGATATGCCACACGAAACAGACGAAACAGCTTTTCCCTGTGATGACTATCTGACCTTGACCCTGGTGATTGCTCCTAATTCCATCATGTTTTCATCCTCTATTATTTCTTGCGGTGCTGATGGTGAATCTGGGCTTCCTGTAATGCGCTCCGTTTCGGGTGCAAAACAATGTTATCAACCATCACCTCATCACATTTTGGCCTGCTCCCTGGAGCTGTATGTCTGCTTTTGTCAGTTTAATCGCATTGGGTGATGCGCATTGCTCATGCTGCGGTAATCCTTGTAATTATTACTTTTTTGTTTACTTTACCACTTTATCTTCTTCCGCTGTCAGCCTGGCTGCTGGATCCCTGCCTGCATTCTGATTATGTCACTGGCATCATTCATCCGGCAAACGGTCCGGTTTTCGTCGTTAGACACTATCCATTTGTCTCCCTCAGACTGCGGAGCAACATCTTCTTGATTACTTAAAAAGGCACTCCATAGAGTGCTGTCCGATAGCTATCGACCACGCTAGTGATTAACGAACCTGTGGGATGACCAGACTCTTGTCCAATGGTTTGAAGGACCAGTGAGTTATGGATAGAGCGTAATGAATAGAGCGACCAATTCACCATCCATCTGACCAGGGGATCAATAGAGGAGGTGTTTGGTTAACAGTTCGTCAAATTGGGCAATGGGCAGAATGAAAGGATCAACCACTTTGCATATTTTATCAACAAGCCTCCTTCATGTGCCTCCTAAATTGTTACTGTTCGTTCTGCCAGTGTTTAGTATGCCTTTACTCCTGTGAAACAACAGAATCATACCTTGTGGCATGATGCCTTATGGATTCAGCACAAAGAGGACAGAAATCAATGGGAATCCTGTTCTGCCCACTTACTGGAGCTAGACAAGCCATTTTACATAGGAACAAATGCATTGCGTGACAGAGTCATGTTTTTTGCACATCTCATTTCTAGCTTGTCCGCAGCTAAAATGGTATACAGCAGGGGGCTAGTGGCAGTGCATGAGAGCCTGTGGGAGCCTGCGAGATAGCTGCTGCTAGCCATGCAAATCGGTTCCACTCAGCAACCAGGCATCCACATGTCACAGAGATGTCAGTGTGTGTTTGTGCGTGCATTTTTCTCTCTCTCTCTCTCTGTGTGTGTGTGTGTGTGTGTGTGCGCATGTGTCGGTGTGTGTGTGTGTGTGTGAGAGAGAGGTGGGGTGTGGATGTGTGAGAGAGTGCACATGCGTGTGGGTTTCGTGTGTGTGTGTGTGAGACCATGCACGTCTCAGTCTGTCACACAAAGTTAGGGTAATATGCCCTTCGCATGTGCATGGACGTGTGCATTTTGTTCAATTGTCTGGTAGCGTTTGTGCCGTCAGTGTTTTGACTGCGTGCTGGCAAGAGTGTCCATAATGATATGTCTTTGTACGTAGAGATTCTAATTATATAAACACTAAGCAAGACAAGTCAATAAACTGTTGGCATAACATGGAATATGGAGTGCTGAGTAAATAAAATGAATAAAAAAATGTTCAGACGCAGCCAATACCCACCAACACTAGTGATAAACATCCAACGAAGGACAAGAATTCAGAGCAAAAGTCAAACCAAGGAGCCAGAAGAACATTTGGGCAACAGCTAAATTGAATCAGTAGCTAGAAAAAATAAAGAATCAGACTGGTAGTGCCTACAGCTTATTAGGTTAAGGCCGACTAGGTCAGTAGAAGGCCAGGGCTGAATTACAGAGTGACTGATGGCCACTGCAGATGAGAAAAGAGAGAGTGATGGATGTGCTTTGGTGGAGGAGAGACATGCAGTGAGCAGGTTGCTGTTCAGGATGAGAGGAGCAGAGGAAACAGACAGACCAAAAGCACAAAACTGAATCCGTTTCAGCATTATGACCTGATTGTTAAAACCTGTGGACAAGCTTTCAGGAACTTATATTTATTTTTTTATCATATACTGTATATTTACAGTGAAGCCACTGTAAGATGCAAGGTGAAGGATGACTAAGTGGCCAATCTGCTCCTCATAGGTATGTGAGTCACGTTCAAGGAGATACCGAACGACCTTTAGCTCAGACACTTATGCGGTTATAATGACATATGGATCAACTGGCACAAGGCTGCTATTAAACTACGTCTGCAGCCTTCCCCCTGGTGAGTCTGGTCGATGCGACCGCTGATTACAGAGGTGACAAGTGCTCGTGCTCTGATTACGAAGACTCATCACCTCACTCCACCTCGAAAGCAAAGCACCTTCTTCCACCTCCTGGCTGCGTGTCTGGCTGGGTGTCTCTGGCGCTGGGCGAACTGTCCGTGATTAAATGGTGATTCATTCACTTCTGGCTTTCCAAAGACAAAAAAGGAACAGCCAGGGGTGGAAGCAAGGCCTGAGCTGCTCTACATCACGCTTTGACTTTTAGCCAGTGGCTGCTGCACTGTACTGTGATGTTCATTTTGCTGCATTAAGCTAAAATATCAAAGCTTACTTTACGAGGCGTGGTGTATTCAATTTGTGTTTGAGAGTGGTGATGAAAGAGTGTGGAGTTTGGGATGTGTGTGTGTGTGTGTGAGTGTGAGTGAGTGTGTGTGTGTGTGTGTGTGTGTGTGTGTGTGTGGGGGAAGGAAGGGTGTTGTTGTTGCGATCTCACTGTCAGTTCTATGCCCTTGGTAACAGGTGGGTTGGCTGCAGAGCTTTAGCAGGGTGTTAGAGGAATCAGCCATCACTGCTCTCCAGCTGGAACCATCGATCCATTCTCTACTGTCCACAGGGGGAAGGGCGCATTAGTGTGTGTGTGTGTGTGTGTGTGTGTGTGTGTGTGTGTGTGTGTATTGCACTCCCATGCATACAAACACAGTCACATACACACACACACAGATACAGACACACACACATACAATCAATAACTTTCATTTTCTCTTTTCTCCTGTTCACTTATCCCAACTTAAAAGACACAAACACACACGCACCCATGTGCACACACGCACACATACACACAAAGCACACAAAGCACACACGGGCACTAGCCACCACAACGTTTGTACAGCCTGGGATCGGCAGCGCCTCTTCATCGCTTTACCCATCAATTCACCCGCCCCCTCTTCCTCCTTCCTCCATTCTATTCCTCTTCCTCCAGCTGAGACTGAGGCCCTGGCGTTACAGCATTACAGCGGCTCTCCGAGGGGTCAGCACTCTGGCGCTGCTCTCGTCACCTGAGGCTCCGATCGTATTACTGTTGGGACTCAGCCTGGGGAGGGTTGGGGGGGTTAGCGTGACCCTTGACAACCTTGACTGATGCTGTCACTGTCACGAACCCAACAACCCCTGGAGGGGAGGAACGTGAGGGAGAGAAGAGAGAAGAGGGGATGGGGAGGCGAAAACGTGAGGGAGGACGAACAGCCCGGCGGGGCATGCCGGCAGGTGGTAGTGGTCATAAAAACACAAGCCGAGGTGTAAATCAGCTTGTTTCAAACAGGCCTGCCTACCTTTCTTGTGCCTCTGTGTCCTTGCCCTCTCCTTACACTTTCACCGTTCCAACACTCCCACATTCCATCATTTGTGTGTGTGTGTGTGTGTGTGTGTGTGTGTGTGTGTGTGTGTGTGTGTTTTATTTAAAAAGTACATTCAGATGTTTAAAATGGGATCGCAGTGGAATGCTGCTCACCACCGTGCAAACCACCAACCAACCAGCCAGATAATGCAGACAAAAGCGTCAGAATACCCAGGGATGATTTTTTTTTAAAAAACAAAAAAACAACACAAGTCTCTGAGGGCTTTTGCTTTCAGACCTTTACAGCAACAATGATGTGCTCCCCAGTCACGAGCATTTATGGATGCAGAGACATGCATTCCGCATCCCGGCTCTCACCAGCATGATCTAATGCCCGAGGTGGTTCTGCTTCAGACCTCCAACACATGCCACGTGGACAGCGCAGTTTGTCATGTAAGACACTGCCTTTTTCACTGGCAGGTGTAAATTAGCCTAAAGCATTTTTATTTTGCTTTCTTTTCTCTCTTTTCTTTTTCTCGCTGTATTACTCTCCTTTATCCTGAGAGATGAGATGGGAGGTGAATACTAAGCGTAGAGGCTTTGCACTGCGGCGTTTCTTCCCAAAAAAGCAAGGCAGGATGAGGGATAAACGCGCAAGCCAGCGGATTACTAAAGAGACACAACTCCACAGAGCTGTATATCAGCTCAAACAAAACAAGGGGGGAAACAAAAGCAATAGCCCTGAAGCAGGAAGGAAACAGGTTCACTTCAATTAATAGATTAAGCTGATAAAAGAGGCATTTGGCATCTTCACTGTTCTGGAGGCTCATAAAAGTTACAAACTTCTTCGGTCCACGCCCATCCGTCCATTTTTCTTGCCTCCTAATAGAGTTCTATCTTTCTTCATGTCCGCTGGTC